>NC_091516.1:54459517-54782736 GCF_947461875.1 Haliaeetus albicilla
CATATTAAAAAGGATAGTTTCCAAAAAGACAGAACTGTACTTAAAATTCTGAATTTTTATTTTTAGAGAGAGGGGGAGAGAGAGAGAGAAGGTAGCTTGATTTTCAAAAGTTCTGAGTAACGAATTATTGCCATCCATACAAATAAAATTTTTAAAGTAGAAGTATTTAGATATTAACTAACACAGAAATCGTCAGAGTGACATATACATAGACAACACTGTAAACTCAAGAGGAATGGACCAGCATGTAACACAGTTTCTTTCTAACTAAGATTTAAGGTCTTATGTACAATTTAAAATAAACTTCCAAGGTATTAGTAATTTGTTAAAAATTACTTTAGATCTACTGACCTTTGAAATAAATAAATCAACTTCCTGTGAGATTACATACCATACATTCAAGCTACCTATACCTCATGTCTCCATATACTCTGCATTAATTCATCCAATCCCAGTTTTCACAAGAATATACAAATAATTTTATTTGGGTTTGTTTTGTTTGTTTTTTTTTTTTTAAGGAGAGTTTTGGCAACACTGCCAAAAAGAATAATACTTGAGCTAAAATTTTCCATGCAGGTGTCTGCCTCAGACTTTGCTTTTAAATTTACTTAATCAATTTTTGGCAAAAATGATCTAGCTTTTTCCAAGAATTTTCAAGCAACATCCTAATTTCTTTGTCACGAGACTGTTAATTTCTCTTTCTGCTACCTTTTGACTCATTCACTGTACAGCTTCTACAACAAAAGAGAGAAATGCTATGAAAAACCAGCTATTGTCCTGTAGTCAAAGAATGTAGTATGATGATAGTTACAAGCAGACACATCCTCTTAACTTCTGTGCTTGAATCTGCAGCTTTAGCTCAATAATGCTATATAAGTAATTAATTCTGGATCATTTATTAAACATGCATCAATTCTATAGACTGCTCCTCCATCAATCTACAATTAGATATTAATTGAAATGACAGCTGAATCTTCCTTCTTACAACACCAGCACTTCAAACGAGTGCACTAACTCTCAAGGTTGAGCATCTGTGGTGAAAAAACTACAGTCATTGTTACCTATAGCAGCTTCTCATATATGTGCATCTTGCATGTAGCATTTTACTTTCCCTTTCTCTTGGTGACATTTATAAAAGATCAAATTAGCATGGTGAAAAAGTACCTTGAATTTCCTAAGTGATTTTGCCCCAGCATAATGTCTGGTTCCTATTGGTTTGCAAATAATGATGAATCTGGATTATAACAACTAAGTTTTACTTTTTCTGGTCTTTTTTTTGCTGGGAGTGAGGGGATGGTAGTAAAGAAATCTGATACTGCATAATGAAAAGTCTGTTTTTCTGAACTGAAAAACTGATGGTAGCAGGGAAGCCTACACATCACTGATCAGGTTATTGAAACATATAATAAATATACATAATGCTGTAACAAATGTCACAGATGAGACCACAAAACACAGGACAAATTAGTTTACATTCATTCATTTGAAATTATAAGTCTCTTACACCTTTAGGCCAGTCACATCTTCTGTTGATAACCAGTCTATTATCCTTGAACCTAGACCCTGTTTTGACGGTAAAGCTACGTATCTAGAGATGCAATTAAGAACAAAATCTGCTGGTGCTCTTCAGAAGATAATTTATCAATATTTTTGTACTCAGAAGTAAAAAAAAGGAAACAAAAATAAATGATAGCCATAAAAAAATGTTATTCTTCTTCCAATATTACATACAGATGATGCATAAAGATACTTGTCTTATTCATGAATAACATAGAGAAAATTTTTAAAATTTGGAAGTTGTTTTTAAAGTCTTGAAGGTTTAAAGCAAATCTTTCAGGTAGATTTTTTTAAAGGAATACTTCAATAAAAGAGAATAGCAAGGAAACAATCAGACTGGAGCACTACTTCTAGCTTCTGCCAACCATGGGTAAGATGACATGAGCTTCTAATTGCTGCATGAAAACAACATACCACATCAGTGTAATTTGACTCAGGATAACTCAGTCCTCAAGTAACTAACACATGAATTTTCAAACTAGTGAATTAAAATAAAACTTTAAAAAGTAGGTACTTCCCTGCAATCAAAATAGGAGCTCTTTTCAGCTATATGAAGAAATGAAGTCAATTAAAATAATTAGTTGCATCTGATTCCATGACAGAAAGATGAAATTACATCACTGCTAGCAGCAGCAACCAAATGGCAGACAGTAAGCATGACACGAACTTTACAGTACATTGCAGGATCAGCAAGTAACACATAACTAGATTAATTTCAATAATTTAGTGAGTGACTTGGAAGCTAGTCTTTTTTTTCTGTCTACATTTACAATATATGAATGTTTATATAGGAATGTTTAACACTGTCTACAAGTACCAAGTGTTTAAATATCTAAAGTACTAATGAATACTTGAGCCATATGGTCAGCCCAGAATACATACACAAAGTATACCTATAATACTTATCTAAAAATGAATACATAGCTGCTAGACTGATTCTTATTAACTCTTTTAAATGGAGACTTCTTTCATCTGCACATTAAATTTACAGTAAATTAGACTTAGAATAATCCAAAACCATACAAACCTACCTATAAGCTACCTGTAAGTCTCCTAACTTTAAATGCTATATTTCAGCAATTTCACTGAAATATATTTCTCTTTACCAAATATTTATGTAAAGGATATACTAAATATCAACTACAAGGATGATTGGAAAATAAGACCAAGGACAATACTGACCTTGGGACCTGCCAAATTAGGAATAAAAATGTAAGTACACACTATACTGGGTATTTTGGTGGGTTTTATGAAAATAGCTATGATGGTCAATATTTTAAATGCTATGCTCTTCTGTCTAGGATTAGACAGAAACATAATTCCATCTTCCCTAGCTACATAAAGAGTAAGAGAACTTAGGTTTTCCAATCAGTCCTTCATCTCACAGAAAAACGCAATTGGCCTCCTCTTCTGAGTTACAACAGCATAAATTTCTCACAACAGTAACTCCAGTAAGTTAGTTGTGTTCTGTAATCTCGAGCTTTCAGGGGAATTAAAATACCTCTCACACTTCTTTGATGTCCAAACTAACCTCTTGAGTTTTGCAAACTACCCATTGAGTTACATTCTTCCAAAGCATATGGGGTTTGAGTAGAAGCACATCTTGAAGTTCTCCACACCCATTTCCCTCCTACTCATGAGATAGCTTTATCCTGTATGCACCCACCTCTTTTACTCCTGAGCTCTCTTAATTTAATTTCCTTTTTCTTCATTATCCAAGATTGTCCTAAGTTTCATTTTATGATCTAGGTGTCACTTACCAAGATTCAAGGTCCTACTGTATTAAAAGGGCATATACAGTCACTTCTGTTGTCACTGCAAACAATGGTAGCTACCAAATTCAATGAACTAAGGTCTTGTTGCTCAAGCATATCTGAATACTACTACTACTTATAATAATAATAATAATACTAACAATTAATAATAAATCACCTTCAAGCACATCACAACAAAAAATAAACCAATCTCTTAATGTAAGAGATAGTTGGGTGTTAGGTCTAATGGAATTACTGGCTTTTCAGGTGGAAAAACAAAAAAGACAGAAACAGAGATAGACATCAGGTTTCACACCTTAAAAAAAAATCCCAAACCCAAAATAAAATAAAAAAAACTAAGAAACCCAAAAAAGAGCCTCATATTTACACCTTTGTGCATAAACTTCCCATGCTTCTGAAATACTAAAAATAAAGGCTCTCTATGCCTATAAAAGACAGAGACAACTCACTGATAACATGGCTTCATGAAACTCCCTTTTTCATCTCATGTTTCTGACAACACAAGGGCATTTCTGTAGGGCAGGACCACCCAATTACTTAAATGCCCATGACAGTCTGCAACCTAGATATACAAGGCTTAGATACACCACTTCGAGAGGGTTATTAATGTGCAGCATCTGCAAAAGTTTATCAAAATAAATATTTTCAACCTAAGTTATATTATAGTTCTACATTTTTTCTATTAAATGAAATTTCAGGTTGAGTAGATTTCCAAATTAATCTATTAACATTCAATTCCAGTGGCTAAAACAAACTTGTCTGAAGATACGGTTGGCCAGGCTCACTCCCTGCTACACTTGGGAGTATTTTCACAAAAGCAGGGTTACTGTTGGAGGTTAAATTGAGCTTGAATGCCCCAGAAGTTTGTTTGGCATCACTGTAATGACTTCCCCATTGTGCTTTGGGTCCTATCTCCCATGAGAAAATGTACAAGTTTTCTTCTTTTATCTTCTCCCTCTTCGGTCTGCATTTCATAATTGCTAACACAGCACTGAAGCATCACAACTTGCCCTGCCTGAGTAGAAGAATTCTCAATACAGCGGTGCAGGGATACACAGCTACTTAAAGACCCTCTGATGCCACAAGAAAACAGCATATTTGCTTGAGGGAGAGGAGGAACATACATAGATTGTATTTATATACATGGCTTGGAGTGATACATATGCATTTTTTTAGTGTTTTTCTCAGAACTGTCTTGTTTTTAAACACTCCCGTCCATGCCCGCCCAAGCTCCACAAAGACCTTAGACTTAACCATATTGCACTTGCACCCCTCTGATGGTATCAAGCTGAAAATACATCTTTTAAAATAGCTTTAGTTACTAAAAAACACAAACCCCTTGTCATTGTTTAACCCCAGCCAGCAACTAAGCACCACGCAGCCGCTCGCTCACTTTTCCCCCACCCAGTAGGATGGGGGAGAGAATTGGAAAAAAAAGTAAAACTGGTGAGCTGACATAAGAACAGTTTAATAGGACAGAAAGGAAGAAAATAATAATGATAATAATCACAATAATAAAATGACAATAATCATAATTATAAAAGAATTGGAATATACAAACCAAGTGATGCACAATGCAGTTGCTCACCACTTGTGGACTGATGCCCAGTTAGTTCCCAGCAGCGATCTGCCCTCCCACCCCCACTCCCCCCAGTTATATACTAGACATGACATCACACGGTATGGAATACCCCTTTGGCCAGTTTGGGTCAGGTGTCCTGGCTGTGTCCCCTCCCAACTTCTTGTGCCCCTCCAGCCTTCTCACTGACTGGGCATCAGAAGCTGAAAAATCCTTGACTTAATCTAAACGCTACTTAGCAACAACTGAAAACATCTGTGTATTATCAACATTATTCTCATACTAAATCCAAAACATGGCACTATACCAGCTACTAGAAAGAAAATTAACTCTATCCCAGCCGAAACCAGGACAACCCTGCATTACCTTTTTGCAATATAGAGAATTCAAAATATTAATGTGGTTTATGTGTAAGTTTATCAACAGTTTATCTGTTTCTTCTCTTTGATCATAAGCTGCTACTAATATGTTAAATCACAGCATTCTTCCCCCACAAAAAAACTATGGAATCATAAAAAACATTAATTACATTAAGTGAAGAAATTACAGTAAGGTTGACTAGAGACAGAGAGTAATTAGAAGTGTTATTTCCAGTGTTAAAAAATAAGAGTGAGGAATCATGAGAGAGGACAAAACATGCACTTTGTTTTCTTTGGATAGGATCAATACAGTATATGGAAGGAAGAGGTATTTTCATGCCCCTAAGAAGTCCTACTCCTTTTCCCCTTAAATAATACTCAATCCTAACAAAATCTGAGTCTTACTTTGCACAACTCCTATCCCACCGATTTCTGTTGAATAATCACTGAAATGGCTGTTTCATAGATGCATCTACGTTCTCCAAAGCAAAGAAAGTGTTCTTCACTGCTGCTTAGCATCACACGTTGTCAGTGCTGTCAGTGCCACTAAACACTAAGATAGAAACAAGAGAAAAACACTCTCAGCCATCTATAACCAGCAACCTTTCACTCCATCCTTACGTGTGATAGAGCAAAAACATACTCTATCACATATGCCTGACCTCCACCTTGAATTATTTAAATCATTGTGGTGAAAAACAAGTGTGAGCACATTAACAAAAATCCAGTTCATGTATACTTGAGCCTAGAAAGCCTAAATGACGGGATGGTCACCACCCATTGCTCTGGCGTAGGTTTTTCTGTGTTTTGAGCACAACTCTAAGCATCTTCCAGTACCCAGTGTTTCCTACAGCACCAAAGGAGTCATCTCCCTACCCACTGCTCACTGCTCTGTCACCACAACAGCTACGCTCCTCTGCACCAGCAAAACTGCCAAACAATAAAAAGCACTGAAACGAAGACTTTCATGTGACTTTGACAAAAGATGGCAGCAAGCACTCCTGCAAGAAGAACAATGGATCTTAACCACATTCAGAATGGGAGCCTCAACCCTTCAATTTAGCTTTTCCCCTAAATGTCTCACACTTTCAACTATGAACTAATCCAGCTAAAAAGGCAGAGGGAGAAAGATTGTCATTTCTGTTTTTAAATACAAAGGAGACAGTCAGGTACTATCAAGATGAAGGCTAGCAAGATTGACACAGGTAGGATTTATGTCTAACCATCATGTCGGTTAAGGAAGGCACACACCACTACAGACCTTTTCCAGCAGATTTGCAGAGTATGTCTCTGTGCAAGAAAAACAGGCTTGAATACTGTATTTTGTTCAGATGTTCTGTAATCCTTTGGCTGGCCTGTTAGAGGAATATTACTGGATTTTTTTGTAATATTTGAAATTCTTTTTCATCATAAAGAGGAAAACAGCATCTCACAAAAACTTTTATAAAATCCTCTCTCTGCCTCTTCCTCACAGCATACAGCAAGCATCAAGCAGAACTCAATGTAGTCCTGAGTCTATCTATACATTAATTTTTAGAACCCAAAGATGAAGTATCACCAATTACTTGCCTAATACGTTTTTGAAAGGTAGGCCTAGACAGTTTTATACATAAAGGCCTTATAAAAAGGCCTAGACAAGCTTATAAACAAACATATTTTACATTCAGAAAAGTTCATAAGCTATTCAGAGAGACTGCTAAGAGTCACTTGTGGTTCTTTTGACACTGAAGAACCTAATTTTCTTCATTTGGCATTTTCATCAAGTCATGTTGTGTTTTAGTGGACAGATTCTCACCCAAACAAAAAATTCAGACATGGTCACACTCAGAAGCAGATAGTCCAGGCTAACCTCCTATATTGTGGAGGTAACTAAAATTCTAGATCACTGAAATGAATGTCTTAAAAATAGGTACTTCAGTAAGTTCTACAATACCAAACTGTACAGACACCAGTGAATACAACAGAAAAAGACAAATTGAATGCACAACTGCAAGGGCTTTACGAAGAAAAAGTAAGGCTACAATGTGGAAGGAAGATATTGGACTAGAATGAGATTAAGAGTGATGTTCCTTACAAACCATTCTGAGAACTGATCTTAGAGCAAAAAAAAGGAATAAAAAAATTGGATCACAATAATGACACTTGATGATGGTTAAAAAAAAAAATATTTAAAAGTAGAACTACTATTTCTACAGAGGAAGACCATCATATTGACAGAACTGAATAGCCTTCAAGGACCTAGTGATAGTAATGACACAATGCAATAGCACAAAGTCAAGGTTAAGCACTCTGGGAACAGGGATAACTTCTACTGTAAGCTAGAGGATCATCGGCTGGAATAACAGAGGAGGAGAATGACTTGGATGCATTAATCAGTCGGGATGAATACAAACTGTCAGAGATTAATACAAACTGTCAGAGAGATACAGTTGCAAAAAAGGCAACTGCAGTCTGACTCTATCAAGGGAGAAATTTTCAGCGACATGGGGACATATTAAAGCCATTTTACAAGAAACTGGTAAGATCTCAGCTGGAACTCTGTGAAAATTTCTGGTCACCTGTCTTAAAAAAAACATGATTTAAGCTGAAGCATGTGCAGAGAAAAGCTATGAGAATAACCAGGGAAGCAAGGAGAGGATAGTACAAAGACCATACTAACAGACCCTGGTTTAATTAGACTAGTAAAATGAAGGCTGAGAGGCAATGAGAGTGCTGTCTATAAACAAATCAGAGATGTAAGAAAAGGGAAGGAGAAAAACTCTATATCTATAGACAACACTGGCACATAAGAAGTGGATATTAACAAGCAAAGCTGGGAACTGGAAGCCTTTGTCATTAGGTGAACAACATTCTGAACAGTTTTTACTAGTAGTTAATAGGGGCAGGAAACATCACAGGAGTGAAAGGCATTTTTGTATGGTTATACACAACACTACTGTTGTTGAGGGCCAGAAGATCACGGCAGTCCTCTTTTCTACAGACCTGTGCATGACCCATACTCCAAGCTCGGACGTCACTTTTTTGACTGTCATTCCTTCCACATTTTCTCTTTTCCTACGTATAGCGCAGAAGCACAAGACTATTTGCATGCACTTCCCTATAAAACCTCCTCACTCTGAGGTATTCCTAAGCTCAAGGACTCTAGCCCACAGACTAAAACACTAGCATTTTCTGACTTAACCACTAGTGTACCTAAAGGTGTAGAAGAAATTTTGACAGGCTCTCCCTTAAACAAAAACCCAGCATATTTTTAATGTCTGCAATACATCCCAAATACAGCAGCACCAGACAGTAACTTTATAGATCGTGCTGTTCTGCATAATTAACCAGTCTGCCAGTTCTAGCCTTTTCTCCCCGTCCTTATATTGTAATTCCACAGAAAGCTGGTAATAAACTAACATCTGTTCCATGCTGCATTGTAGAACAAACTAAATCAACTAGTCAACCACTCTAACCACACTATTTAATGTAAGCAAGCTGCTGGCATCCTGGGCAACTTACGTAAAGATTTCAATCTTTAAAGAAACACATAACTTTGTCATGTGACATGGCACTAAACAGAAACACAAAAACCATATCATACCAATAATAAATTTTAGTATTAAAATGCTAAAAAGCTAATGCATTTTAAAAATAAGGTTCCAATTCGAAGGTAAATAAATAAATAAGGGTGCTTAAAAGTAGTAACACTGGAAAAGAGTGAGTTCTCTTCAATTTGCTTAGTAAATTTTCACCACTAATTAGAGCCAGCTAACACTGTGTACCTGAACAGAGACCAGACAATAGCTTGATATGAGCTGTTGCAATCTATCTCATACCTAAATCTTTCCAAACTACTCTATATACTACACCTGTAATACTTAAGTGAACCTACAGTTAGCAGCCTCTCAGGGAAGCTATTATTTTCAAACATGGGGGCAGTGGACTCTCAAAACACTGCTTGTCCTACCCAGAAGTTGGACATTATCCTAAGGAAGAGCATTATGCTATGAAAAGCCATTTTATGAAAGATCCACAGCCAGAAATCCAGAGCAGGCTAGCAATAGCCTTCCTCAGCAATGACCCCAAGTATCTAGCACACTAGTTATTTACATTAGTCTGGCTAGATTATGAATGTGCATCCAGCAAAGCAGACATGTAGGCACATCCCAAATCCCTTGTGTCCAGACCCTTCATGATTCTCACCCAGTCAGCTGTAGGAAAACACATACATATCCTAAAACTGTGGAGATGCTGGTGGAAGACTACACTACTTAAACCTGGCAGCAGATTCAGAGGGCAAGCTAGCATGCATTTTGTATTTTAAAAGTGGATGGTACTAGAATTCGGACATATCTAAACACAAAAATGCATGCTTAGTTAAAAATGTGAACTATATGAACCACTGATACAATCACAAGCCTCTTCTTTAGGTACTGTCCATGCAGACAGGAAAGGCAATGAGCTCTTCATCTAGGAATGGGGAGGCATCTTCATTCAGTATGAAAATAGGACAGATATATTTAACGTCTAATCTTTTATTACTCCTAAATGTCATTTAAACTGCTAATTTTTTTCCCCAATTTCAACCACTGTTGTATTGACCATACAACAGTTAGGAAGTATTTTTCCCTGCAGCTTGCTAGAGCTTGCACTTCCAAATACTGTGCTAACACACTGATCCTAAGTACTGCTGTTATTGAAAACTCAGTGCCAGTTTTCGTAGGCACTTGAAGCCACATTTGGCTTGGGCAATTATGGCTTCTGTATGCTATTCCCTTGCTAGCTAGGGTTATTCCCTTTCAGTTAAATTCAGTCTCTGCATCACCATACTCTTACCTCTAATGAAAAGATCCTAAGCGGGGCATATGTCATTCATTTTTAATAAAATGTAACTGTCTCCATCTAATATGCAGTCGAGCCTGATGCATGCATACAGTAAAGAGAAAAAAACATTAAGGAGGGTAGCATGGTGATCAGGGAGAGAAAAATCAACTGTAAATACTGAGTTGGTATGAGAGAGAAGGTAACTTGGAAGGGAAGGTGCACCTTGCTGCTTCAAGAGCTATATTCCTGGAGAGAAATAGTGAGCTGCTGCTCATTCAGGATGAGGTATACTTAGAAGTCTCTCTGCATGGACAATATTGATTTGGAGGCATTCCTTATGTAATGACCATCTGTAACTTTATAATTAGACTGAGCAGCATACGTGCTGGATTCCTTTTCAACTCTGTGGGCACACAGCCCTTCACCTGTAACCGGCACATTAAGTGTCTTTGGCAATGACCTTTCACTGTGTGATTTGTCCTTGCAGGCTAAATAGCATTCTCTACTTAAATTTACTTAGTCTTCTTTGGAAGTATACAATAATCTCAGTAGGCACCAGTATTTTCACTGGTTCTCTAAAAATCACTCATTTAACAAGAATTCTATGATTATTGAATTTACTTGATTTACTAATTAACATTACAAAGGATTCCATGACAAGAAATGAAGAAGGTATAATGCTAATATAAATGAACATATTTTTTTCTAAAATTTGCCACTTTAAAAAACAGTACACCACTGATTTTCTGTTTCGCTGTAATCTTTCCTCCTGCTGCTGACCTCAAGAAGACGTTCTTATTGGTGTGAGAGCTACAAAAAGACAGTATGTTATTTTCCTAATGTAGGGTTTGCTCATTAGTTTGAAACAGATCAAAAAAAGAGTTTTTATTTTAATGGCAGTCTTTGAAAAAAGAAGAAAGATTGAGGAAAATAGCTAAAATAATATAGCTAAATCAAATGTGACATTGAAAAACTAATAATTCTTTGTGTAGCTCTTTCTTTAAATTCCAAGAGAATAGCAGGCATTTCTGGAGAGAAAACAAAAAGTCACTAATACAAGTGAATACATTTTTTAAAATTAGTATTTACACAAGAAGAAGAACCACAAGGTTAAAAACACAGGCTATCTCGGTGCTCTGCCCCATGGAAATCCAATTAGGCATTTACGATGATTTAAATGACAGTATGGATCTGCAGAGGATCAGGAGTGAGCTCCACCCTCTGGTGGTTTCTTCCATTTGCCTCAATTTCTCACTGACGTGAGAACTTGCGGGTGTTGGTTGACGAGAAGCTCAACATGACCTGGCAATGTGTGCTTGCAGCCCAGAAAGCCAACCATATCGGGGCTGCATCAAAAGAAGTGTGGCCAGCAGGTTGAGGGAGGTGGCTCTGCCCCTCTGCTCCACTCTGGTGAGACTCCACCTGGAGTACTGCGTCCAGCTCTGGGGTCTTCAGCACAGGAAAGCCACGGACCTGTTGGATCAGGTCCAGAGGAGGGCCATGAAAATGATCAGAAGGCTGGAACACGTCTCCTATGAAGAAAGGCTGAGAGTTGGGGTTGTTTAACCTGTAGAAGAGAAGGCTCTGGGGAGACTTCATAGCAGCCTTCCAGTATTTAAAGGCGGCCTACAGGAAAGCCCAAGAGGGACTTTTTACAAGGGTATGCAGTGATAGGGCAAGGGGTAAGGGCTTTAAACTGAAAGAGGGTAGATTTAGATTGGATGTAAGGAGGAAGTTCTTGACTGTGAGGGTGGAGAGGCACTGGAACAGGTTGCCCAGAGAGGTTGTGGATGCCCCATCCCTGGAAGTCTTCAAGTTGGCTGGATGGGGCTTTGAGCAACCTGGTCTACCAGAAGGTGTCCCTGCCCATGGCAGAGGGGTTGGAACCAGATGGTCTTTAAGGTCCCTTCCAACCCAAACCATTCTATGATTTTATGATTCTCTAACCATGCAACACAACCACAGGACAGCTTTACCTCATCGCAGTATATGTTAATGTCTGAGTTGATAATATCCACCAACTACTGGTGGCGATGTAAAGCACAATCTCAGACTAGTTCCCTAAAAATGTGTATCTGCATCCCAAGATGACAGCCTTCCAAAGATTGCCTTTTTTGTTCTCTTTTCTAAATGTAATTTATTCTGTCCAAAACACAGGTTTGAAGCATGCCAGCAAGAAGTTGTGAGAAACTGCCCATTGCATACATCTCCACTGTAATTTTCAAGTTTCAATGCCTTCCTCTAGGTCCCTGATCACGTACCACCTTATGTATACTACTTCAATACTCAGCTTAAGTAAAATATATTACTTACTTTCAGATGAAGCTATGGCACACATAAAATGATAGTTTGTTACAAGCAGTAGAAATGCACAGCAAAGTGCCATGCTCTCCTGCTATTCTACCCAAAGGAATTTTTCAATAACTTCAGCACACCACATGACCAGAAAAAATTCATAATGTCCTTCTTCTGCAAGACCAACATGACTACCTGTGGTAAAGCTCAAGTCTCAATTACTCTGAAGATCATGGTTCAATATTTAGCCTGAAGTAAAACACACATTAATGCTGTTCTTCCTTTGTAATACTCCTTCTTCTCAGGATGGAATATAAAAGGAATAAAACTCATCCAAGAAGGAGAAAAACTGCTGCAGATAGCACCAGCTCAAAGCACAGAAAACAACTAGCCAGAGGAAGCCTTGAAGGCATCGCCTGAACCACAGGAAGCACCAGCAAAGCAACCTCACTGGGATCAGGCAGTTGACTGGACAGCTTGATGCATCCTGCAATGTCCGACTAGGACTACCCCTCTGATATAAAGACTTGTGGGATGCTTTTGAGATAGCAGAGAATGGAGATCAACAGTATGTTGCGAACAGCACTCAGACCAGTAATCCTAAACCATAACCCTTGGTGAACATGACAGCTGTTTGATAATACCTTACCACAAAGCTGCATTGCACAATACAAACAACAATACAAAACAAATATATTCAATATTCTCCGATTTCTAGATGCCATTAAGAAAGGCTTCCCTCCTAGGATTCTTCCTTTTGAAAACATACAACACCATAATGATCTGTCCTCCCTACACTTAATATGAAATTTAACTTGGAAGCCATGAAATTTGACTAGGAGCACCAAGCTGCTCCTTAGATGGAAAAAAAAAACCCAAAACAACCCCCCAGAAAACCCTCCCCTAAAACCAAAAGTATGTTTAAGCTGCTGATATATTTCCTACAAAAAAATATGGTATGGAATTAAATTCCAACAAATACACCATTAATAGGAAGCTGAGCTGGAATAAGATACACAGTAAGAACACTATAAAACTAAAATTAAAATCAGTGTTGTATTAAACACTGGATGTTATTGCTGTTTTTCAGAAAAATATTTTATTATTCAATGTTAATAAGAGTACTGTGGCAGTCAAAAAAAATATAATCCTAAAAAGCACACACGAAACAAAACCAGCCAAAACACCCTTTCTCCTATCATTATTCAGCCTATCAAATATTCTTAATACTTTTTGTTGCAAAATTTCATGAAGCGCTTCCTTTTCTACTCTTTAGATACTGTGAAAACTGCAAAGCAATGTGAAAGCTTCAATGGACATGAAATATAGTTGTGTTCTTTTAAACAGAGTTCTGAAACTAATTAAGCTGAAATACTGCAGAAGATGCTATAATAGGAAAAAGCTGATGAACCCATAACTGCATTTCAACTGGGCACACTGTGGGAGAATATTTTTTTTCATATAGCAGCCAATGCTTATGGGCATTTAGAAAATTGTTAAAGTAATTGGAAGAAGTAAGTAGGCCACAACTGTATGCATTTGTGAAAGGTGGACACCCAGATAAGAAGCTTAGGTGTGTTGATAAACCTGCCTGAAAGTGGCTTTGCTTCCTATATTGCTTTTTTTCTGGAGTCGGTTTTATCTTCTGTGCACTGAAGCCTTACACTTTGATCAGAAACCAACTTTTAATTGTGCTGAACTTATTTTAAACAGGAGCATTTTAAATGCACCATTCTCTCCTTCCTATATTTAGTGGCTTTAGATGATAAAGTTCATTTTCTACCACTCCACCACCTGTAGGGTAGTGACAGTAATGGCTCAAACAAGGAGAACAAACGCCTGGCCGAAACAGGCATTAATGAAACAGCAGACAGTTCTCTGATGCACAAAGGTGCAGGTGTGAATACCAGTTCTCCACACTAAAACTGCCCCCTGTATCTGCAAGTAATTAGCTGCACTGAAGCAGCTGTACATGCAGTTTTCCTTATGTATTGTTCAGTATTTCCCACTGAAAATGCAGTTCATGCACTTTCATGCAGTTCAAACTTAGAGCACCTAAGAAGTCCCTTAGACCTAAACCATAGTTTTACCCCTCACAAGATTAAACCTAATTAAATGCAAAATACAAGAAAGTAGAAGAAACTCTAATATGTACAAAAAAACAGAGCACGGATACTTGTTCGATTATGAAAGCTACATGTGCCATGTATCCTTACTTTGATGCGAACATTGGCATTTTTTAAGCTTTTGTTTGTTTTCACTTTTTAAAAAATGCTACTACTCAGTGATTTATTATTTATTTTTCAGTTCAGGGGGTTGGAGGCTATTTTTTCAATACAATCTTGACAGATTACAATAAATGTATTTCTTTAAAAAAGACTACATTATCCAGGGGAACAGATTTTCATGTGTAGATTATTTGTATTTTAAAATACAATCACCTCAAATTGTAAATGAAAATAAAAGTTGTATCAACCCATGCTGGACCTGCACAAAAGAATGTTTGAATAGCTGTTCAGCTCTGTTTCAGTAAGTATTTTATCCAACTTCCAGACAACACAATGCTCAAATCATCAAAGAATTATTAACATACTTTATAAACACATTCTAATAACCTCTTTCTTTCTTTAAGCAAATCAGACATAACATGCAAACAGAATGTCTGACCTGAAAGCTTCAAATTTTTAAGAGCTGGAATAAATCCTGACCTAAATTTTACCTTTTTTTTACCCACCATTCTCTTCATACAGGAAAAGATTCACTATTTTCCAACAAAGAATTGGTCCTTATGAGGAATCCAGTAACAGCAACGTGGATGTCAGTTTTCAAAAGAAACAATAGAAACAAGTATGCAAGTTCTCATATTTCTATCTGGTAACCATGGTGAAGCCTGTCCTTTTGGACAACAAGGAGAGGCACTTGGGCCTCAGTTCAGAAAGAGCTCATTCCTCTTCAGAAGAAATGAAACCTAAGATTCTCACATGAAACCTGGGAGAAAAAGGCAAATTGAAAAATTCATGTTAAAAATACCGAAGCCTGCAGCACTGTAAGCACTTAATGCAAGTGTTGCATTGGTCTCCGAAAGCACGTCCGCTCACATTGAGTTGTACATGCAAGCACGGCAAGGTAAACTTGCTCAAAGCACAAATCTCAAATTAGGGGAAAACGTTCCAGGATTCTCTGATATGATGATGTTTTTCAGAAAAGTCTCCAAACCCAAATGGAAGTAAAAGGCCACAAATGCAAATGTTACCTTAGTCCTCAGTGTTCAACTATTCTTCAGGGGGTTGTTGTTGTTGTTTTTTTAAAAGTACTCCCATGCTCCAATATTCTAGCAAATTGTGAAAGAAATCTTATTTGTATCTTGTAAAAACATGAAGTACTTCGAGCTCAGCATAACAAATTCATAAGAGAGACTAAGTCAATCATAGCTGAACATGAAGACAAACTTTTTGCCTTCATTTTTAAGCTTTACTTCATGATTATTTTATTCTGTGAGTTTATATGAAAGCAAGTTTTAGTACTCACAGTAAAACTTGGCAACTGTGAGAAACCACTTGTATTCTTGTTCCTCTTACAATTCTTTCCTCCTATAGGCTGAGTTAATTAAAGCCAAAACACTTTTAAAACATGCACAATGGATACATTTGAGGTTTATGATGAAGGAAAATGGTAGAGTGTTTACATCTTATGACCTAAAAAGTTGGTGTTCAATAATGAATGGGGTTCTACAACTTGGCTTTGGTGCTACCAAATCTGCAGACTACCAGTGCAAAGTTAATAAGATATCAGCTTATACTTTTTTTTTTTTAAACCTCCAGTGGTAATTAAAACAACCCCTGATTTACAGTTTAATTAAGAAATAAGATAGTGGGATAATAATAAAAGTCCTATTTAAAAAGCTTAACTTTTTCAGCCTGATATCTCAAGTCAATTAGCAGACTGTACTGTGTGTCTTTTAAAGTAGCACTGTCTTATTATTGGCTCCCCACATATTTGTTTAAATAGGTTCCTTTCCTGGTACAGAAGTGGGAGTACCAGATTGTGTCGGGTCTGGCTGAGAGGGAGTTAATTCTCCCCATAGCAGCCCTCCTAGTGCTGTGCTCTCCATCGGTAGCTAGAAAGGTGTCGATAACACACCAGTGTTTTGGCTACTGCTGAAGCAGTGCTGGCACAGCATCAAGGCTGTCTCTCCAACATTTCTCCCCCTCACTGGCAGGCTGGGGCAAGATCTTGGGAGGGGACACAGCCAGGACAACTGACCCAAACTGACCAAAGGGATATTCCATACCATATGACATCTGCTCAGCAATAAAAGCCAAGTAAGAGGAGAAGGAAGGGGGACCATTTGTTATTTACTTTCATCTTCTGGAGCAACTCCTATGTGTACTGAAGCCCTGCTTCCTGGGAAGTGGCCAGACATCGCCTGCTGATGGGAAGTAGAGAATAAAATCTTTTGTTTTCCTTTGCCTTCACGCAGGACCTTTGCTTTTGCTTTATTAAACTGTCCTTATCTCAACCCATGAGCCTTGTGTTCTATTTTCTCTCCCCTGTCCAGCTGAGGAGGGGGAGTGATAGAGCAGCTTTTGTGGGCACCTGGCATCCAGCCAGGGTCAACCCACCACACTGATTTATTTTTTTTTTAACCTCTTGAAGCAAGGAAATAAAAATAGTCCAGAAATTTGGTTGTGGGTTTGGTTCTAGTTTGTTGGGTTTTCTAAATTTTCTTAAGAAATATGGCTGAATATTTGCCAGCTCTAAAAAGGTAAGTTATGGGACTAAGTCACACATTATGCAAATGTCATCCAGTATTTTAACATGAGAACCTTTGTGGGTCATCTTCTATTCAAAAATCTTGCTCTCTTTTGCTCTGCATGGTCATTGTCCACTGCCACTGTAGCCACTGCAGCACTGGGGTGCTGCATGAGTACTCCAAGTTATCATTGCGTCGGTCAGCACATACGGTATAGACATACCAATACGCTTTATAGAATTTGCCCCAAACAAAGAGCCGGCATCAGTAATGCCTTTGTCATGGTAACAGTAACTATTTTCCGTACATACTCAACACTTTCTTCAAAATCACAACAAAAATTGTCCTGTTTTTTCTTGTTGCAGCATGAGAATACAATCAGCCTCTGCAGTTTCATTAGTGCTAATGCAGAAGCTGAATTTATGTCTACTTAACTAATTACATTAACCAATTGCTCACTAAAGTGAACTCTGTGCATCCTGACAGGAAATCATACAGGAAGAATCCCAAAGCACAGCAGAAGGGAATTCCCAGTGGTTTCCTCTTAGATTAATTCAATGTAGAACTGGGGAAAAGGATTACATATCGAATCATGGCTCAGCTTGGTACACAAAGACCAATTTCAGCATTTTCAATTGAAATATTTCAGTATTCTCAATTCAGTATTTTCAATATTTCAGATTTGTGTTGGAAAAAAAAAGTTGAAATGGCAAGAGATTCAGGGCAAGATTTATGAAGCCAGAACAAGGGAGGAAATCTCAGACAAGGAAATGTCAAATTTTCAAACATTATTTTATAAAAAGGCCATAACGGAACCTGACAACCTAGACACCACTTACGAAATCACAACCTAAATTTAAACTGATAAGTAGGTTAAAATAACAACAAAAAAAAAAGGAATAGTGAAAATCCGTAACAATAATTCATGATTACTTTCTGGAAAAGTCAGATCTTCTATGTTGTCTTTGTCCCACTTTGCCTGAAAGACAGAAACAATCAGAATTGTAGAGCTCCAATTTTCAAGTGCAAGATTATTTCAGTGTATTCTACAGCAGTGCATTCTGGAATACTTTCAGGCAATATTATAGCAGTAATCTGTATGCTCCCCATTCTACACTTCCAGCTGGCTGGAAGTTCCATCACTATGTAAATTAAGAAGTAATGCAGGTCTTCATTTGTTTGCAATGAGTGAAGGACCAAAGAAAGGCTCCAGAACTTACTCTCCTTATAGGACAAGAGAAAAAAAAAAAAAGTAATTACATATTTATCCTGTGCTTTACAAACTATCTATCCTCAATGCAATGTAAAAATAATATAAACAATAGCAGGTTATCTCCTCCCCCCCCAAGTGCAGTCCACAATCTGTGGGGTCACATTTTATGCCTATTGAAATGGCAAATTTTTTTGGCAAATTTTTTCTGCAAATGCATCACCTCAACAATTGCTGAATTTCCAGTGAAATCTGAACTCACAAGCAAAATAATAAGTTCTCAGTAAGACACAAGCTCAGTCAACATCACCAACACCACAGCCTTTAGCCATAAACTAAAGGGTTTTCAGCCATAGACTAAAGGTCTACACCCACCCACAATAGAGAAACCACACTTTTCAAATCCGTATACATACTAAAGATTCACAACCACTCACTGCAGAGATCAATTTTTGTTCTTACTGACTTGTAGGCTTCTTCCAAGGCCACAGAAGTGTTTTCCAGGGGTACAATGGTTTGCCCAGAGAGCACATTTTCTCTTTCCCTGTCCACCCTTCACCTCCTTTTCTTGAACTTTTTGTCTGGTCTGCTGCTTGCAGAAAGAAAACTGAAGCTAGGGTAATACAAACATTGATTCTATTTGCCTTTTAACTAATAAGATACCATGTGCCAAACCACTATTGTAGGTGAATGGTGTTTTTTTGTTGTTGTTGTTTGGTTTTTGGGTTTTTTTGGTTGGAGAGAAGGCAGGGAGAAAGGAGGAAATGTGTTTACTTTTTTGCATTTACAACTCTTGAAAACCAGAAAACACAGGGGAAATCACAAACTCCATAACCACAAGAAAACAATTTCTATTGCAAGTCATTTCTTTATGTGAGGAGGAGTATCAGACTACTGCTCCCTTACCCTTAAAGCACAAAGATGCAGGTTGGTCAGCCAGTTATTAAAGGACTTTTGAGACAGTAATGTTCTCTGCAAAATAGCACACAGGTTATTTTAAGTGTCACTACAGTTTAACTGTTGCCACTAGAGAAAGCAGAAACACTTTGTTCCAGTTTCTTCCTCTAGTGTGGTTTTGCTGAGAAAAAAAAACCCCTAAGTTTTATTTCTAGTTTAAACTTCTATGATAAGCATAGCTTAACCTTTTCTCCCCCGTCTCCAACTCATGCTTCACTCATCTGAAGAAGCTCCATTTTCTTGACTTAGGTCCTTCTGTGCTTTTTCCTCTGTTTAGACCCATTTGGAGCTGTGAAGATGTCCCTTCCCCCATTTAAGCCTTTTATTTTATGGCACTTATCTATTTTTAAGACTTAAATGTTTCAGTCAATATGAGGCATTAGGGTAGAAAATAATTGTTGTGATCTGTTCCTCTGTGTTGCTTAATGAAGTAAAAAGGAAAGTTGTATAGCCGTTTGGCAGTCTTACTGGCTGTGAACTGTCATTAAGTAAGAGATGGCAAGTTTTATCATGCACCTCTGACTACTAAATTCACAAAACAAACAGAAGGTTTACCATGGGAGGTAGAGAGAGATCAGGCAATATCCTCAAGTCGCTCTTCCAGTAAAACAGCGGGTGGTTACTGAAATTGCTATGGGAACGTGGGACTTTGTCAGAAACACACACTTCTAGGTGAAAATGTTCCTTAACCTTTTACATTACCACTGCTACAGAAAACCCAAGGTGTAGAAAGGCTGGTGCTCGTATACCAGGAAAAACGAAAACATTAAATTTGAAACAGTGTCACATTAAATTTTTTTATGCAGTCTTTGATGTTAAGCAGTAGTATTTGATTAAGGAAAGAAAGTCTCCACATGTGTCCTCCAGTAATGCACTTCACTTGATTTTAACACATTCTTTAACCGCAGCTGAAAAGAAGAGGCCACAGGGAAGGGGTAAAGAAGAGATAACCGTTCTTTTGAGCCAGTGCTGGATGCAATTCTGCTCAATGGATGACTCATATAATTTTGGAGAGAAGTAAAGTTATATTTGGGTATCTCCATTGTGCACACAAATTCTGCTCTGATTTCCCTCCATGTCTTATGGTTCCTTGATAATGAAAGTGTATTAAAAAAACCAACAGTCCTTCAGCCAAAAAACCTGCTAAATTCACCAGAATTTAAGCAACTGTCTGCCACATTATTCATAGTTCCTCTTAACCACATATCCTGTTTCCAAATATTCACAGTTTGTGAAACAAGAGCTTACTCCCTCTAAACACCAATTAAGAAGTATCTTTCAGGACAAAGTAAAACAGTATTCCTCAACAGATAGCTATCACACCACCTCCACAAATATATTCAGATTTTGTACCAGGCTCATAATAATTGTTGCACTGAGGAAACCTTAGTTCTCTGATTTCTGCAAAGGGGCCAAAATGTGGTCTGGAAATGAATATAAATGTCAATTATTAAAACAAATCTTCCAAACGCAGAATTCAGCTTACCCAGGTTATTTGAATTACAAAACCTGGCTTCTCAAAATACAAATGAAGTCTTCTAAACTAAATAGAACACCAAGAAGAAAAAAAAAAAACCACCAAACAATTTTAATTATCCATGTAGCATATTTCTTTCTGCTTCCTGTCTTTTACCGCATTAGGACAGTCCTTTAAAGTGACATGGAAGAACAGCAGAGGGCATTTGAAATTTTTATGACTTTTCCAAGGTCATGGGTATCATGGATGTGATTTAATAAACCAGTACAGTCGGGCTGATAGAGCACAAGGGATGAATTAGTCCCTTGCTCATTAAAAAAATTCATCAAGAAAAAAAAAAACAACATACACAAGCTTTTTGCTTTCAACAAGCAAGCTATCTATCAGATGATGAGGTTAAAAAAGTTACTAGCAGAAATACAGAAAACTGCTTACACTGGTAACTGAATGTATCTGGAATATGGTAAGTATTCAATCTGGCCACAGGGCCTTCGCAAATATGAAAATGACCAAACCAAGAATATAAGACTATTAATAATGCAAAAAGATTCCCATTACACAGGGAATCTTTCTCCATAAGACATATTTTCTATAGCCTTGATATCCTCATGAGGTTGTATATAATAAATTATTCAAATAATAATGAGTATGTTTGGGATCCAAAGACCTGAAAGACAGGTTTATGTATTTGGTTAAATCTACTTTAAAAATTATACCCAGTTGTTCATTTCTGTCAGAAGGCACAGAACTCCTACACCACAAGAAGCTCCAAAACATCTCCTGCATGTTTGCCACACTGATGGAGGAATAAATGTGAAAGCAGCTCTTAGAGAAAGCAAGGTGACACACTCCAGCAATTTTAGGACTAGCCCAGCTCCATCCTCTACCCACCTCTTCCCTCACTGCTCCTGATTCTCTACTTCTATAAAACCTCATTTTACAAAATATAGCCATACTGAGATGCAAATCTGAAGTTTCACTTACACTGTTTTTAACTAAGCCATAAACATCATAATTGACAACACCCACTCATCCACTCACCCACCAGTCTGCTGCGTATGCCATACTTGTATTGCCAAAAGTAAAACATAGAGGAGTAAACAATAATACAGTCCAGACTTGCAAATGGTTACAGCACAAAATTAAAGACAATAAAAGAACGTGTGGATTTCTCACTTGGAAGTATGGCCGTGTCTCAGACATACTTATTACTTCAGAGTATCTGACAGTGTAAGGATAGTTCAGATTGTGTCAACTGTTACAACACATATTATAAATATCCTTGTTCCCCTCTGTTCACAAGAGCCAGAATTAAGACATGCTGCTTCCCAGTAGACAGTGCTTGGGTTCTATTCCCAAACTTACCATCAATGTGTGGCGTAACCTTCTGCTAATATTTTACCTGCGTGTTCATTAGTCTGTTTCTGATTAAAGAATTTAAATACGTTTTTGTTGTAAAGTTTTTAACAATTTACAAACAGAAATCGTATTGAAAACAGTATGCCAGAATTCCAAGAGACTTTATTCAAAAATATATTCTTTTAAAAATGTAATTCCACTCCTAATTCACAATTGCCTGCTACTATTTAAGTTGTTACACCTAAAAGGTCCATCTTGTCTTTAAGAGCATTAACAGAGGGAAAAAAAAAAAACCTAGATCCCTACTTTACTGCAAAGACTCTGTTTCATTATGATAAAGAAAGGGTTAATTTTGCATTTCCAAAACTTTTCGGAAGTCTAATTTAAGAATTGAATCAATAAAATACACAAGACCCCAAGGGGGGGGGGCACATATTAGAAGCAAATGGTAGAATGTTTCAGTGCGTGATTATTTTTCCTTTAAACAAAGCATAATTTTTAGATTAAATAAGTGAGAAAGGCAACAGTGTTATTACTCCCGCTATGTTCTGTAACAAGCGCAACATACTTTTATCACCAGTGAACACTGCAGGTTAGTATGCAGTTTCATGTGAAATTTGAGCAGTACCTTCCACTGACAGAATAACCACTGTTAAAAAGCGTCCCAGCAAAATCCTGCTTCCAGGCTTAGCTTGACAATAATTAATAGGTTATATTTTATAATATGCTTTCTGTAAACTTTTTCAATTTATTAAATATAGCAATATAACATTTTACAACCATCCTTCTGTCCCTTACAGCTTATGAAAACTAAATGTGAATTCAGTCAATAATTGGCTTGTACATTTCGGTTTTAGAAACCATCATCTTCCAATAGGTTTAAAAAGAACCATACATACACAAGACAGCAATGCCACAGAAATGCAGCCACCCACTACTCTGCTTTCCCTAGCAAGCTGTCCAGGTTCTCCATCCTCATTCACCATTCTCATGCTCGTGTTTGCAGCGGACTGAAAGAAGGTAAGTGCTTTGACTGCACCTTGAAGGGAAACCACATCAACACCACCCCTTATGCCTGAATTGCTTGTAGAGGCATTACAAACATACAGGCGCAGCCTCAGGTGCCACGCGATGGCACACCTCAAAGTACTGGGGACTGTGCATCCTAATTGTGGCTTATCACACCAACCTGCTGCCTGCAGACCTCTCTACAAAGCAGTACTGAGCCAGCAATGCACCACAGGTTTATGGTCATTCCTGTGTCACACACCAACTTGGGTGTAGGCGTAACTAGGTACACAGCTTGTCACACTGAATTGCAACATGCAATTTTAGTAGACGGTGTATTAAAATAAAGAATATTACGGTTTGTTACTTGTGAACAGGTGGGGCAAAGCTACACAGAATCCAAATCTTCCACAGTGCTCCCACAGCTTTTTCTACAGAGCATTAGCACTGTATTAAAATTAGTATCTAAACAAAGCACTGCAGAATTACAAGGCGAATCAGTTAGCAGGTCAAAACACTGATATGAGGAAATATGAAAGTCCTAGACTAAAATAAAGAACTGCATTTAGCAATAGTCTGAAGGAACATTTTCCAATTATGGCAAAAATCTGCTGCTTTTAAGTATAGGAAAAATGGATCCTGGCTGCAAGGAATTTATAAATGCGCATCTTATTCAGATACAAAGCAACAAGTTAAAAAAACCTACTTATTTCAGACCTTCTTAAGGAAATTAATCATAAAAGTTACCTATCACAATAGCATACTTTCTCAATGCAGAACACTGCAGATTGTAGAAAGACGTCTGCAGCAAATTAAGGTCAGCATTTAAAATGTTGAAGCTTTTCAGAGATGCACCATTACTTAATTTTAGCATATAATCTTCATGTCCCATTCACCAAATCCTACATTGTAAAATGTGGAATCAGATTACAGATTCATAGAAGAAATAGAAAAAAAAAGTTTCCTTGAAATGCTACTCTGCTTATTGGTCCTAAACAAGCTTAAATCACTACTATTACTCTCAAAATTAAATAAGTCAATAATCATAAAGAGTGCAAAGACATCAGATTGCAGGTCCCCAATTGTTTGTATCCTGCACTACGAGTTCTGCCCAGAGTAAGTGCAACCACAAATGTATGCCCAAATGCTATTTCAATATAATATTAAATATGGAATACCACAAAATTTGCACTCCAAGCACAGAGTTACTATTGCCTCTGGTCCTTTATCCTGTATATTGTTTTTACCTCATTTCAGTGCTTTCGTTCTCATCAAACAGCTCCTTACGGTGCATGTTTCACATAAGTAATATAATGCCAGGTTATGCTAACTGTAGTAATACTGGTTAGTGCTTGACATAGGTCCCAAGCCTGCCAGGTTATGAGCAACTCATTATTTTCCATTATCTAGTAGAGACTGAGTGATTTTAATGAGAATCAATTTCATTGAAGAACTCATCTGCAATGCTATAGCACTTTTGTACATTTCCTGTTGAGTAGCATTTCTAACAAAAATACACTTGGACATCTTAACATAATACCCAGAACAGAAAATGTGACAAACTGACTAGAATTGTGTGGGTTTTAGAAAGGCCCAAAACAAATTAGGAATGTTTCACAAAAGCTAAGTACAATTCTGCCTAGGAAAGAGACCCTTTGATTTGTGGATTTAATGTCTCTGTTGCTTTCCTCCTCCAAAAGGGTGGTCCCACTTTTTATCCTCACTGGAATCTGGGCACTCTTGCTTACTTTTCTTGTGTCAACAAAACAGAGCAGATTAAATACGAAACTAGTCATGACCCTATTCAGCTTCTTTTTCAATACTGTGCAGAAGAGTCTAGTTAACACCTTCGTAACTGATCTCTCTCCATAACTGCAGAATAATTTACCTTGAAATGGGCCTCAGGAGGTCACGTGGCCCAACCATCACCATCCACCCTGCTCAAAGCAGGGGTAACTCTGAAAGTCCAAGTATTTTGCTTTACAGTGAATTTTCAACATATAGCTTCTCCAGAAATGTCCACTTCTGACATCTTACTCAAGGACACCACTTTTGTGAAAATTTAAATCTCTTTTAAACTTTCCAGCTACAGAACCACATAAATTGTTCCTTCCAAATTTAATTTAGCCACTTTCAGTGATGTTCTCGATTTTCTCCCCTCCAGCATGAAAATCTTATTTAAAATACTAATTGAATACATTGAAATCCTTTTGATAATATTCACTATCATCTTAGACAAGAATCTCTGAGTTTGAGTTGTGGTTGCCTTAATCACTGTATTCCTTTTTATCTTTTCTTCATGACTTTATAATTTTTTGCTTTTTGTATCACTGCACATGTTACAAGCAACATCCTTTATTTCTATGATTTCCTTAGCTAGCTACACATCAATTATTAGTTGAGAAAACAAAGTGGTAGGCTAATTCCTGCAGCTCAAAGAGGGTTTTCCTCCTCAGCCATTCATTTCCTGCCTCGGTCAATTCCATACGTTCCATGCCACTCTTGATCCTTTAAGTGAATCTGTTTTGGCAATTTTACCTTATCTGTTACTAATGTGCACAATATCTACTCTAAATGTGTTTCATATTGACATTTCCATAATTTCCATTCTTCTCCCCCTCCTATTTTCTCTTTCATAATACATGTTGATTACAATCAGGTAGCTTTCTTATCATTGCTATTTCATACCTGTACATTTTAGTTATATGCACTTTACTTACAAATCAAATTCTTCTTATTGTATTCTTTGGTTTATGTTTGGACACAAGAGAAAATTAATTTAAAACAGCTTCAGTAGCATAAGATAAGCTCACCATCTGTAAAACTTTATAGGCAAACTTTATACATTAAGCTCTTTGAGACTGTGAATTGCTTGGGGTAAAAACTATATTATTTTAAGACTGAGGATATGAATGACACTACTATGAAAAAGAATCTAATCAAATGGCCTTTCAGTCAAACGTACAAACACGATACAAAAACAAAAATGCTTAGCAATGTCCTGCTTTTCAAATTTGTTTTCTTGAATATATTTCTTGAATTATTTAATTTCTTGAAATATTTAATTGTCTTTCCATCTCACTGATTTCATTAACAAGAAACACCAATGCATCAACCTTAAGAAATTCCATGCAAGTCATTTCTCTCTCCTGCCTCTGAAAACAGTAAGTTTTATGACCTTACCAAAAATCTTCCTGATCTTTGTATCAGTAGCAATACTAAAGGCACAAACATAGATGCAGAAGTGTCTCATTTCTACCTACATCTGTAAAGCAAAATGCAAGTCTGAAGATGTCTGCTAAAATCTGGGACACAACTCTGATTTTGGAAAGCACGAGTCCAGCAATCATGAAAAAGAAGTGTAATAGTTAAGAACAGGGCATAGTTTAAAGTTGCATTTTCTTCACCACGTCACACCCTTCCTCACGCTTACAACTCACAACCACCTGAAAACCACAGTCTATTTCCTTTTGTCAGTGCACTTTTTTTGCAGGGCCCACTGGTAACTTAAGCACTCACGATTTCTAGAAATGTCCAGGACATTGGCTTTGTTTCATTTTCTAATTCATTTTAGGGATCCATTTTGCAGTGTAGTTTTACAAACATATCGACACTACAGAGAGTGGTGAACTTCATTCACCACCCTTTCTTCCACCTACTACAGAAGAAAACACACAGGTGGATTTCGATGGATTTAGAGGGAGAGTGAATACACTTCTCAACAGCCAGCAGGATGAAGGGGTTTTGTTTTGTTTTGCTTTTATTTCCAAGGTTCATCTCTGCAGCCACAGTTTGTTCTACTGCTTTTATGTTTGCTTTGACGGACTCTTCACAACCGTTGACATTGGTATCTGTTCACATACAAAAAAATCCCATTTAATTTAAGCAACATTAAGGTCTACAGTCTGTATCAGTAACTTCAGGATAAAAACATGTTCAACATTCTAACATGAACAGCCAAGGAAATTCAATCCCATGCTGTGCTGCTCCCCATGATGCCTGTTCCAAGGGTAACCTTCTCCTCTTTCTTGGTCAAGGATTTCCTGCCCCTTTCCAAATTGGTTTCCAGGCTTCGTCCAGCCCACAGAGTAATGTAATTGTAAGCAAAATAGATTTTACTGTCACCCACACGTCTGCAGTCCCTCACTATATATATATGTATATATATTTTTTAGATTTACAAGTTTAAATAGGGATTTTTATTACAATCAAAAAAATCGTTGGAAAAATCCTTTTGGTCACCTCACCCATCTTTCTGCTAGTACATGAGTGTATTCTATCTTACACTCTCTGGAAATGGTTTCTTCTGTTTTCTGTAGAGCATTCATCTACCTGGGGGAGATCAGTCACCACCTTCTACATTATTTTATATGCCACCTTCAGAAAGTGGAGAGTATACTGCTGATTCCCTGTACTATATTAAAGACTAGAAGGAAGCTCAGCCAAGGACTCTCCTCCCAGGTGCATTATTTCAGCACCTGGACTGTGTGCTCTCCACAGTGCTCAAAAGTGTTATGTGCTTGGTGTTTAATGACAGCAAAGCCTGACCTTAAATCAGAATGCTCATAATCAGTTAGTGTTTGGGCAAAAAGTCCAGGACTTCCATGAGAAACAATCAGCAAAAATGAAATGGTAATTTTTACAGTTTAAGTCAGTTAAACTTGAAAGGGATTTTGTGGGACAAACTAAAAGATACTCTTCTAGCCCAAAGGCTTTCTCCTTGACATATTCCAAATGCTTTTACACTCAGTAAAGATGTCAGCATTCTTTAATCGAAAAAAAAACCAACCCAAAAACCAAAAAAACCCCCCAAAACTGCAAAGATTTTTTTAATGGAAGTGTAAGACTTAGATGCAAACAGTAAAGAAATGGTGACTCCATGTAACTAGATCTATTTTTTTTAAACTTTTACTTCCACAAAGCCATAGAATAATTTAATTTTCTCCATCTCTGAGGTAATATGAAGATATTAACATATGCCGTACATGTACAATGGCAGATAAATTTTGCACCTGTTCCAGATCTGTTGGTAGAACAGCACATTACTGGATATTGTTTCCAGTGGCAATAATAACCTGCAGTCTTCCTAACATTCACACTCTCCCTACTCCTGCAATTTTTTGTGAAAGAATTAAACACATGCCAATTCCACAGAACTCTGAAAATGGGAAGTGCTTATTTTTATATGAAGACACATACTAAAGTAATAGTATTTTGGTTTCGAGCTACAAAGCTCTTCCTGCAGTTTTATAGGCTGACTCATGTTTGGTCCACAATTCTTATTTCCTTCTTCAGTTAAAAAAAAGCTAATGCTGAAAGCACATTACTGAAGTGCTTCAGAAAACAGTGGAAAAACAGAATGCTGATTTTTTTTTTCCCATTGTCTGAAGCCACATTGCTATAAAAAGCCAGTAGTCTCTCAATTCTGCAACTTTTGAGCATCTTAAAAATAGTCACATTAACAAAAACATTCAAGTTACTTCAACAAATTCAAAGCTGGGTTATGCTGAATTGGAATGTTTTGAAAACAATTTTATTGCAAAGAAGGGAGGAAAGGATTTAGAACAAGTATCCACAACTTAATGTCTCACTGTGGTTCTTAAGTTACAGCACTGCACCTCTCACGCTCAGCTCTGACAAATATGTTTCATCTTTCTATCCATAAAGAACAGATATACTAGATGCCTTATTGGGTTTGGCTTGGGGGTTTTTTTTGTGCTTGTTACATCATTCCTCTGCCCTACTATTTCCACACATCTGTGAAAGACCTGCTGTTGGTCTGTGGGTCACCCTTGGATCGCACTCCCTCAGTTACAGATGCGCCAAAGTCGTCAAAAAGCAGTAAACACAACAAGCGTACTCTGTCCTAGGCAGGCATCACAGGCCTCAACCTTAAAGTCAAGGATGGCTCCAAGTTCTTGGTGACTCTCTCAAGGCCACAGGAGTGTACAATTGCTGTTTGAAATGGTAATGTGAATTTTAATGCAACTCCACTAAAAAAATAAATTCAAATTATGCTACACTTGAATTTTCAAGAGCCTTTCAGAACGACTTTTCAGATACCAGGTTGAGAACAAAGCACTGCATCATGTGGCATAACGCTTCTCACAGTGCATCGGTTCCCTGCATGTTAATCATCCTCAGCCTTACCCAGACAAAGCT
This sequence comes from Haliaeetus albicilla, assembly GCF_947461875.1. Taxonomy (NCBI): domain Eukaryota; kingdom Metazoa; phylum Chordata; class Aves; order Accipitriformes; family Accipitridae; genus Haliaeetus; species Haliaeetus albicilla. Next base: position 54,488,815 of record NC_091516.1, read on the forward strand.
GTACAGGTTCACCTCTACTTCAGTTAGCTCTCAATGAACAACACTTCCTTGCTCCTCTGTTGCTGTTAATTGCCCTTACTGCCTCCACCTCCCCCCCACTTCTGTTCTATGTTATACCGTTCTCAAACATCACTGTGCCAGCTTACCTGAGTCTGCCTGGCTACAGCACCCTTGGCAAATCAATGCACTCCAGCAGAGAAGCTCCTTGCTGCTGCAGCAAAGCAGTTCTCCTGAAAAGGCTTAGTATTAAACGTTTCCTCCTATGTTTTGTCTCAAATACATCTGCATTTAGAAAGAAATCAAATAGTATCAATTTCAATACTAAAAACTGGCTATTCTTGATCTCAACCATATTATCTACAAACCACTTTGGTACTCGTCAGAAAGACTTTCATTTTCACTCAACGTGATACAAACTTAGAAAGAGTAAACTACAATGCTCACTCAAGAACTTGTTAAATGTTAGCCTCCAAAAGCACAGATAGGAATAGACTGCCATCCAGGAACTCTGAAACTGTCTAAACACTGCCTAAACATCTGTCTTGCATTTATATCATTCCATGCTACCCCTTTAGGAGCAGAAGATACCCTACAGCACAAGAAGGGCTTTAAGGACTGAAGAACAAAGGAAACCAATCTAATAAAGCGTTATAACGATACATTCTTTAATTAACTCTTGTTCAAAAAGAAAAGAAACAGAAGCAACAATGAAAAAAATACTAATTATATGACGGCAGCACTTGAAAGCATGTAGCAGAACATCTTAGATATAGCACCAACCCCAGGAATTCTGTCCCACTTTGATGGCAACTCTGCTGTTAGAGGAATTTCAAAGATATTTTGGAATCTGTAGCATTTCTTTGATAGGAGCATAATCTGTTTGTTCCTATGAAGATGGGATGATGGAAAGGAAGAAGGAATGGCAATGTGAAGAGAAAAAGTGATCTAGAAATGACAACAAGAAAAAACACCTCAGGAACTCTGTTTCTCAGCTGTCACAAGGACTTTCCTGAATCTACAGGTACCTTTCTTCCTAACTTTAAATTGCATCTTCAAATGAACCTTCTCCTCCTGACTACTCTTAGGATCTCCTAATAAAACACACTTCCTTTCCAGTGTAGCTTCAGGTTATTTGCAGGCAGTATTTTTAATGTTTACGCACTTGTTCTTGAACAAAGATAGGTCTTTATTTTCAAGTGTGTACAGTTAGATTTTGAAATTCCTCTATTTAGGATTTAGAATAGGAGAAAAGGAAAGACAACATGAATTTGAACTTCCTGTGCAGTTAATGAATCTTATACTCAGTTCTGGGCTCTAAAACCCTCCAGGACTACTAGGTATGACAGCACTCCTAAGCCACCAGTGGGCAGCCCCCTAAGGTATAGCATCAGTACTTCTCCAGAAAGCTTCAGCCTGCTACTCTCCTGTGCCAACACAGTGGAAAATACATTTCTCCATCTCATGAAGGAGACAAGTGCACCCTTTGGTGTTGAAGTACCTAATCAAAAAAATATACATCGGCCAGAGCTGCCTACAAATCTGGCCCTTGGCAACTTGTTTTGCTGTCAAATTCCCAATCTCATAACATGACTTATTCCCAAGCATAAGCACCTCCTAGATCCTCATTCCTCTTGATGTTGGAAAAGAGAACAGATAAATAATGTAGCATTTTCAGCCTTCTTTAAAACTCTGCTGCCTACCTCTATGCACCAGAAGTAATCCAATAAGCCTCGAACCAGGCAGTACTGAAAAACTCAGTGCCTAATGCTGATGTTGTTGAGGAAGGAAAGCATTTACGAACACCACTTACAAAGCAATTTGCATAATATTTTGATTACATGCACAGCAGAAATTGTGATCCCCTTACACTGAGACACCTATAAACTCACCAAGAATGCATCACAGTGCAGTCTTCTCTTCCATTTGACCCACTGGTATGGTTCCATCTCACGGGCTGGCTGGACAACTTAGTTTCTGACTACCTACGTGCAAGTACAAAAATGTTGCTCAAGGGGTCAAAAAAAGCAGCAGCTTTTCCTCACGTACAAATTTCAAGATAGACAAGCATTTTCACTAACTTTGGCTCTATTTTTGGTTTTGTATTGCCCTTTCATTAGTACAAGGCTTCAAAATGTATTCTTAGTAACAAGATCTGTCTCAATACAGAAAAAAAAAGCATTTTCCTTTCCCCCTTGAAATCTCTTTCTATTACTGCCTTGCCAGTGAGCATGCATTCCTAGAAATACGTATTTGTTATTTCATTAGTAGTGATGTTATACAATCATACTGAACAAAATTTGCTCAGGGGATGTAGGCCACACTGTGGGTTGTGGTTTTCCTGTAAAAGAGGTCATATTTCATGTATTTTAACCAGTGGAAAAGGTCACTTGTCATAGCAGCTTTTAAAGTTTGCTAAATGTTCGTACAAGCCAAGTGGCACAAATTAGATGCCACACAGTTCCAGACTCCTGTCATTTGTAAACAACAGGAAATGAGATGAGTGAAAATTGCCACCTTTGCATATAATTGAGGTGATGACCCACCCTCTTCCACCTGAAGCATGGCTGGAAAGGGTGTCACAGCATTGCTACAGATGCCTGTTCAATGTCAAATGCACAGCGTTGATACTGTTTGACAGCATGTATTGTATATTTATTGCCTTAAGCAGGACAGGTGTTAGCAACGCAGGAGATGCTCACTTTGTACTCCTTCAAGAACATACATACTACTTCTCCGGGAAGCCAGATTTGGCAATTTCATTAGTTTGCTCATTGACAAAAAAATTAGCAAAAGTAACAGGAAAGTAAGCCCAGAAATTCTGCAAAGTGGACAGAAAATACAGAACAATCCAATTGCTTTTAAATTCAAAAACATGCTGTTAACCCACAAAGCAGCTTGGTCGGAAACTCATAATCACCGAGAGGATTACTTTTTCTTGGCAGTACCATTTTGTAGCAAAATTCATGAAACAATGCATTTAAAGAACTGACATATGAAAAGCAGAGCACAGGGAGAATCACAACGATGGTGAACACAAGTGTAAACTGAATGCAAATGAAGAAGCACGAGGTCCTTCTGTACTACTTGGAGCAGACCTGGCGAGATGCTTGTCATATAAAATACCTAATTAGTTTGTAACAGTCTAAGTAATACAATGCTGCTGGCAAGGTATGAACCAACAGAGTAACTGGATATGATTCTCCTCACCATAATGTTTTCTAAAGGTGCATGAAACAAAAGCAAGGTACAACCTGCACAGTATGTGAATTGGTCTGGCAGCTGCTCCTTGCCATCCTTTCACACCCAAACAATCTCTTCTGATATAAGTGTTGGGTTAGGAAGAAAAGGTATGCATGTGTGTTGTTCAACAAGACATGTGACAGGTTGTGTATAATGACAACAGAGAGGGGGGAAACATGACTGGGTGCAGGATGCACAGCCCCGAACTGGTCCCATAGTAAGGGACCTGACCCTGGCAAGATGCAAATGCTCTGACACAGATCAGCTTCTCTCCTTTGGGCTGCACTGTAAAAATACTGTAATAGAATCTGTAATTTCCTAACCTAAATTAAAGTTTCCCATGTGATGGCCTCACTTTTTAGCATTACAAAAGAGACACTGTGTTCAAATGTTTCAAACACTTCATTTTTTCACTTCTGTGGCTAGCTCTACTCTTGAAAGGATTACACAGAAAGTCTGAAAGGAAAATACTGCCAAGCACTCATATTTTGAAGCAGAATCTCACAATTGTTCAACTTCATTTAGAAGAGTACTTATGGCACTGTAGAGTTAAAGCCCCTGTAAATTTACCAAAACCATCCCTCTGCCTTCAGACACTCAGCAGTGCTTCTTCTGGAAGAAAGGTAAACTGTCCCATTACATAAATTTAAGGGATATCACCCAGTCTCTCAAGTCCTGTGCAGCTACTTTGATTGGAAACCTCTACCCTCACTCAACCAATACCTCTGTCCCTTCCAGTGCAGAAGATGGAGTTATGACCGCTGCAGTTAAGATGCTGAAGGGAAAGTAGGCAGCTGTTCCCAGAGCAGCTCCCTGGCTTGCTCTCTCCCAGGATGGGGACCTCGCTGTTACCTCTCTAACAGGTCAGCACACAATTCAGCAGCAGGAGATGGCTCATCTGAAGCTCCCCACTCCAGCAGCGCACTTCTGAATCTCAAGCTGGTGCTAATCTTCCTCCATGCAAACATACTAGCTACTCAAATGCAGCTCTGTGTGCCCATTCCAGAGCACATCAGCTCGTAAGGGAGTTGAAAAGTTTGTTGGAGAGGACAAAACAAATTAGAAATGAATTTTTTAAAAAATTCCGAGATTTGACATGCAAGAAGTTAAAGAACAATGAACGTTAACTTTGCTAAATATTCCCAGATTTCAGAAGTTATTTAAATGCTGTGAATTACCTACAAGATTTTTAATCCATTTGGCCCAACCTCCTTTTTGCACTTCAGAAACTTAAAAAGGCAAAATCATACTCGTTAAATGTAATTTACTTTCAGCTCTTCTGTCTTCTTCAAGCATCTAAGGGCACTCGCACAGATTTTATAAGCATGTAATTACACTCAGGCTGCAAATGAAATGCTTACAAATACGCAATGGACTTTTATAAGTTTATATATCAATTCCAGCCTGTATAAAGACAGATATTATACACAACTTTAGTGTCAGAACTGCCTTAGAAATGTAAATGTCTTAACTGGATTTGATGTTGAAGCTGACCTTATTTTGTCAGGACACACATCGTAACTATATAACTATAAACAGGCAAAAGAAAAAACTTTACAAATACAAGAACTGGAATAACTAGGTCTGCTGTAACTGAAGATCAGGCGAGTGATTTGATACTGTAGGGACAAAAAACAGAACTAGAGACTGATTAAAATTACTCGTTTGATGTGCAAAAAGATGTAACACAGCAGAAGTTATTTAGGCAGCATGGCACTCAGCAAGAAAACAAATACCCCAAATATTATGGTACTTTAAAAAAATGTTCATTTATATAACATTCTTATCATTTTTTCCTATTAAAACCTGCCCTACAGCAATAATTAAGCAAAATGGATTGAAAATACTACATTGTACAAATCGGAAATTAGCTATAGTGGACTTGTAGTCTACGAGATTTTTTTATGAAGGTAACAAAGACTTATCACAGGAGAACAGTGAGATCAGTGTCTGACTTGGGTTCAAATATGTCAGGCTGCAGCTAGGCTTTTCAGAAGCTGCACAGAGAATCAACATAAGTAAGACAGTAACAGGCTGAGTGACGTAACAGGCTGAGTGACTACTCCGTGCCTCCTATACCTTCCTGCTTATCCTCCTTCCTCTTAGAGTATCTTTCATATAATTTAAACAGCAACATAATATCACAGTTTCCAAGCTAATCCATCCACTTAACTTTCAAAGGTGAAAAATCCACATCTCAGGACAAAATAATCAAGTACATCTTAAAAAAGAAGTTGAGAAGTTTGTTCAGGTATGCTTTTTTGTGCACCATTAAAAGAAAAGGCAGGTGAAATATTGGGAAAAACAAGGAATAAAACTCCTGCCAGTGTTCCTCAACAGCTCAAGTTCAACAAAGTCAGTATCATTATTTCTTGTATGAAAAAAATGGAATAAAAAGTTATACAAATTACTAAAGAACTGCTTAGGGTGGACAGTAAGAACCCATTTCATTAGTATTTGTATTAGATTTGTTCTTCTGTTTCTTCACAGAATTTCCTTTCTTCTGCTTACAACACAAGAGTTCCATTTCTATCCATGCCCATCACAGAGCCTTCTGAGCCTTCTACTTTTTTCAGTAAACAGCATGTTTAACACAGGAATAGAAGCAGAAAGTTTCCTGTATTTTCTGCCCATCCTGCCACAGCTGCAGAAGTACAATGCAGTGGTGAGAAAAGAAATACTAACCAACCACAGTAAGCCTGAAAAAAACAGGAAATTATGCAGAGAAAAGGTGGAGTGCTGCAGTCAGTCTAGGCAGGTGTAGACACCATACTCTCTCTCTTCTAGAAGCCTGCTATTTTTAACAAATAGGCTGCATAAGACTTAAAGCTTTCTTTGAACACTCCGTACTGTTCTTTCTGGATACCCCAAGCAAGGTCATTAACCTACCTCTTTTTGGAGTGTCTCCAAAAAATGCTTTCTCTGGTGCAGCTACAAAAGTTAGAGGCATTTATAGGTAAGTTCACAACTTCCATTAAAACATTCTGTATATATTTAGATCTTACTTTTAACTCCCTCTTTTTTATATTTGCTTCTCTCCAACTAAAGATCTCATATTCAGAGAGTGCCTCCAACACAGTACGCACTACCAGAAGACAAGGCATTAAGAAGAGTGCACCTCTCCCATTCCAACTCAAGAAGTGAACAGCAAAGCACAGTCTGCTCCTAAGCTACCACTACAGTAATGAGGAACAAGGCAACTGCTTCTGAAGTGTCAGTATAAATGAAAAACAGGCAGTAATCATGACTGTAGAAGACAATCCTACCTCTTCCAACAAGCTCTGAAGGTATCCTTCAGATGGGAACCAGCTACAGGAAAATAAAACACTGTTCGCTCTTAAAGATGTGAAGTATTTTGAAGCATAAGTCTACCAAGAAAAAACACATGGAAATTCCTCTTTTAAAATTCCACATCTCTCATAACTTTTCTCATTTAGAAACCCTCAAAGGAAAAATAAAGGATTAATAGATAACAAAAACTTCCACAAGCAAGTCTCTCCAAGTTGCAACTGCTGAGCAGTAACAAGTTCAACATTTTACAGATGGAAGAACTGAGAAGCTGAAAATGGAAAACTGAGAAGCATTTCCAACGGTACTCAAAAAACGTACAGACACATGTTTATAGGTAGATCTGCACAGCTTCCCCAACACCAAGGCTTTCCATATGTAGAAAGTTAATCTCCTACTTTTATAAAAAATATATTCCACCTCTTCTCTGCTTGCTACTAATTGTCAAATAATGCAAGAGACAACCACTCATACCTGATTTAAGCACTCATACCCAATTTAAATGCCATGATATCTAAAGGCCTTATGACCCTCTGAATTTTATACCTTATAACGTTTAGCAGAAATTTTTATGTATCTCTACATAGAAGAATTATCTGTTTTTAGACAACCATGTTAGAAAGCTGCTAACTTGGAGATTACATGTTGACTTCCTCTGCCTCTGCCTCCAATTCTCAAAGGCAGCAGTCAACTTTGTTGTAACAGAGGACACATCCAAAAGAGCTATGTTGGTAAGACTGAGCCTTGCTGTTAGAGAAGGTTCAACTTTTATGTTCACCTCTCCCTAATCTCACCCATTTCTTACACCACCTTATCTTTCTACCTTAGAGTCAGGAAGAAACAGATATGGGAGAGATGCCAGTTTTTAACACATTTGTGAAGGGACCACAGAGCTTATTGCCTAAGTAAAAGCAGGGGGATTGGTACTGCCTGGAAGTACTGCAAAAGCATAGCAAAAGTACTGAAAAAAACAGGGTTATTTTCTATTGCTACAGACAAATGAAGACAACAGTTCATTTGCTAAAGCACTGCATAGTTTATGCGAATAGCAGGCAGGAAAATATATAGATGCCTGAGAATTTGCAATTAATTCCATGAATGTTTTTTCTTCATCTGAAAAGACTGAAGGACCAAGCCTACAAAACTGGTTTGAGGCAAACAGGAAACAAATTTTGTAAGAAAAAAGGTGGCATACACAACTGCATTAAATGAGGAAAAACTCACCAGATCTTTGTGTTTTTCAACTGCCCTCAAGGCCTTAAAGTTTAACTTTGCCTGGCAATGAAATGGATCACCAAGTCTAAACTTAACTTTTAAGTATTTCAGCTACTTTTCTTCTGCTTATTTGGACTGATAGTGGTAAATTTACATATTATGGACAATTCGATTTACTCCTGTACAAAACCAGAGTTTCAGTACTAACTATAGGCTGAGGTTGCCCAAGGCTGCAACCAACTGTACACCGTCAACTGGGACCATTCTCCTCTTTAATTCCATGACACAAAGACACATGGACAAAGTCATAAGTGTTTTAGCAGGAACAGAGCACATGCAGAGGCTGTAGCCAGTTACAGGGTTTGTAAATTCATGTGTTACAGACTGTATTCATAAATTGTGTATATAGCCAGGTGAAACAAAAGAATTCTGTAAAGAGAGCACTGTAAAGAGATCCTCACTATAAGGTGGGTAATTAAATCATGTAAGATCACAAATGGAGCCAGATAATTAACTACACCCTGCAGTACAACTGCCTGAGGTGAGTGCATACTCCTGGAGTCACGCCATCTGGTAAATGGTTTTTAAGTAAAATGTCAAACTACTCACAACTTACAGGACATGGGTTGCTCTGCCATCCATTTCTACACTCGTAAGAAAACAAAAGTCCTCTCAGCATCTTGAAAATTCTGGACTGCAGCTTCATTTCTTCCTCTAATCAGATGGATTTAATCAGAGATAATAGATATGATAGATCCAAAACAGTCTAATGCAAGAATTGCTGTGCACTACAAGTCCAGAATTTCTGGCTCTCGTGGTTGAGCAATGAAATTTCTGACAGCTTTCTGTAGCAATGTGACAGCCTGGAAGCAAATTACAAATTTCAGGCTCATTCTTCTGAGCTGCTCTGTAGTCATATGTTTGAATTACGGCCTAACTGTGGTGATACTGCTCAATTTAGGGTTAAACACGATGCACTGTCTTTTAAAGAGGACCACTACTCAACGCCTTCACTATGCAGGCCTCATTAGTTTGTGTAAACCATGCAGGCTTTGCTAAGGCTAAGCCCTTGAAAGGGGAGCTAAAGACTGGTAAAAGGGAACATCCTGCCCCAGAAGGCACCGAAGGCCGGATGATTGCCAAAGAACATGAACTAGGAGAAAAGTAAAGGCATCAGGGGTAGATCGTGACCACCGACTCAATTCAAGACCTTACCACCACCATCCCCACCTTGAGCATGCGCTGCAGGATAAAAGAACACTGTACCTTTAATTCGAAACGGGGAAAACCTTAGCCCGGTAGAAATGGTAGCAGATAAGCCACTGCCAATAATGATTTTGGGGAAGGACTTTGGAAACTAAGTGGGTGAATCTAAAACTGCATAAATTGCTTGCTTGTTTAACTGCAGGGTGTGCTAGCTTTGTGGAACTACCACCTTGCGCCCATTTTTGTGCAAATATGAAATAAATAATGTCTGTCCCAGGTGTGTAATTATTGGCTCATTGCACACTGGGGGACGAATCTGGTTTTCAGGCAAAAGTTTCACACACTCAAGATTATGCAATCATTCTTAATATAGCTCCTACAAATATGAGGACTTTTCTCAACATTCTGAAACCTCCTCTCAGGGAAGTGTCTGCTTCCTTAACAGCAGCAGTACTTACTAGATTTTAGTTCTCCGAACAAAACTGGTTTCATGATGTACCTTGCCAAAAGCAGCAAACTTGCTTCTATACCGAAGTTCAGAAAGACCTCAAACCAGGACTGTGCTTCTGAGACTACCCAGGCCTCCAATTACCTCCTCCAAATAGGAATGAAAAAACCTTTTCTCTCAATCTCATCCTTAAACATTTTTGCATTCACCCAAGGCCACTTACTTTTTGCAATTGCTAGAGACTTACAAATCTGCTTGACAAGAAGAATAAACTCAGTTCAAGAGCGTACATGCAGCTTGTTTGTGTTCTGAGAAGGAAATGGGTGATATCCTTATCAGAACAGAAAGTGACAGAGAAGTAGCTGATGAATTCAAGAAGCAATTTACAATTGTTTAGTCTCTGCACCTCATCACAGTTCCTCCAGCATCATGTCTTTTAATTGTCCTCTTTCTTTGAGGCCCTATAGATGCAAACTACTCCTCTATTTTGAAAAAACTGGCACCTAAATGCATCACCCCAAAAGCTGAGGACTGACGAGGCAAATGCAGCGGGTACATCACTGTATGGATGCTCAACCCTGCCACCTCCTACCTCTCTGGAGTGGGAACACATCACTATCATCCACTAGTTCTCACTGTTATGCCACTCCACAAACAGAACTTCATTTCAGAAGGAAACAAAGGGCTAAACTGAGAGGGAAGGGAAAGCACAACCATATTTCCTTAAATATCCATGCAAGTGCATGTCCTGCATGCCATACAGGCTGCACAGAATCTACAGCCTGAATTGAGTGATTGATCTAGCCCCGGCTAGTAGAAAAGCTTTGTTTCTCTTCTACTCTGCTTTGCTGTTAAAGCTGTGGAAAGTATTCATAATGGCAAACTCAGAAAGCAGAATGGCATACTTACTGAACAGAGCAAAATACCTAAGGTCTAGATTTGTTCGCAGTCCAGAAATGTATAGAAAGTCTGTAAAAACCAGGATTAAAAAAAAGAAAGCCATGTCCTGCTATTTTAACAAGTAAAAAATAATCATTTAAGATTTCCAGGCTTCTATTTACTCTGTAGAATGATGAATATGTATTACAATCTCAGCTTCAAATGCAGTCAGACCCCATTTTGATTTTGAACAAACGGTTGCAGAAAAAAATAGTTTAATATATTTCCATTGTTATATTCCACTTTTAAAGCATCTAGAAATTAGGGCATATGAATTAAAAGGAAATAAAATTAAATTAGTAGAGTAACATTTTAATATTATCTGTCTTTTGTCAAAAGCATTACATTAGCAGGCTTAACAAACCAGCACATTTATCAGTTATTCTTTGTCTTGCATTGGCAGACAAAATCCTGTAACAAAATTCTTCAAATACATGTATAAAGAAGGAACAAAATAAACAAAGTATTGAATTCTCATAAAGAATCTATACACAGCATTCACAATGAAAATAAAAGAGTTCCCCCAAGAAGTCCTTAACGGTTAAGAATGAAATCGTAAATGAAATAAAGAGAAGGAAAAACAAGAAAAGAGCAAACTCTTCCATAGGACAAATTGTAATTAGATAACTGAATCTAATGAAAACTGTGGAATGAATTTACAGAAAAAAATCGTAACTATCGAGAGACAACACTGCGCAAGAACAGTTTATTTATCCTAACAATTTTCAAGCGTAAATGTTAACTACAGATCATGTGTAAAAATACATAATAATAAATACCTTATATAGTAATGCACTTTACTGGATCTTCCTAGTGAAGAGGCATAGCAGAAACTCTTTAAGAACACACTTTTACTTCTCATATTCCTCTGCAGAAGAATATTCAGCATCAATGATGTGAAATTTCTGAAGCCCTCAGACCTTTTCTACGGCCATTACCACAATCTATGTTTTTTTTATATGGCTCCTATGGTTATAGAATATGATCACAGTTGTTTAGAAAGGTATGGACTAGGTGGCCTAAGGAATTACTGCTATTAACAGTGAGAAAGAATGTGCAAGTGTGTGCCTGTGTGGAAAAGTATCAAATAAATTACTGAAGGAAACAGATACTAAATAAACACAGCACCTTTTTGGATCCATCTTTCTTTGCAAATCAAAATCATAATTAGCAGCACAAATTATCAGGATTGTTAATTTGTGCTCCCTCTACTGGTTAATTCACCCTATAGCCACAAAAATAAGTCTAAAAAATCCCCAGATTGCTGTGTTGCAACTCAACAGCCCAAAAAATCTGAAACCAAATTATATTATTAAAGAAAACCGTTATACACAGCTGGTATGTTACACATCAGTTCTAAATGTCACCTTAGCTCGTTAAAATGTCAGAATGGAAGCAAAAGGATCTTGCAGTTCAAAAAGATGTTTTCTATCATACCAGCTTGTTTTGTGTGCCTAGTTGATAGAAGTTCCACTTCCCTCAGATTTAAAAATGCAATTAAACATTTCAAATTCTGAATCATTGTAAGAAGCCACTGTTAACTGGATTTTTAATTGAAAGCTCCTTTTTTCTCCTCCTCATACAAAACACAAGCAGCAACCAACCTGCAAAGCAGCCTAGATCACAGGACAACTTGGGCTGGAAGGCATGGTTTGGCAGCCCACCTGATCCCCACCCTGCTCACAGCAGGGCTAACTCCATGCTTAGTTAGGATACTCAGGGACTTGTCCCGTTGGCTCCTGTCAAGGCTGGCAACTCTGCAACCTCTCCGGGTAACTCATTCCTGTAATTAATCACCTCCATGGTGAAAAACTTTTCATGGCATATGCAAAATATTTTTTTAGATTGAAATCAAGCATAATTCAAAGTCTGAGTATAAGCAAACGGCAAATTTGTAACAAAACCCAGGAAAAACCAGTTTACCAAAAATCATGTCATCTGATCACAACTACTCCTAGTCATAAGCAGCATTATTTACTGGGCAATGCAAATGTCATTAGCAGCTTGAACCACCGGAAAGAATCAAAGGCCACCTTACTTTTGAATTTTCATGGTATAATACCTATGGGACTCTGCATTTCATCTGAAGCTGACAGAATATACTCTATAAATATTTATATAGCATATAGCAGATTCTCTGACTTTTTATTTCACAAAACACCAATAACATTTATATATCCACAGTTTTCTGATCACCTCTCCTGGAGAGATAATTTAAATACTAATTTTCAATGTCTGCTTCTGACAAAGAACTGTTTAAATGGAGTGAGTTGTAGTAAACATTAATGTACTAGTACAATTATTTTTAGTTAGCAAAACAGAAATAACAGCCAATTTCATTTACCTTGCTCAGTATGGGGGTTTTTTTTAATTAATAGGCTTTAGTTTTGCAGATGAGCAAGACAAACTTCTATTGTTATATACAGATTCGCAGTGTAAACATTTAACACTCCCCACATCATCAAAATTGATTCCGAGCAGGATCTCAAAAAAGCATTCAGTGCCAGTGTGACAAAGAGCACTACTGCCCCCTAATGAGACAGCCCACAAAAGCTCCTCTGCAACAGCGTTTTGTGCCTTTCCTGAAAAAATGCAAATTGTAGCCATGAATTATTAAGAAAAAAGTTTTGTGAGAAATGAAGACAATAATTAAGAACATATATGCTATATTCATACCAAATTTCTGTGCAAAAGACACACACACATAAATTGGGGGGGGGGGGGGGGGCGGGAATAAGCATCTAGTATCTAGGATTTTCAGGTAACTTCGTGCAGAAAGAGATCATGAAGATGCAAAACACTGCACAAAAATTATGTTCCAACGTTTTTGTCAGTATATAAGCAGATATTAGCCAGTCTTAAACTTATTCTATACTAGGAAGGAATCTCTCAGAAAAAAAAAAACCTGTAGTTATTTTCACACCAACACAGATTTCTAGTGTCTGTAGTGTGAGAGCATCAGTATGTTTTTCTTGTTGCACTGTTCTATCTAAATGCCAGTTACAAGTCTATTCTAGGCTTGTAATTATTGCAAAATAATTCTGATCTTGTGGGTAATTATACCCACAAAAAGAAATAGAGAGGAATATAAAAAAAATCCACTTGCTGAATTTTGTTTGTAAAGGAAACAGACAAACTTTGTGTGTCATGTGAAAGTGACATTTTTTCCTCATTTTTTTAAAAATTGTTTTGCCACAGAATTGAATCTGTATGTAGTGCTGCCCAGTGCAACTTGGACATATTGTCTGGTTCCTGTATTTGCATTTCAAAAATACAGATTGCAGTGAACTGCTGAAAAAAATACAACTGCTGCAAGTCCTGGTGAGGACCTTACAAACGTAAGCTGTATATTCTCTTTTATTCTACCATAAATCAGAAATTCCACTCACATTAGTAAAATTACTGTGATTTAAATGCAATGCTAAAGCAGAATTGAGTTCCGATTTTTCCCCTCAAATCTTTTATACTGACTTTTTCATAGATAAACACTGACAGACACCACAGCAGTAAAGACTCTAATTTCCGTTAGCAAGACAAGGTTAAAAGCAAATCATGTATTTAATTTAAAACATGCTAGCTAACAAAAGATACAGATTTTATTAATAAAAAATTACATTCATCAGTGGGTTTTGGCACTGAAACACCACCAGTCACTAAAATCCCTGAACTTAAGACTTTATCTTAAAAATTCTAAATATTGGGTTTCTGTGGCTTCACATACTATGTCATCGTTCATATAAATACATCATTAGCACTAAAAGGTTGCAAGTGATGAGTAGTATCTTACATAACTACACACATGGTAGAGGGCTGCAGGCTACTAGGCATTAAAAGTATAGAAGTACCAATCACGTGCTATATGATAAAAATAAATTATCTACAAAGATATTTGAGAGACCTAAACTAACCATATTCCATTATATTCCTCTATTACGTTACAGCCCAAAGAGCTGGTAACACAGCGCTCAGCTCTCAGTTCACCTAACATGTATGCTATTACAATTCCAAATGCTTACTATAGTTTTATGAAATATAATTTTATGAAAACACTGGCAAGACTAACAATGATCAAGAGTTCCAATGGATGCCTCAGAACTTTGAACACAAGGCCATCACCACAACACATTCCAACTCTGCCAGGCATGTATTTCTTACCTTTGAATCTTCGTCGCTCACTCCCAGCTCTAGCACAGCTTGAGGAGACTTCAGCTTCGCTTGCATGGACTCTGCCATTTGAAGATTAAGCTGCCATCCAATTGTTTCGAGCTATAAAACACAAATTTAGATTACAATCAGATGGTACAGAAGCACTCAGGTCAACTTTCAATACTGTGAACAGTCTGTGTCAGTGATCACGATGTCAGGCTCTATAAATGTTAAGCATTTTTATACAATACACATTCTGCAAATTCTCCTGGACTCCAAGACAGATTTGCTTCTCCCTCTTGCCAAATTTATCAGTTCAAACTGCCTGTGACCACCCAAAATAAAGCTACTTCATATGCCTCAGGTCTGCTGGAACCAATCCATAAAATACAACCAAGGGTCCAAAATAAGAAAGTTTCCCCCTCCTTGTGCAAGTTTATCAGCAAAGCTGTGGATTCAATTTTATTTTGTATTTATTTTTCTTTTAAGAAAAAAATTACGTATAAATGGTAAACCAGCTAAAAATGGTAATTTCTTAATCAACAGATCTATTCATGGGTATTCTACCGTATACAGATGTTAATGACAAATATAATTCTGTGCTGCTTTATAAATTGTTATTACTGAAAAGCCAAAAACCAGCTAAGCATGTGAGCAACAGAATTTTTAATAGAAAGTTACACACAAAAAAATTTCAAATTGCTTTTTAATCATTAATCTAAAATGATATTCAAACATTAACAAGCTACACCTCACGCACAAATGAAGTATGCAAGAACAGAACTACAAGTCTTTCATGAAATAACCTACCTCACTTTCTTGAATAAAGAAAAGTCAAATTATAAAGTCTTACCATCTGGCAAGTTAATTTACATACAAGTTCTTTTTAATCTAGTGTCTCCCCTCTGTTAGTAAATATTGTGGCTGACTTGGTAAAAGTGAAAGCGTGCCACATCTCAGTTAATCTCTTACCAGTCCAACAATTCAGCTAAAATCATCAATAGCACAAAGTCATCCCACAGGCGCTGTACTGTGAACAGCAAAGAAGCCAATACATACCCTGCCTCCTACAGCGACAGTAATCTCTAGATGAAAGATAGGAGAGAAAGTGAGTGGCAGAAACATCTTCCATGGGCACAGCTCAAAGACAGAACTTTCAAAATTTATTGCAGCTATACCATTTACATTTACACGTTAGTGTATGTTCTACTGCATTTCTTTGTATATTGCATCAATATTATACCAATTATGTAACAAACACTGAAAGCCATAGGACTAAGCATACCAAAATGAAAATTACATATCATGACCTATTAACCACCAGTGCCAGTGCACGATGGTTAGGGAGTTTAGCCAAGGCCAAACAAAGTTAACAGAAGGACACAGTCAGTGTCAGACTGACTTTGTATACAGCTATAGGAACAAGACAGGAGGAAGAACTTCAGCAGGTCAGCCTGCAGCCTGTCAGCCACTCTGCAATAAAAGCCCCTATTCAGGCTTCATTCTGAGGTGAAAATAAGGAAGTTTACATATTAATCAAATCAATAAAAGCATGCATACAACACAAACAGACACAGCTGAAATGCTGTAAATCTGGTCTAGCTTATTTTGTGGTAGGCATACCTTTAGTTTCAGTATGCCCACAGCCTATGAACTAAAGATGCTTTAAAAGACAAGTTTTATAAATTCTAAAAGCACATTAATTTTTAATCATAATTCTCTGTATTGATTTCCTCTAACCTGATTACATCTTGGTTGATGAAAATAATAGGGCATTGCCCATCCAACCCAGAAGTACACCACAATCCAAAGTGGATTCTGTGGACGTGCTGATGTGAATCACACTAATGGACAAGTCTGCTAGGCCCCTGTGCTGGCCAGCAAATTATACCAGAATGACACAGCTGGAAAACATTTTTCTCTCCACAAACTTCAATAAAATTAAGTAAAGAAATTACCTCTGGTTCTCTCAGGAGCACAAAGGTCTTAGCGTCTTGCCTTATTCTAGGTTTTAGATCAAGAAAGAAGTTCAGTTCAGTTAAAGAACCCTATCAAAATTAATAATGGTCAACAGAGAAGGACCCAAATGCTGACTTAGAGGTTAGTGGTGGGAGCAGCCTGAAGCAGACAACAGGGAACAGTACCACCTATTTTGATGAAACACCTAACCACTAAGGTCAGAGACAGTGTGCAAGCTCTGGAATGCAATGGCTCTTCACACTGCAGTCACTAAGGTTTAAGCCCCATACTCCTCTATTTAGAAAGGACTTTCAGTTACTTAAACAGTTTTAGTAGTATGGAAACCAAGCCTTAGACTAGCGGCTTATACAGGATTATAAAACAATGCCACTAGAGACAAGAACAATATCCTAGGAAGCCTGACTTTTAAGACTTTTCTAAAGCTGTTAAACAGTGTACTGTATGTAGCATGAAAAACAAACCATCAAAAGTAAAGAAATTCAAATTTATGTCTTCTATTTCACTTCTAATACACATCTATCCAGGAATATTGTAGAGGGCTCAGAACAAATACAATATATGTGGCAGCACAGTGGCCTGAGTTTATAGCTGAACAGCAGCCATAACTCTTTTTTTATATTGCTTTACCTTAAAATTACTTTGTTTTCCTATATGATTCATGTGTCTTTTCTGTTTTAAATACAGTTGTATGAGAACAAGTTTTGATTAACAAATAGTACACTGCCTAAGGCTTCAAAATGGTCTGGCTATTTATTTTCTTGAAAGAAAAATGTAACATGTATTTGGCCATGGTCATGTTTATTTAGAACACATTCAACATCCTGAAATATCAATTAACCTTTTGAGAGTGGTGACATGTTTCTGCACGGCATTTGTGTCAAGGGACAGTATTTGGTAGCCACGAAGTGGTACATATTTTAGGGCCAATTTTTTCAAAAATGAAAGGACTACAAAATTATTTTCACTTCTGATATAAAACTTGTTACAGAAAACAGAATGTTGGGAGAGACTATATGATGCCAGAATCTGCAATAAATTACCTGAGAAGCATTTACTGGGGAGGAGGGGGAAGTATTTCCCCATAACTAGCATGAAAATAAAGCCATGGTTTTAGTTACTATAGACCGTTATCTTCTTTTTACAATTTCTTCTCAGCAGTTTAGAAACGTACAAGCTACCTTGTCACTGCAACAATAAACACCATTGAAAATGTACTATTTAGCACTGTAAGTTCTCACTAGTATCTCTGGCACTTACTTAACCTCAGGGTTATGTTTAAAACAGGTGCAAGCTGGAAAACAAGGTAAGGAAAAAAACCTAGAAAATAAATAAGACCAACAGTAAGCACATATGAAAATGCTCCAGGTCTGCTCCATGAACCCAACAGCAAATGATTCAGGGCAACAAAGATATGAGGAAGCTTTCAACAACCACTGTAATCCTCAGTTCCCATGTCTATTTTGTTCCACTGAGGCTTCTGAACAGGACACCATGACAGCCAGGACTAACAGGCATGGAAGGACCTATGCACTTCTTTCTCCCTTCCAGCACTCACTCAGTATTAGCTGTAGAAAAGATAAGGTGTTATACCTGCTAAACCAACTCTGTACCCCCTACAATCATCATGCTTCTCAGTGGCAACCCACGCCTGTCCCAGGTGCAGATCCACACTAGAGAGCTGCCAGTTCCCCTAATATGAAAGGACCTGACCCTTCATCTTTAGATCACTAACAACTTCACAAGACTCTGCTCTGTCATGATGAAGTCTGTGATACCCACAGTCACTTTTCTCCAGTGTAAAACATGGGAGCTTCTGACTCATGCCCACTGTCTTGTCTACCAGACTGCTTTCCATACTAGAGTGTAGTATTTTACATATTAGCACAAGATCATCAGCAATCCTACTATGGTAAAATGCTTGGGTGAAAGTCACCCTCTGCAAAAAGCCCATGTGCACTAAATGTCATCAGCTTTCACAGCTTATCCAATATAAACATTAAGCACTATCTCCAACCAAATAAAGGATTTCACACAGCCAAAATTAACATCCACAGAATACACCATTTCCCTCATCACTTACAGCCCATTATGTTTTTACATACTATTGTCTCTTGCTCACGTATTTTCACTTTTGACTGCCCATAAACATTTCTACAAATTAAACCAAAACTGAGAAGAAATTAAAGAAATCAGATAAAGAAGACAAGTTTCTACATTAGTTGTCAAAAAATCAAAATAATTCTCCTTTGTCAACTACATAAAGATATTTATTTTATACTCTTTCATGAGAAATCAAATAAATGTTCTTTTGCCAAAAAAAAAATCAGGCTAAAAACATCACAGAGAAAACAATCTTAGCTATACAAGAGCCAGTCTATCAGACTCAAAAACAAAGGACTACGACTTTGAGAAAGAAGGCAGACTGGATGTCCAGAACAGGCGTGTTGAAGGGCTCCAACCTGAGGACCAAGAACATAGCCAAACTGACTAAGAAACTCACACTGGAAGAAATGTTGGCAAGGACTTTGATTTGAGAAAAGAAAAAAAAGTGGGAATATTGTAAAAAAGGGTAAACTAAGAGTGGAAACAGAATTTCAAAAAATACATAAGCACCTAAAATGTCTTCCCTAATATTTCCAACTTCAGCCATTCAAAACTTCTGGAGCAGGGTCCAGCATTTTTAGGGGAGGAGAAGGTAAAAGGGGTTTAAATGCTTAGTCAGTACCAGAGCAGGGAAAGGGGATATTTTCTGATTTTGGTCTTGAGTGATACACTGAGATCACATCTCCTGTCTGTCTCTACACCCATGAAGACTGGAAGCTTGTTTTAATTTTAAATGGAAAACTGGAATTTTCATATAAATTACCCACTTCTAGAAGGTGAAGTTTTCAGAAGGCCATGTAATATCGTAATGAATCATTACAGAAGCTATACAAAATCAGTATTACTGCCCTCAGGACTCACCAATGTGGCACAGCTTACTTCTTATCACAAGGCAAACAAGATGCCATAATACCATGCAAACCACTATTTCTCCTCCATGAGTAATCCATGATTTGGCATCTATTTGTCCCTTAGAAAGTGCTGTAAGCACTGACCTCAGAGAAGGTAGGAATAACAGTGAGTAAACTGAACCTGGAAGAATTACAATATGGAAATACTGCTTGGAAACAGAAAATCAACATGACTGAGGTTTTTATAACCACCAGACATTAACACAGTTATGAAATAGCTGATGACACGACTTTGCAGCTCAAATTTAACGTATTAGGAAGATCTAATTATTTCACTCAGATTCTTGCACTCCATCCTCTCGGGAAGATTTGCTGCTTTCAGAACACCTCACTTTCCCTAAATAGAATAAATATGATGTACTTCACTTCTGTATAATACTAAAACATAAAATCATAATCGTCAATTAATGAGAGAATAATTATATTCAGAGCACATACACGATTCAGAACATGTGGGCAAATGCACTTAAACAGTATTATAGGTTAAATATGACTTAACAAGCCCCTATAGATAAATCAGCTACAGGAAAGATTATGAAGATCCTGGCATATCCCTTATTAGCATCAAATGGTTATATGCATTTCTACAGAGAGAGAGAGAAATGCTGATCAGCATTTAGCAAAGAGCAAGAAAAAGAATTCGCAAAATTAGAGTTTGATCTTAAAGTCTAAAAAGTGAGAAAAACAGACTTCTGGGCTGAACTTGTTAATAAGCCTGATGGGTGGAGAATGCAGAAGCAATTCTAAATTAGTAGCAGTGTTCTGTACTTTTATGTTTATGGGAGGGAAAAAGCTCATGAAAGCCTGGATGGGAAAGGAACACATAGCACAAACAAACTAGCATACACAATTTGTGAAGTCTACTACTACAGTTACAACAAACATTGTCAGTATTTCCAAAAGGAAATTGGTAAAAAGGAGTGGTAACATTACCACTACATTTGGTAATGTTTGCAAATCAACTATGCAATAATACAATTTTTCAATTGTATTATTTCAGTTTGGTATTTCTCCCATTGTCAATGGGTTATGGTTTAGTTTGTCTGTTTGGACTTCTTTTTAAAAGCAACAAATCCCCCCAACAACATGTGGCTTTTTAGAGAGCAAAATGTTTTCATTACCCTGAAGTCGCTAAGGGGCTGTTGGAGCTTCCCAACATGAGTGATAAGAATTTTAAAGCAAACTGAGCTTGTAGCCCACAGTCAGAATTAAAAGCCAGTAAGAGTAACCTTTAGAATAACTAGATCGCATGTTGTGAATATTGAGAAGAACATGTACTAAAGAAATTATGGTATGATACTAAATCTTACTCATCTAGTTCATAATGCACTTATCAGTTCAGTCAAATTGGCCTCTAGTGATGTTACTAACTTGAGCACAGCTGAAAATAAATCTTAACATCCCTTCTGAAAATTCAAATCTTGGCACAAAACCATGTGGTTCTAATAGTACCACCTCTTGTAGTACTGGTGGTGCCAAAGGACTTGGTTAATATGGACATCCCTGTTCTTGGTTGTGAGCCGCTTCCTATGGCACAAAATGCCGGTTCTCACTTGCGTAGCTGAGATCTAACATCCAAGTCTCCTGACTTTGAGTCAATACTCAAAGAGCCGCTTCAAGGTAGTTTAAGTGCATCTATAGTTACTGTCCTTCACTGGCAGTCTGATTAATTTGAAGACAGGCTGAAGCAGTGTAATTGACTTCCTTTTTTGAGTTTTTAAAAACTGCATAATAGAAATAGAATGCCAAAAAGAACCTCTTACTGACTCATTCTTTACAGGTACCACAGAAAACAGTCTTCTGTTAGGCAGAAGCCTAACAAACTATTTCAGATAAAGTAGGACGGTTGCAGTAATACAGAAATTAGTTTCATGCTCCACTGGTATATAGGCCCACCCATTTGATATTCAAATAGTTTAATTAACTTAATCTCATGTGCAGTAACATTTATGCCTTTCATATCCTGAGAAAAAAATATACATGCCTGTTTCTATAAAGCTTTTTCTGTAAAAAACCAAAATAATATGCAAGTGTAATGGCACTGTTTTTCAGAGTTACACTCTCCTCATCTATTTGTACCAAATATGGTGTCTCTGTAAGAGCAGTCTATCAGTTTACATGCAGCAACTACTCTTGGAAGTAAGTTCAGCTTCACTACATCAATGCTGGAGTGCTCACTTAGTTAAAAGGCTACTTTAATTCACTGTCTACAGTAAATATTGATAACTTAAGATTCCAAAGTCAACACTGTAATAGTAGCAGTTTAAAGAGTGAGTAACTAACACTGTAGGAGAGTGCATAATAGGGGGATGAAAACCCAGCCTTCAGGCCATTCTTGAAGAAGTAGATGTATGATAGCTGGAGAGATAAGGTTCAAGAGCTACCCTCAAATAGCACCAGTGTGAGCAAAAACTATTAGATACTTTAAAGATAGAGCCTGACAAATTCAGAAAGTCACTATATGATGTGGCTGCTTGCAGTAATAGGGAAAATGAACAACTCAATGTCTCTGCCCACATGTACCTTAGAAATGAACCTATCGTGCCCCCAAAGGCAACAATTACAGAAAGAGAAAAATCCTGTTTCAACAAATGAAATCAGAATTTTGTCTTTTTAACTCAGATACTAACTCACTCAGTTCAGCTATTTTCCCCTCTAGTTTGAGAGGAATAGTCCAACTTTAAATACCAAAACATTTCCTGGAACCATCTGAAAGAGCTGTTTATGTAATTTAAGACATCCAGAGTATTACTCTCATTGAAGCTGTTACAACCATTGAAGTGACAGATAATGGGATATGAAAGACATATTCAGCAAATCTTTTTCTCAAATTATTACAATAGTGTATATCACACTGACACAAAACATTTAAGAGTGTTTTCCAACTAACAAAATATTTTAAGGAAATAAATAATCCATAACATAAGGATTTTTCTGGTGCAGATCTTTCACTTACAATACACTTATTTCAGTTGTTCTAACCAAATAACCTAGAGGAAAATGAATATGGCCATCCTTTCACTCAGTTTTTATTCTTGAAAATGTAACTCCAGTAGTTCCTCCACTGAAGACCGAGTACTCCTCATTTCATTGTAGAAAGTCAGAATACTCACATTTTAAAGTTTGGGTGTCTCCTCCACTCATCTTTCAACAATCAAATTAGACAAAATGTACTAAGTCAGAGTTACACAGATGAATACCTTTCATTTAAATAAAGTACTGCAACACATATATATGGTTTTAATAAATTAACTATCAGTTTTGTAAGGATGGGGGAGGACTAAAGGTATATTGCCTGTTAAGAAAAGCACTGGTCTACAATGCACTACTCTAACTTTAGACCTGTGTAATCACACCAACATAAAACTAGAGCAAACCATTAAGTCTGCTCTCTAAAATTTTCAGCCTAAGATGACAATTTAGTTCTTCATCAGCACACTCAGCACTGCAGAATCAAACCTCCAAATTAGATATGAAAACGTCAATTGTGCCTGCTGTGATGATGAAAATAATTTAGGTAAGAGGCCAAGAGAAGGATGACAAAACATGTATGACTGAACTCCTTCAAAAACTCTCCCTGCCTACTTAAGAAAAGAATGATAGTGCAGAGGAGACACCAGCAGGATGAAGCCAAAAGTGTATGCAATACAGCAAACAAATATTAAAGAAGAAAAAAAGGTGCACATTTTTAAGAGGAAAGCCACGAGCGACAGGCACAATTCGCCAATCATCACAGGTAGGGTCTTCATCACAGAAATATTCTGTAATTAGGAAGAGAGTGTTTCCTTTAAGATAAGCCCCAGATCAAACATCAGTTTCGTGCTGATGGGAAGCTCTAGCACTGGGGGCAGGGGCAATGACTGCATAAACACACTGTTTTCTATTCTCTGTTGTTGCTACTGACTTCAGTTGTATTAAGGTGGCATGAATATCTGCGAAGGAAGTTCTGGGTGTTGCAGCCTCTTTTCTGCAGGCCTCCATGGGTAACAACTGCTCCATGGGTGAGGTGTCCGCAGTGAAACAGCTGGATTTTCACATTGGTTTCATATAGTTTCTGACTACAGTCTTCTACTACATTTTGAATAACAATGGAAAAAAACTGATGGTATACACTATTTCAAAAGCTGTCCCCCTACTGTACAAACATACTCAGCTTCAACACAATTCAGTACCCCCATTTTATAAATGGATTACTGAGGCATTTTGTGGCTTCAGTGAAAAGTACTCTTCTGTGCCAGATTGAAAATCTGCAAGACTCAATTTTTATCCAGAAATATGAGTCACAAATTGAATGATCAGCATCTTCAGCTGACATTATTAGGCAAATCTTCAAATTAAACCCAAGAGTCAGAGCAGGCGCCACAAAAACAGTATGTAACTATCAATAAAACCTTAAATACACCCACACAAAGTCAGGACAATAGGGTAGGGTTTTTTTTAAAAAGCATGAAAGCCTGTAATTAAAGACAGTCATAACACATACGCACAGCCAAGTTAAGCAGAGGTTGCATAGCCAACTACAGTGCCTATGACTAAATTTTAAGACCAGACTTCGCAACCTTAATGCTAGTTTTGCAATGTATCTCAGTCATGTATTCATAAGAAAGTAAGAGTCACTGGATGGATCTTATCTATCTAGTCACAATACTAGAATGTAATGTCAAATCCAATTCTGCCTTAATCTTGCAGATACTGCAAGACCATCAGTAAACAGACAAACAAAACAAACAGGAAAGTAGCAACTATGCTTTTCACTAGTAGACAAGAATAATCTTCCAGGCTCTGAAGTAGTCCACATGCTATAATTGTCTCTAACTAGAAATAGTGGTAGCTGTAACATAAAGGCAAGGAAAGGGCTGGATTTGGTCAGGCAGACAGACAATGAATTTAGAGAATCCTGTAAAAAGACTGACCAAATAGAATACAATTCCCAAAGGAAAAAATTCTGAAAGTTTAAAAAACAAAGGGAAACTATTTATGTGGCTTTGTGTCTTAGCCTCGAAAGAAGGCACTGTAAGACCAACGGACTGAAGATAGGTTGGGCCAGACCCCTAGTCGCATGGGACATTCAAGTGAGTGGGACAGGGAGGCACTGAAGAGTGCCACAGGCCATGGATTATGTTTGCTGTGCAACTCTCAGATCCCTCACCACAACTTCCCCTAATGATATCAGCAACTTAGGAGGCAGGGGATAAAAAAAAAAGAAAAAAAAAAGAAAGAAAAAAAAAAGGAGGAGCAATAAGTGTTTTAACTTTGTAAACTGGGACTTCCACTTTGTAATTAATACTACAAAAAGCAAGAGGAGCAAGCCAAAAAGCCAGCACCTCTGTTACCTCTCAGAGAGGATTTGAATATTAAGAGGGTATTAAAAATAGAAAAAGAGACTGAGATTTAACTCTAAAAGGAAAATTTGCACAAATTATATACCTAAAGCTATCTTATTTGGTGAATATGTAAGATGAACTAGATTCTTCATCTAAGATTGGCTCTCTCCTGGAGGGTTAATTTCCTCTGACTTCCCATTTTTGTCTGCAAGGATAATGCCCTATTGCTCTTCAGCAAACCTTACTTAGCACATATGCCAGGCAAAGTGGTATTTTCAGACTTCTTCATTCAATAATCAAACTAAAACTCCTCATATATTTAATCTTTGAATTTAAAAAAGGAAAGAGACACACACCAAAAAGTACCAGTGTACTTCAAAAGGGAATAAACAAAAGAAATAATATGACATGAAATTGTTAGAGCAAGGCTAATGCTAAGAACTTCAAAAGACTTTTCCCCTAATTGAAGTTACTACACATTTTCACCTTTACATGTATTTTAACTGATAAGCAGCTAGCTTGAAAGCAAACAGAAAGGGACTGCATCACAAACATTAAAAACAGCACTCGAGGTTCCAAAACCCTAGTATTTAGGGATTCACTTTGTAAAAAAGATAAAAGTGTCGTTGCGCTTTGTCCCTTTCTGGGAAATTTGTGGGCACAGAGTTACGGTAAAAATATGCACCAGTCTACGAGTGCTTATATGGAAAACTCATAGCTGACTGGCTCTTTTATCTAGCAGAAGAATATATAGCAAGATCCAACAGTGGGAAGATGAAGTTAGACAGATTTTAATCAGAGATAAAGCACACAGTTTATTAACTATAAAAAATACCCCAGAAGTTACCTGTCATTTCAAGCCGTGAAATCAAAACCAGACCCATTTCAAAAGCTCTTTTACACATTGAAGAAAAAATTACAGTTCGTATTACACAGGAACTTAGGCAAGATAAGCATGATACTCTTTTATAACCTTAAAAGATGCTATTTTGCATGTAGGAACAGAACAAATGTTTCAGATGTTTTTAAACATTCTCAAAATGTACCTTCTTCCAACCTTTATTATTTATACTTTCTTGGTAGAAGATATAAGAGGGTAAGAAGGATAGGAAGAAACTCATTAAAAAAATCCTCAAGAAGTAGTACCTAAAAATTGTAAACAATTAAAATACCTACTAACAAAGTTGGGCGAGTGGAATATTAAACAGACCCAGTTGTGCTGTAGCTGGCTATTAAAATAAATCTCAGCAGGTATACAACTATGCCTTTACTACATCTTTCATCATTTGTGCTCTCTTTGCCACTGTCTGTGATGGCATCATATAATGCAATTCACAACTCACTGTGACAATGCCCATAGGTACGACACGGTCTTTGTGACCTCTGTTTGTCACTGTAAGAATGACTAGTGGATCAGACACTAAACAGACAAAAAAACTGAGATATTCTTTCTGTTTGAGCTGTATTCCTCTTTATTTTGCATATCTTCTGATATCAGAACAACTTTTTCCCCTCATGACACACACAGAGGGCATACCAATTCTGTTCTTTTTTGTCATAACCACCACAGGATGTATGTGTTTCAGAATACTTCTGCAGATTTGCCAGCATTTAGGAGAGGGAATTTAGCATATTCACATTACATATATACTCCTTAGCAAGAAGGCCAGTTTCTGAGAAAACTACTTTCAGAGTTTTTCCCATATGGCTTCAAACAGCCAGTCAAGATACAGAATTGACAGCTCTGTCAAGAATTTTAGGTATGTAATTGCACTAGTTGCATTCCCACGCATCATTATATTAAGTAATGCTGTCTGAAGGCTATAAAAAACTTCTCCTGGTTGGCAACATAGGATTCTTATCTTTTCTATTTTTTTTATATATATATTTTAAAGATACCCTCAGTAGTTTTCCAAGACAAGAAAGCTATGAGGCATTTAGCTTGACCTGCCTTTAAAACAGATAGAGTACTTTACACAGAGTACCAAAAAAAACATACAGAGAACATAATATAGGGGGAGGGGGAGAAATGCAACAGCATTGATGAAAAATTGCAATGAGAATTCGGAGTGAATCCTAATAAAAAACTAGCTCTTCTTCACAGAGAGGAAAAAATACATTTTAATTTGATCAATATGTGTCCTGATGTCTAAACTGATACATTACCCAGCAAAGACTTAAAAACTGGATCAGATTGATATCAGACCATTACCACTGGCCTATCATTCTAGAGGCCAAATTAAGAACACATTCAAAGAAAAAACTGATACAAATACTATCATTCTAATTGACTAGGATTGTATTATACAGCAGAAATAATACAATAAAGGGACTGCCATACAAGTAAAAATTCAAAGAACTAATTAATGCAACAGAATACATAATTAATAACACTGTGCAGCTGAAGACTGCTATAGTTCAGTGAAGAAAATGAAAAGATGAAGTGAGAAAATAAATACTATTTAGCAGTACAGCTTTAGTTTAACTCCACAGTTTTTATTAATTTCTCAAGACAATAATGTCCTATCAGCTAAGCAGTCTGCACCAATAAAATTTCAAAGACCTATGTTCAAAAAAGAACATTTTTTCTCTAACAATTAGAAGTAGTGTTCAATATGCCACAGAAAACTTCACCTAATCAGTATTCTGGGAAATAGTTGTTCTGTTGCTCTAACAAACTCAGTTTGGCTTGTCACCCTAATGAAGCTATCAGCCAGCACATTACCACCTACATCTCTTGCATAGAACTGACAGACCCAGAACCCAGAATACTAGTTTTTACTGAGTTGTAGTTTGCAGGCAAGAAGAAAATCTGGTTTAAGAGAAATAACATGGCAATACAAGTGAAATATCTGTAAGAAACTACTTCTTGTAATAACTAGTGGTCTGGAGTCCCAGTCTGAGCACTGCTGCAACCCAAAGGTGCAGTGGCCTACTCTCTCAGAAATGGTGATGAGCCAAATGAATAAGTAATTTTATGAATATTATTATGAAATTATAATCCCGGACAGTCAACTACCCACTAGTTTTGGCCATAAGTTAATGAATCCTCAGTTCTTCCTTCAATTTGGCCAAAGGTTCCAAAGTTTGCGTGATGTGCAAACCATATCACTAAATAAAAAAAGAAAAAACTATCAACCATTTTATGTTGTCTTAAAACAGAAATGCAAGATTAGAGCCTGGTCCTTCTTGTGTACACTACAGGAAACAGACTTAGTGGCAGCATTTCAGTACTTCCAAAATACACAGCTAAGTATCAGATGCCAGGAGAGACTCAGAATTATTTTGCCACTTGGATTTTAGTAAAACACTTTAAAACAAAGATAAAATTCCAATTAGATCTTTCTTAGTTACACTGCAAACTCTATCTTGTACACAGTTTCCCAGAACACCCTCTCATGCTGGAACAGAACCATCAGGATCTCAGTAATAATAATCACGACCTGATTCTGCACTCAGAACCAGGTGAGCTATCCCATGCATACACCCACTAAAGCTGTTACAAAGAAAATCCAGAGTTGGTAAGTGTACAGAAAAGCATGTGGCAAGCAAAAGCATGAAATATTCACACATACTCTGAATTCTAAATTAATATGTAGTCCTGCACAGCACCTGAACAGGACAGTAAAAGCCCTTACCAAAGATGCAGTGACAACCAAAAAGCCCATACATATTTTTAAAAGTGTATGAAAGAAAAAAAATCTGTATTCATAGAATCATATTATGGGTTGAAAGGAACATTTAAAGATCACCTAGTCCAACCCTCCTGCTGTGGGCAGGGACCTCTGTCAACAGATCACGTTGTTCAAAGCCCCTTCCACCCTGACTTCGAACACTTCCAATAACGGGGCATGAACAGCTTCTCTGGGCAACCTCTTCCAGTGTCTCACCACCTTCATTGTAAAAAATTCTTCCCTTATATCCAACCTAAACCTAACCTCTTTTAGTTTAAAACCAATCCCCCTAGTCCTGTCACTACAAGCCCTGGTAAAAAGTCTCTCTCCATCTTTCTTATAAGCTGCCTTTATATACTGAAAGGCTCCGTGAAGGTCTCCCCGGAACCTTTTCTTCTCCAGGCTGAACAACCCCACCTCTCTCTGCCTGTCTTCATAGCACAGGTGTTCCAGCCCTCTGATCATTTTTGTGGCTCTCCTCTGGACCCGCAGCAAGAGGTCCACGTCTTTCTTGCTCTGGGGACTTCAGAGCTGGACATAGTACTCCAGGTGGGGTCTCACTAGAGCAGAGCAAAAGGGCAGAATCACCTCCCTCAACCTGCTGGCCACCCTTCTTTTTACAGAAGCTGGGATACTATTGGCTTTCTGGGCTGCAAGTCCAGATTGCTGGCTCATGTGCCATTTTTCATCCACTGGTATCCCCAAGTCCTTCAATCCCTTCATCCCCGACTCCATGTTGATGCTGGGGATTACCCCAAGCTAGGAGCAGGACCTTGTACTTGGCCATGTTGAACTTCACAAGGTTCACATGCACCCACTCCCCAAGGTTGTCAAGGTCCCTCTGAGTGGCATCCCTTCCCTCTAGCAAATCAACTGCACCATGGAGCTTGGTGTCATCCACAGACTTGCTGAAGGTGCACTCACTACCACTGTGGCATTGATGAAGACATTAAATAGTGTTGGTCCCAGTCCAGACCCCTGAGGGAGACCTTTATTATAAAGCCACCACATAAAGTATTAATATTTCAGGCAAGCCCATATTATACTCTATTCACATTAGTTTCTTGCAAAATATAGCAGAAATATGTCAGAGACAGACAACTTGAAGGATGACAAACAGGAAACTTCCATGGAATGGGAGTGAGAAATCACATACTATGCAGCTCAAAATAAAAACAAGACCACAGTCTTCTTTAGTATTTCTCATAATAAAAAAGGGGATACACATTAAAATCAAAAGATAACGGATATACTGTTTTTAAAAAACATCAATACATATCACCTTTCCCTCAAGTGGTAGAAAATCAGAAATCAGGCAAGTACACAGACTGAAACCTCCAGGTTCATTAAAGTAGGATATTTCACAAGTGACAATCAATCATCTTTGAGGGTATAAGACAGCTTCTAAGTCACGAGCTGAGGCAGAAGTTTTCATCAAACAGATTAACTAAAGGATCTCACCCCTACACTTCCATCCAAGGTGCCAAAGACAGGATACACAATGAACAGATTTTCTGATCTAGTACAGCAACTCCCATATTTCTGGAATCTGAATCACTAATAAAACTACAAGGTACACTCGACAAAAAAACCTGATCATTATGAATGCAACTTCAACCATACACAAAGCATGAATAAATCAAGAGTCTTAAAAAAACCCCAACCATCCAATTAAAAAAAAAAAAAAATCCAAAATCAGCTCCAACAAACATCAATCCTCAGGATTGCTAAGGAAAACAAATGTCACTCCTATCTTCAAGGAGGAGGACCCAGGGAACTAAAGGCTGGTCAGCCTCACCTCAGTCCCTGGGAAGGTGATGGAACAACTAATCCTGGAAACCACTTCCAGGCACGTGAAGAACAAGAAGGTGACTTGAAGCAGTCAGCATGGATTCACAATGGGGAAGTCATGCTTGACCAATTTGATAAACTTCTTCAACGAAATGACTGGCTTGGTAGACAAGGTGAGAGCAGTGGATAGGGTCTACCTTGACTTCAGGAAGGCCTTTGACGCTGCGTCCCGTAAGATCCTCATAGACAAGCTGTTCATGTATGCTGATGATGCAGAAAGAGAGGCAGACTGAAAACTGGCTGAATGGCCAGGCATGGATCAGTGGCACAAAGTCTAGTTGGAAGCCAGTAACTAGCACTGTACACCAGGGGCAAATATTGGGTCCGGTCCTGTTCAACATCTTCATTAACGATCTGGATGATGGGGCAGACTGTACCCTCAGCAAGTTTGCAGGTGACACAAAACTGGGAGAAGTGACTGACAGACCAGAGTTGTGCTTCCATCCTGAGGGACCTGGAGAGGCTGGAGAAATGGGCTGACAGAAACCTCGTGAAGTTCAAGAAGGGTAAGTGCAAAGTCCTGCAGCTGGGGAGGAACAACCCCGAGAACAAGTACATGCTGGGGGCCACCCAGCTAGAAAGAAGCTTTGTGAAAAAGGACCTGGGGGTCCTGCTGGACACCAAGTTGAGCATAAGCCAACAAAATGCCCTTACAGCAAAGAGGGCTAATGCTATCTAGGACTCCATTAGGAAGAGTATTGCCAGCAGGCTGAGGGAGGTGATCCTTCCCTTCTACTCAGCAATAATGTGGCCACATCTGGAGTACTATTACCAGTTCTGGGCTCTCCAGTACAAGAGAGACATGGACATACTGAAGAGAGTCCAGCAAGGGCCACTAAGATGATGAAGGGACTGGAGAACCTCACATACAAGGAAAGGCTGAGAGAGCCGGGACTGTTCAGCCTGGAGAAGAGTGGGCTCAGGGGGATCTCATCAATGTATACACATACCTGAAGGGAGGGTGCAAAGAGGATGGAGCCAGGCTCTTTCCAGTGGTGCCCAGTGACAGGACGAGAGGCAATGGGCACAAACTGAAACACAGAAGGCTCTGCCTGAACACAAAAAAACACTTTTTCACTTTGAGGGTGACCAAGCACTGGCACCAGGTTGCCCAGGAAGACGGTGGAGTCTCCATCCTTGAGACATTCAAACACTGTCTGGACACAGTCCTGGGCAACTGACTCTAGGTGGCCCTGCCTGAGCAGAGAGGCTGGACCAGATGACCTCCAGAGGTCCCTTCCAACCTCAACCATTCTGTGATTATGTTGCTGACAATCATGACAACAGAACAGTCGTACTCTTTCTATGTACTTAATATTGCTTCTGTGAGAGAAGTGAACAGCGCCAGTCATTAACTTACACACAGGCATTTAAAGAAGTACCTACAGAGAGGGCAAATTTTTAGGGTCAATTGTTTTAAAAGTTATACACATATATACGTGTTGCAGAGAGTACTGCTAATCGGATACACATCTCTTTTTACAAAGAAGTGAGTTAATATAATTTCTACATCAATCTAAGAACCTAAATTGTAAATCTAATCTAAAAAGCTAGCACTCTGGTCTAAGTATTTTTCAGGATTCTAACTTTTTTTAACTTTAATTAGACATGTTGAAAGTTTACATCAAGTTGGCTACTATAACAATGTATCACAAGTAAGAGAATATTTTGCCCACCATTTCTCAAGGTATAGAAAGATAATACAGTAAATACGTGCTGATACACAAATATTTATAGAATATAGAAGGAAACAGTGAAGGGATCATGCAGTCATCTACTGCATTCATAAGACATTACAAGGAGATTCATAAGATAAGGAGATGGCAAGTTCTTCTTCCATTATCTCATGCAATTTCTAAAATATTTTATCTCTGTGTGCCTTGTCAGCAGAATAAATACTTCATTTAGCAATTAGTTTTGTGAATTGAGGCTTTGGGTTAAGGAAAAGTTCTCTTGAACTTCAAGTTTTTCACTCAACTAAAATCTACAGGATTAAGATGTTTTCAAAACAAAATGAGAAAGTAAATTCAAGTTCAAACTCAGGTTACACTCATACTCAAACTGATACTCAACTCATCATCTAGGCTAGGAAAAGGAAAGAAAAGAGAGTGAAATGATGCTTTAAGCACATGTAAAGGCACACACCTATTTTAAACCTGCTTTCATGCTAAAAATCAAGTTGCGCTGTGATATTTTGGCCGCTGATTTTCTACGAGCTTTATTACAAATGACAGTTTAAAACTGCTTTATATGGGATGTAATACACTAGCAAAATGCCATTCCATTATATAAGACCGCAGTGAAGTCACAAAATCTCCAAAACTGTAACATACACCAGAAGCATTGTATGTTGCAGGGCTCACAAAACTGCAGGCAAGAAACAGAGCAATGTCATTGCCAAACAGAAGGACCACAGGTGTGTATGGTGCTAGCTCCAAATAAAAGAGGATCAAAGGTGGTTTTATTAGTTTCTCATATGCTGAAGACCCAGCAGTAAAATATGTATTGCTGCATAGTCCATGTGAAGTAAATTCTCAGACAGGTGCCTGGTAGGGTATCTTCAGAATTGCCTTCCATTCTGCACACATATACTGTATTCTGAAAAGTTTGCCTTATCACCTTCTGTGATTTCATTTGGTTTTCAAATTACTCACCTCCTTCAACGGAGAGTCATACTTGCCTATATACTCACAGTATCGCTGACCATTTAAACTTTGGGACTTGTACGCTTGGCACTGTAAATATTATTGCAAAAAGACAGAAGCCCAAAATGTCTTGTTCAGCTCAAATTTTTTTTTGCATACTTACATTATCAGTCATTTACTTGGTTAGGTTCATGAGTTACTATAATTTTGCAGATTAAAATCCTATAAGTTTTGTGTCTAAAATTACCCAGTTTTACAAAGGATCAAGTTTAAATACTTTGGAAAAGTCACCTGTGATGCAATTCTGAACATCTTTACTCTGCTTCACAGACATATTTTGTCTTCTCAAAATGTGCATTTTACACCTAAATAAAATGCTAGGTTTATTTAGGTGTAAACCTGCTGGTATAAATTATATTGTTCTACTTCTGTCAGTGTATCATGTGTACCTTATATATAAAATTATTTTCTATGTATATTTTACTAACCAAATCATAAAGTAACAAACTGAATCTTATCCCAACAAGATATATAGCAATGATAAAAATAAAGCGAGAATAATTGAGTCTGTTCCACAATTCTTTTGAACCATTTAATTCTGGCTGTCACTGATGTGTTCTGTATACATCTCCTACTGCAGCTGAAGGCTTATTATGAATCAACAGAAGGATGTTGTTATACCTGCTCATAGATGTAGACATTTTGCCTAAAGACACACTGAGACTTCCACAGCACGTACCAAAGTTTTAACTGGTAACAGGCACAGGTGAAGCAAGGCTTTTTTACCATGGCATAATAATATCTCAAAATCATAGTAAGTATCTCACAAAATGCACCATCCAACCAGCTTGCAAAACTAAAGATGGCAGGAGCTCAGATACACTTTAAGTACAGAGAATCAACAGGCTGATGAGCTAAACCACAAGTGTTCATGAGCACATTTTACCCTTGCCCCATTGTAAAGCATGTTCACAAACATCTCCAAATTGTATGTAGGTTGCATTACTTTACATTGCTAACAATGCACATATAGTCAGGTTCCAACAGTTACAGCAGCTCAGCTAACATGTAACATCTCTTTAAGACAATGGAACTCCACTGCCCCAGTCACATTTATCTACTACCTAATAAGTACCCTTTTTATTTTCCAGTACCTTGGCTTGTCACAAGCTTTGTATCTTAGTCTAAACTCCTTGCTTTAAAACAAACCTACACAGCTTTATTCTCTCTTAGAAAAAAACATTACCTTCTGAGGGGTCAAAACCCTCTGCCTGAACTTTTCAATCATATCTTGACCTGCAGCCGCCCATGCACTGGCAAATGTTTCAGCTTTGTCTTGATCCAGGTGAATGTTTTGCAGCTGTTGTTGCAATGAAGCAGGTTTCAAATTATGATAGACTGCCTGTTAAAAGGAAAAATAACTGCTGTTGTCAAGCACTGCTCTACAACTTGTGCCAGATACATTCTACCACAGATGGCCACAGTGTTCACACAAGATTTTTACTAGCAACTCTACTGTGGGACTGCAAGCATCCTGTTCATCTTAACCCTCTGACTGAGAAGACAGAAAAGTATAACTATTTCAATTGTATCTCAAAATGCAACATTACAAGTGACTTGTCTGAAGACAAACTGTGAAAAAATGTATATGCAAGCTAGATCTAAGTATATGTATGTTTCCACTGTACATAATGCCAAAGCAGCTATCACTGAAAAA
The DNA here is from genome assembly GCF_947461875.1 of Haliaeetus albicilla. Lineage (NCBI taxonomy): Eukaryota > Metazoa > Chordata > Aves > Accipitriformes > Accipitridae > Haliaeetus > Haliaeetus albicilla. Next base: position 54,523,502 of record NC_091516.1, read on the forward strand.
AACTTGGGCTTTGAAGTCAATTGTGACCGTGAAGAAAGGACAACTTTTCCAAATTCACACTCCTCAAGTAAGCCTGAACTACAAGGTAATATTCTGAAAAGACAGGAACAGTTTGCCAAAAAAGGTGAGTTAGAGATAACCTCCCTATTAACATCAATTTTTGTGGTAAATACTCTATATTAGTATCCTCATCTCCACTTTCAAAACAGGATTCCATCAGCACCAGGCGGGGAAAAAAAAAGAAAAAAAGAAACAACACATGCAGCAAAGACCATGCAGCATTTTTATTATCTATAATGTCCATAGACCACAGGGCTGTTAAAAAAGTTACGCTCTGACAGAACAAGCAGCTACTCTGTGAAGCATAGCTGTCAGTGGGAATACAAAAGAGTCCTCATACAACACATATTCCATCTGGCACTCTTCTTTGGGCAGATATTAATATCCTTCCCTTTCTTTTTTTTTTTTTTTAAATGCCAAAGAAGTAACTTCTAGAGGAAGCTGAACTGCTTCTTCTGTTTATCTTCAATAATCATCGTATAAATGAAGCAGTCTGATGAAATTAGGATCAGACAATAAAACAGGTAAGTTTGCTATTCGGTTGAGATGAAAATTCAAAATTCCAGTTTGGATGTGACCTCAGGTTTTGTTTTGACTTTTCTGTACGTAGGAGCCATAGGGAGGACTGTTTGTTTGTTTCCTTTCTAATGCTGTGGAATGTGTTAACTAAGTGAACTAATCGTAAACTGACGTCTAAGAAAGGACAAGATCCAAATCCTACAACAGACCATCAGTATGCAGGCCCTCTGCATCAACTACACTTACTATACTTGCATGAAATGGATGGATAACATCACAGCTGTGACAATTTCTAAGAAAGTTACCATATTTACCAGGTAATACATTGGCTTTGCAACCTGAGTAGTGGTAGACTGTAGAACTGGAAAACATTCCCTGTTTACAAGACACTTAGCTCTACACCATGCAGTCACCTACTCATTCAGATACTAGAGCTACATCAGCTGCATCTGTTCACCTAAGTACAGACTGCTTCTGTGCATGAAAATTTTCCAAAACTGACACATCATGTAACTTAAGCAGTGCTCAATAATGCCATCTAATAGTTTCCTTACAGGAATTAAAAAAATACATGTCTGGCTTGCTTACAATGAATAAGAGGAAAGACTAACTCACACTTATCAGCACTTCTCTCTGAGTCATGCAGAGCTCGATTCCACCACCTATATTTACATCAGCTGGAAACTCACTCCACAAATGCAATGAGTCCAATCTGAATCAGGAAGGCATGCAAATAAAAGCAGCAAAATCATGCCCCCAAAACATACATAATATACTACAGATACATATTTTCACTAATTCCTTTTCAACTTGACTTTTATATTTTTGAAATCTACAATCAAATAAAAACAAAATATTAATCTATTCATAATGATAAAAACAAGGTACCTGTTCCAAAATGAATGATATAGTTTCAAGAACTAGATGAAGATCCTGCTTCTCCAGTGAAAAAGCTATCTGAAGTTTTTCTTCCTCCTCTTCACTGAAGATACTTTCAGCCTGAAGCACAAAAATGGTTAGTCCTCACATTCCATTTAGCAACCAAAAACATACCTGTCAAAACAAAAACTTTCTCCACATTTTTATAAACATAGTGGCTGTCCAGTTGTTTCTAAATAGAAATAACAAAGTAAAGCTCTTTTCCAATAGAAAAATACAATGCAGTTCCTCTCACTGAAAATCAAAATTAAAAGCCAACAGTATCACACAAGAAGTTATTAGGATTACTTGAAGTACATCACAAGAAAAAGCTTTCTCTTTGCACCTGAGAGACACTAAAGAAACATTTTTCTTTCAACTATCACACCATCTCCATCAACCTTTCATAAATAAAAAATAAGAAAAGTACAAAGTGTGTTACTTTAATCAGACTCCAAAGAAAACAGAAGCAAAACTGTAGTGAAGTTAGCTACATATGCTCCTTACACTCTGGATATTCTCCTGAAAATCACCCATGCTGTTACAAAAAAAAATAAAGGCCTAATGTATGCTTATCTTGAAAGTCAGATTTGAATCTATAGCCTACTGTATTACTGAAGATTACTAAGAATGTTCTGTGCTTTTAAAATAGCAGTTATATTTATTATACTACAGCAAATTAAATAGTAAATTAAATGCAGATATTGCCATCTTTTAAAACGTAATTACTAACAAATCTATGCTACAGACATCAAAACACCATATTTAGACCACTTAGTAATCCAAAACTGCAAAGCTACACAAAAAAGCAATTCAGCTATCAGATAAAACAAAATGAGGCAATTATACAAAAACTTCAATGATAGCAATGTTTGTGGCAAGAGTATCAAAATGGAAACATTATTTGAATCATTAGCTGTTAGAAGGAAATGCAGAGCTCTGAGAATCTGTTTTGTTAAGGCAAGTAAGTTTAAAGTTTCCAGCAATCTAACATGCCCTAGAGTCAGATACTTTGGAAAGGCCAACTGAACGATTTATGAGATTGACTCAGCAGGCTAAATTAAAAAGACCACTCCAGCTCACCTAAACACTGATTAAAACTGTGAAGAGCTACTTAACTGCTACTGAGTAGTAAAAAAAAAAAAAAAAAAAAAAAAAAAAAGAGTTGGTGACACTTTCCAGTTAACAGTGAATTAATATCCATGCAAAACAATTGAGAAAACCCTCTGCAATAACAGTGGCATCCAAGCTAGTAATTTTGGTAGGAAAAAAAATCAGCACCTGAATCAAATAATCAAAACAATCTTTAGAGTCTCAGAATTATGACCTTTAATACATTTGTACTTTCTACCTGTGCTGCTCCTAACCTGTAATATTTTAATGCTTATTTTGCATATATACATGTATAGAAAGCAAATTCTGTGTTTCTTTCTAGGAAAGAGCATGGGAATAAACAAAATCTGACACTGAAAGATAAAGAAGATCAACAAAGTAATTTCTGGTTTAGCATTTATCTTTCCTGCAATATTTAGTCCAAAGGTTAGATTTAGTCTCCATTTCACTTTTTGGCACTGTGCAGTGAAACTGACTACTGATTTTATTTCTTTCTTTATTCTGCAATTAAAAAAAAAACTCCTGTAAAGATGACAAACATTTTCACGAAAATTTAGGGACTTCATTTTTAATCTCAATTCCATTGATGGCTTTGGTTGATGGAAATTAAAAGGAAAAAAAAGCAAAAAAAAAAAAGGCATTTAGCACTTCCCTTGTGAGGGCAAGAGCGGAGTTTGTGCAAAAAGCCAAGGAACCACAAGGAAGCAGCGTCTCCTGCGAGAGCGTTCTCAGAGACGCCAGCACCCGGAGGGGGTGGAAGCGGGCTGTAACAGGCACCCTCACGCCATTCACCTCGGGCCGCTCATTGCTGGCTCTTATTCCATTCACCTGAAACAGCTCTGAACAATTAACCGATGAATGAAATTAAGATCAAAAAAAAAACCAGACCCAATTTAAAGTGGAAGCAATTGCCCCTTAGCTCAGCGGAGTGCCGCCTCTGTCCCGCGCAGACGGCTCCGCGGGGCTCGGACAGAGGCGGGACGCAGCTGCTCCCGGCGAGGCTCCCCGTCCCGTCCCGTCCCGTCCCGTCCCGTCCCACAGCAGGGAAGGCCAGGCTGCCCACGCCGCCGCACCGAGGGCGGGAGCGCAGCGGCACCCGGCACGCCGCTGTTCTTCGGGGACACCGCTACCGCCCGTCGCGGACCCGCTCCCGCGGCTTCGCCCCCAAGCAACGCCGCCAAAGCGCCGGCGGGACCCGGCGGGACCCCCGCGCCCGCCGGCTCTGCTGCCGCTGCCGCCACGCCGCGCACCGCTGCCTGCCGAACTTGGCGCCAGCGGGCTCCCAGCGGGCTCCCCCCGCCCCGCCGCCGCCCGCCCCGCCGCCGCCAACCTTCAGGTGCAGCTTCTGCAGAAGGCGGGAGAGGAGCCGCGGAAACCGGCCCGCGTCCATGGCGTTCAGCAGCGACACGGCCCTGCGGATGCTGCACGGAAGGAGAGGAGCCGGTCAGGGGGACCCAGGCCGTGCCGCGGCGAGGCGAGGCGAGGCCCTGTCCCCGCCCCGCCCCGCCCTGCCCTGCCGCGGGGGGAGCGCAGGCAAAGGCGGGAGCGGCGCTGCCGCCGGAGCGACCGGTACCTGTCACTTTCCGGGACGACGGACGCCGCCATGACTGCCGCTGCGGCCCCGCCTCCCGCCCCACCCCCGCGACGGCAGCCCAGCGGGCCCAAGCGCCGCCGCTCCGCTTCGCCCCGGCGCGGGCAGGCCGGCGGCCGGGGCCGCTGCCGCTGAGGGCCCCGAGCCCCCACGCACGGCCCCGGCTGAAGGCAGGGCGAACCCGCGGCGGCCTCCGGGGCTTGGGGGCAGCGGTGAGAAGCAAACTGGCGGCGCCTCCCTCACGGGTCGGCAGCACCCCGCAACCGCTGGGAAGGCCGTCGCTGAAATCCTCGGGTTTGAAAGTCTTGAGGACGTACTGGCGCCCAGCAGAAAGTCCCGGGGAGCGGCATTTCCCCCTCTGTCGCGTGTCGCCCGTGCCCGTATTCGAACCGGACCGCAGAAGCGTGGGTGGTGCGAAGCCCCTCGGCCCCTCCCGGCCCCACAGAGCCTCCGTGTTCCCGTGCGGGAGCGCCCAGCCCGCTCCGAGCCGCGGGTCCGCGAAGCTGCTGTTGGCGGGCCGCGAACCTGTGACGCGCGGTCACGGCCGCGGTCTCCGGGCAGCGTGTTCGGAGGCGGCGGCACCCGCGGCGGCTGGCTGCGTGTCCCTCCTCCCCGAGTAACCTGTTCCCCGGGTGGCAGCCCCAAACCCTCCCCGCGCGGGTGTTACCTTGAACGGACGCAACGTCTGTGAGACCTCCGGTTCCCGTCGGATTGGGCCGAAGTGGAAGGATGGGCTGAAAGACCATGGGACCGGCAAACAGAGGAACGGGGAGCGTGACTGTGTCAGCCTTGTTTTCCTAGGAAGCAAGCTAAAAATATTAGGAATGTGCAGAGGGCTTCTGAATGTGGTTGTAAAGGCTTGTAAACTGTGGTCCGAAGGGTTAGGTGTGTGGTAATAAATGATGGTAGGGTCAAGAGGCAGGAGGGAAGAGGCTTGACGTTTGTGAGGTACTGTAAAGAAACGTTTTAGAAACATAGATGCCGAAATCCTGAGTCTGTTGAAGAGAGGGGAATTTCGTTATTAATTTCAATAGGGCAGGGATTTCAGCCACAAAGTTTGGAAAGATAATGTCTGTTTAAATAGACTCAGCCTTAAGAACCAACTTCAGGAAAAAAGAGTGACAAACCTGGCTGTACTCCAACGGGAATTTTAAAGCAGAGAATTCCTGTCTGACACTTCAACAACATTTGTACCGTACCTCCTACCAGAAGCTGGACCCACAGTCACTGTTACAAAGGGCAGCTACATTTTTCATCCTATTGTTCTGGGGTGAAATATAATTACGTTCAACTATTTCATCTGTTTTTCTGTACTCTTACAAAACATGAAAAGACAATATTCTCACAAGAAATTTATTTGGCTGGAAAAGAAACATGAGTGTTTCACTCCACGCTGAAATAATGTAGCTTCTTGTTCTAGGAAATCTCCCCCGAGAGCAGAATTTTATAAAGTTTGTTCAGTCAAAACGAGCGAGGGCAACTGGAAGTCTAGACAATTGCTTACTTATTTTAAAAAGTTCCAGCTGATATAGGTATTGGATGCGCCACTCAGGTTTGCTGCCAATTCTCTGGTTTTATAATCATATGGAGCTATTTTTAAGTGTTTTCTTTCACACTTTGCTGCATCAAATGAATATTAAAAATTAAGAGTCAAAACAATGAACATTAAAATCTCAACTGGAGAGGATCCTGAGCAACCTCCTCCAGCTGGACCTGCTTCACACAGGAGGTTTGACCTGAGAGCTCTGGAGGCTTCTTCTACCCTGTATGATTCTCTGTTCAAAGCCTCACTGAAGAAAGACAGGAAAGAGAGCAGCTGATTGGAAATAATAAGTAATGAAGCTACCCTGACAAGGTGCTGTCAATGGCACAATTAAATCATTTTTTCCAAATACATTTTCTGTTCCTAAAAAAGAATTATAAAAAGTTGTGACTTCTCATACATCCATTTCTTTAATACTGTTTTGTACTTGCATCCATGATCCTTTTTTCCAATGTGAATAATAGCTTTTTTCACTGAGCTAATGATATTACACAATTTAATGTATTTTATCAGTTGTCTCAACTATCCATCTAGTTAAGATATATTTTGAGTCAAAATGTTAGCCATATTTTGACTCAAAATACTCCATTTAGACATGCAAATGGATGTTGTGGGGGCTCACATCCTATGACAAAATCTTAGGCATCAGTGACTGAGAGAGTGTTTAGCTGCTAATGAAAGTTGGGAATCTTACTGCCTTACAACAGTCTTGAAAAGCTCTGTCTTCCCTACTTTGCGTTTCCAGAAATTGAACTATATATTCTGTTCTTTCACAAAGACCAAAAAAGCTTTCATGTTATTTGATTACGGTTTCTTTTACAGGCTTTTCTCACCACCCAACCCATCAGTTAAAATTCATTTAGGCTCTGCTTTTTACAATACTTCTGTGGTTATCAGATGAAACTCATTATACAGAGCATGAAAAGGATGTAAAGTTAGGAATTACAGAATACTTTCCACACAAGGCTAGTTAAGAAGTGTAATAAATTGCATGAGAAAGTTGAAGAATCTCCTTCATTACAGGTTTTAAAGCACAAAGGGACAAACACCTGTCATGAAAAATGGATAGTAAATGTGTAGAAACTGAGTAAAGCTGATCCAGCATTGAGGACTACAGGTTCTCAAGATCCTACCAGGACCTGTTTTCTTTGAATGTATTATTTTTCTCTTTTTTCTTGGCTCCTTTTGATCCTCTTTTTATTCCATAGCCTTTTACTTGCGATGCCATTCTGTCTACACTCAAGCCTTTCCTTTTCCTGTCATCTTCATCTCTGTTATTTTTCCTAACTTGTGAAGGTACACACAAAAGAACATGCTGAACTCCTTCAAGATCTGATTTGTACAATATCCCTGACACTATTTGTTGACTAAATAATTGTCCTGCAACTCACTGAAAATAAACCAATAATGTTTCACATAAATTTTCACTTAAACTTGCAAGTGGCTTAAGCAATTGAAGTTAGCAAACTATAAATTTGTGGGGCAGGGATTTAATTGTAGCTTTTAACTAGTATTAAATAGCTCAACTTTTGAACTGTTGTTGAAAAAATAGTTCTTTTTTCTAAAGTGTGTTCTAAGTGTTTCAGTTAAATTACATCTATCAGAAATAAATACTCTTTTCTTGCTCTCTGTGGCTGTTATCATTATGAAGCAATCTGCTATTCTTTCTGTGTCATTATTTGCATTCCACTGGATGAGTAATCTCATTAAAATCACCAGGACTACTTGAACTCTACTCAGAAAGAGTAAGGGCAGGGGACTATGAATAAAGGAGGGGCGGTCTTAATTTATTAGTTCTGTATGCTGGCTTATCGTTTGCTATTTTTGTGCTTATATGTGAAATTTCACTATTACATCTAGTCATGTGAAGGGAGTCAGACACAGTGGGTGACATGCTGCTTGACAATGGAAATCAGGGCTGCACAGCCTACTCCTTTAATCAAAGGCACCTGTGAACATACAGGAGATTCAGCTGTGGACAATAGGCCTTAATTTATTCCATTATAACACAAATGGGTATGATCCCGTAAGAGACCAGCATTCATACATTTGCACCTGTGTAGAGGTGGAAGCAGGTCAGTACTTTGCAGGGCCAGGTCAATGGAAAAAAGATGTGCTGCCCTCTGCAAATGATATGACAGCAAATCTTTCTATGATTCATGCCAAGATTACAAATTAGGGTTAATGAAGTGCAGGTATCATGCTCTAACTAACGTTCAAAGTTGCAGTTAGCTGAGACTTGATATGTCTGTTTTCCAAATAGAATGTGATCAAACAAAACAGTCCACTGAAACATGCGTCATTGGTTTTAAAATGTTTTGAGATCACGAAAAATGTGTCAAAGGAGAAGCTACAATCAATATTGCTATCAGTAGCTAAGAAACACAACAGAGCTGCAACAACTGTAATGCTTTTGGTGCAGATGTTTATCTGAGGCATATTTATCCAGAAAGTATTAGTCTATATTTCTTTAGTCAAGCTCTTCTGGTTTTCCCACTGAAGTGAATGAAATCTGTATTCTACTCTGGTGTGGATGTATATAATGAAAGTTCAATTGTGCTTTTACAGAAGGTGTTAAAAGGATCATGAAAATTGTCTGGAAAAGAGTTCAAAGTAAATTACTTTTTTTTAATGCCTTCCTGTGTTTGTATGAATCACAGAGGCTGGCAAATATTAACTGTAGAGTTCTTACCTTGACAAATGCTGGCACATACTAGTGTAAGTTCAATAACAGTATGGACGTATTTTCCTCTCAGTGATGTGGTGGGATTGAATGGCACCTTGCCATATGCAGAAGTTTCTTTTAAGCCAGGAGGAACGGTTTAGTGATCTCAGGTTGTGACTGAAATATCTAGACTTTCTGGAACCACAAACCTAACTTCTCCCAGGGCTGACTGTCCTTCATCAAATTTAAAGCCCTGTAGGTAAACTGAATACCATGCAGTTTACTGCAGTTACCTAACATTAAGTCTCCATGTACACAGGAATCCAGTAATACTTTTCATACAAAATTTGGGAGCTTGCTTTGGGGAAAAAAACTCCTCCATTTTCTGGCTGTTGTTTTACAGTGCTATAATCTATTGTATTCGTAGTCTGTGTTTCAGACGTGCTACGTTATATATGTAACTGGAAATCAGTATCATGGAGCCTTTGCATCAAAGGATTTATATAAATAATTCTAAGTTTTCGTTGTGTAACTTTGCATGAAGGATTTGCAAACACTAAGCAAGAGCAAAGTCAGCAAAATTTTGTCCATTTATTAGCATGGAAACAGAGGCAGGCACAGGAGTGGTGACCTTCTTCCAGCTGACTAGCTAGTCAGCCTCATGCCCCAATACAGCTTTGGTCTACCTTCTTATTCAAAACTCCCATCTCAACTCATCTGATAAAGCCTTGGGTGTTCTTTGGCTTTAGCACACCTTCACATCTTGAAAGTCATAATATTTAACGGCCTTCACTTTCATTGTGGCCTCTTCTGAGCCACATGATAATAATTTTATTAATATTTCCTTTAAATTGGCTGTTGTCTTAGGAGCAGCTGTAAGTATCCAATGCAATACACAAGGACAGCTGTTGTGGTTTTTTACTCAAAGATGTGACAACTTCTGATATCGAGAAGTATAGGCAAATTGTTAAATAACGAGTGTGTTCAGTGGCTAACTTTCTGCCTTAAAGTCTACTGGAGTGCAATGAAGGCAAAAAACAAGATGCTGTGCATAACTCTTATTTTGTTTTCTGAGTTTTCAAGTTTGTAAATGGCAGGACATGCACAGTGGAGTCTTTGGAATTGAGAGGATCCCAATAAGAAAATGCCCAAGCACGTATGAGCTTAGTAGAGAAAGAACCATATTTATCTATAGAAAAATCACACAGGAGCACATTATTCATTTCCATGAGATTGACTTCTTTGTACTAATAATATCTAAGAAAGCAGAGGATTAATATCTCCTGCCAGATAGATATGGATTGTAAGCAAGGGAAATACAGTGGAAGGCATGATGAATTCAAATTAAACAAACTGAATCAATTTTTAGATAAGAAACTGAGAGGTGGCATCTTAGCTAGGCTATAGTTTAGTAGGTCCCTGTGCTTTCATCTTAAGACACAGTGGGATCACTGGTAGCCATGAGCAAAGCAGCCACGTGGACAAGGAAAAGACAGGCAAAGTAAATTCACAGTGTCACGACTGTTTAACCTGCATAATCTGGGGTGGGAGGCCAGAGAGGGGAGAGAGAGAAGAAGAAGGACCGACACACCTTATGGAACAGTTCGTTGATCTGCTGCCCTTATTTTAAACCTTAGCCTTGTAATACAAACTTATTCCATAGGGAGAAACATCTTCTGTTTAGACTGACATCTGATAAGGTAGAAAGATGATCTAGTGTCATCTGGAGAGTGGCCAATTTCATAAAAGACTAAGAAATGTTCTCTGCCTTTTCTAGTAAAGCATTTTATTTAAAACCACAATGTCATGCAGTGTGGCATTATGTAATTGCCTAACAAAAACTATCAGATATGGGCACTCTGTTGTTGTTTTTATATACATGTATCCGCCACTAAGTTTCACAATCAGTATAAACATATGGATGACACTAGAATTTTTCTTTCTCTTTCTGCCCACCACCCCCACCCCCCATACAGCTGTCCTAATAGGGATTATACTTGTCCAGTGTCAGCTGCTCATTTGGAACTGGGGGAAAAGTTAGCTGGATCATTGCAGTGGTAAAAAAGTCATTCTCAAACCAAGCAGAACTGACTCTGCAACATCCTCTTATTTTAATATCCTTATCTTGGCTCTCACTTCTGTTTTTTTCAGGTTTTGCGCTATATTTTCAAGGTTGCACTGTCTTTGTGACAGAATTCTCTTATGCTTTGCATTTAGCTATGATTGTTGCAGAGGCACAGTCCATGTTAAAAAACACAAAGTAACACCAATTAATTCAATAATGGGATTCTAAAGATTTACGCTAGTCTGGGTTTAATCACATTACTCAAAAAATTTAACATGTAGCCTTACCACAGGAATCCACCTGAGAAACTATTTGGGTTTTTGCCTTTAAGTGGAAAGAAAGTGAAGTTAATTCGAACCTGTGCATTTCAGATCTCGAGGTCATTACAAAGGAAGGCTGTCATCTTCCTGTCCGTGTAAATCAACTCTAACTTCTTGAAGAGCTGCTTATTCGATCAAGTTCAGAATGAGCCTGTGGCACACCTGGAACAAGAAACCAATCCCTCACTACAGTGGCAGGATTTCCACCTACCTTAAGAAATATAGCTCAGAGATGATGTGGGCTATTTGGACTCTTGGCACAAGTCAAAGGATACTTTGGGACCAGTGAGGTATATGACAGAACAGCACCAGATCCAACTGCCAAACAGAGAGCGCGTTTTAACCACCACAGCAAATATTCTTATGAAGTTTTTTGGTACTGGGTGTTTTTATGCTACAGGCATAAGTATTGAGGTGTCATTAGTTGAGAGGAACAACAAATCTTTCCAGGGTATCAAGTCAGAAGGAGACTGTGGTGTTAAGGAATTCTTGGGATCTGTTCCAGGAAGTTTATTCTACTGGGAGATATCTCTGCCTTGGAGCAGGAGGTCTTTGTCCACAGAGAATGACCTCCTGTAGGTGAGAAAAGTGGTGCCACGTTTGAAGTTGGGAGAGTCTCCTCAAAAACAGCAAGCACTGGTCCCAGTGAATGATTCCCCACTAGCAGCACACTCCTGGAGATTGCCTGTGGCAATCTGCAGCCTTCCCCCCTTCAAGATCCAGAGGGACCCTCACTCCTCAAAAAGGGTGTGACTGCCCATCATGGATGAGAACACCAACCTAGTAAGAAGACTGGGCGTAAGTTATGGTATTTGAAATCTGTCATGTCTTGCATGAAGATGAAACTCCTGGAACTGAAGAGACTGTTCAGAGGAAAAAATATCCAATCCATTTATCTCTAGTTATATAATTAATGACCAATCAAGGTTGAGTGTGCCATATGCTGTAAAAAAAATGCTGACTGAACATGTTGGTTTCAGTCTTGTAGCCTGGGCAGCAAGAAAGAATTGCAGTCATTTCTACTCTCCTCTATATACGGAGGGACGTGGAAAGTCGTGACCTAGTTTCAAAGAACTGTTATCTCAAATGACCCCTGCCTCATTTATACAAGACGTGAATGCATCAGAAGGAAAAGACACTTGGACAAACATTCACAAAAGAGCAAGCTGTGTGTCCTGGGTTCAGCTGGGATAGAGTTAATTTTTACAGGAACCTGGGAGGTGGGGGGCATAGCCGGGGCAGCTGACCTGAACTGGCCAAGGAGCTATTCCATACCATGTGACATCATGCTCAGTATATAAAGGGGGAGCGGGCCGGGGGGTGGGCTCTTCTTTTCGGTGGGGGAAGTGGCAGAGCGTCGGGTCCCGGGTGGTGAGCAGTTGCACTGTGCATCACTCTTTTTTGTATACTTTTTCATTAGTACCGTTGTTGTTGTTGCAATTTCTTTGTGTTGTTCCAGTAAACTGCCTTTATCTCAACCCTCGAGGTTCCAGGTTTGTTTTTTTTCCTCTCCTCCGTCTTCCCCCCATCCCACCGAAGGGGGGGGCGGGAGGAGTGAGCGAGCGGCCGCGTGGTCCTTTGTTACCGGCTGGGCTGAAACCACGACACTGTGTCACACATCTGAGTAAATTAACAAGCAAAGAAATTGACAAGAAAAAAAAACTCATTACAAGTAATGTGGTTCAACTTCCAAGGGTAAGAAAATTGTCTTCCCACAGCACTCCCATCACCTTCAGCTTTAGAAAGTCAAGATTCAGAGAGGACTGACTAGATGCCTCAGTAAAGCTCACAAGGATGAGGAAGAATGAAATGCATACTTTTACTTAATGGGGAAGGTTAAATTCTGCTAGGTAGGCAGCAATAAAGAAGCACAAGCCCCACTGCCAGGCACTTCACTAGAGACAATTCATAAAGCCAAGATTTACTTTAATAAAATGTGAAGAAGAACTTTGCTCAGGTGCAAAAACTACCAGAACAAAATCAGTCAGGGACAGAAAATGGCAACACACTGATCACATTCCCACCTTCAGTTTCAATTGTATCATAAACCCATTTTCTGTTGCAGCGACATTCTGGTCCACATTTGCTTGAATTGCATTTGGGGCAGGGATAGAAGCAACCCAGGCAGTTCTTTTCCAGGCAATCACACAAATCAATGTTATTACAAAGCAGCCTGCCATGTTTGTCATACTTCTTTGTAGTTCTGTGAAAGAGAAGAAAAAGTGATTCTCAGAGAATGCTCCAACATGTTCAAAGACTAAACCAAATAAATGCAGAAAACATCTGTCCAGGAGCAAATATTTCCTCTTTAACAACCTCACAGCGTAATGAAATACCAGCATTATATCCTAATTGCAACAGCCACTGTTATTAAAAATGAAAGTGTGCCAAAGAAGTAAATCAAAATTCTCTTGTCACACAGAAAAAAACTTGCTTTCCCAACACAGCTTTCACGTGTAATAAGAAATGTCTGCAAAATATTATGCTTTTATTCATTTAATTTATATTCAGTAAACAGCATACTACAAATTTTTTAAAATAAAATAAGTAATAAATTAGCACATCTTACTTGCGCTTATTAAAAAGACCTTGTTTCATTTGTGACATGCAAGCTTTCTTTTTCTGCTCTCTAGTTTCAGGATTGAAGTCAGCTACCTGAGGTCCTGGATTTTGAAAAGCTAAGCATTTTAATTGTCTCTCAAGTTGCTGCTATAAAGAAACAACACAAAGTTTATAATTAGTACAATTAGAACAAATATTTACTAGCTGCCAAAAGTCCTCACTTGCTTTCAAATGACATTAAAATTAATATTCTTGATAACTTAACACAGGTAGGAAAACAAAGCAACCTAAATTAAGATCACACTGTTTAAAATGTTTGCTTGTCTAACTGTTAATTGAGTATTCCTTTGACCGACTGTGCATCATGACAGGAAAGGGAACCATGACCCTGAATACATGATTGGTACAGTGGCGTAGAGTATGAAAGTTGTCTTGTGGGAGGGAGAACCATGTATTTTTTTTTCCTCTACTTTACCTATAATGTAAAAACAAGTACTATGATTATAAGCATCTCAGCTGGATTCACCCTTACCTTCACTGCTCCCTCAGATGCCTAGAAACCATCTTTGTCCAAACAATCTGGGGGCAAGAGAAATGTCTGGAGGGGCAACTAGTGCAGGAAAGAAGCATTTGCACAAGTGAGGAGTATGAAAAAAGCATAGGCAAAAATAAAGAAGCTAAACGGAGAAAAATTTTTGAGAAATAGGAGGGAGCATTTTCTTGCCTACTTTATGGAATTTGTGTTTGCAGTTAGCTAAAACTGCTAAATAGTTTGGGAGGTTAAAACATCAGCTCTCTGTATGGCCATTCCACATAGCCCATGTAGGTTGAAAGTCATGCCTAAAGTCAATGCAAAGCATCATAGGCATTTTGTCAAACAATTTCTCTTTGGACAGTAACTGTGGACATTGCACATACACTTGTCATTCATTATGCAAAGGCACAAACTTACATACAAATTTATCTTTTCTCCTCTTTGGTAAATGGAGGTGACTTGCCACCCCTCAGCTTTCCTGGTGTATGTCATTCCTTTCAGAGTCCACAGTCATTTTTTACAAACAAGTGAGTGCCTTCGTTGCTTCTCATGGGGAAAGCAATGGCAGTTCAGTCCAATCTGCTGATACAGTGATTTGGAAATAACTGTGCACTTGAGTGCACTTATTTACAAAGTTGTCGATGCTGTGCATCTTCAGTTGCATCCTCCTGAAAACCTATAGGGTTATCTCACGCACCTACACTATTCAGACATTTCTGCTTTTGAGTCTGGGGTAGATTTTCAGTGCAGAAAATATGCCTCAGCATCACCATTGTCCATGATCATGAATTATGCAATTTCATGTCAGAAACAAATAATAAGCTAGGGAGATAGTCCTCCCTCTAAGAGCACTCTCCTATTTCCCTACTTACTATTTCATTTGATCTCAGAAGTGCTCTTAGCCCTCTAAATCACTGCACTGCAAACTTGACTCATTTCACTGTTGTTATTACTGATATTTCCCTATTGATTCCAGCTTTTTATTTTTGTAATTATAGAAGACATTAAAGGCAATGGTAAGGATCTTGATAATACAATGGTACTGGAGAAATCATACCAATTGTTTTTGTGACACTGAGCAGTCCTTAGCAGGAGAGACATTTCCTTCTGCAGGTGTTTCCTGGGCAGAATTGCTTTTCTTGCAGTTTTCCTCTGCATGATCACTTACTTGACTACCCTTGTGAAATACATACATACATGTGTGTTAGACATATACAGAAGTGTGAGATTCCCAGACTTTTAAGTGAAGGTTTTAAGGTGAGCAGGTGATATTCATACTGTGTTTTTATGTATTCTTAACCAACAGCAAATGCAGAACAAAATGTGGCTTAATATCAGCCTCGATTTTAAAACTGTATTAAAATAATATAACTAACATAAACAAAAGCTGTATCACCAAAGCCACTCTATAATTTGTCAAGCAAACCTCGGAAAATCTTTAGTGTTTAAATAACACAGAAATTGAAAGAAATACTGTCATCTCTGAATCTGTTACTGGCACCGCTTCACCGCATTGTCACCTTTAATGTAAAGGTGAGAAGCGGTATTCTCACAGAACACGTAAAAGCAGTGGGCGATGTGCAGTGGAAATGAGAACAGCACGCAGCGACAGTCATGTTTCTCTCACCAGCAGGTGACACTGTTGTCCTAGCTGCGGTTCTGTTCGCAAGGCTCCAAAAATCAGCGGCCGCAGGGGCGGGGAGGGGGAGCAGGAGCGGCCTGGGCATATTCTGTGACATTATTCATAGACACCCAAAGTGTGTGTCAAAGCTGTGACCATAACAACTAGACTATTCCCTGCAGATTCACAATTTTCTTCCTGAAGACTTCAACCGATGGATTAAAAGTAAACTTCTTGGCTTTTAAATCTCAGTCCTTAGCTTTGCAAAAGATTTTGTGTATAAATAGAACGTGTAACTTTTAGGTTTAATAGAAAAGAAGTGCATCACTCACACTGCTTACAAAGCACCCAGGGAGGACTACAGGTTCTGTGAGTCTGTCCTACAAAGGCCATCCATCACCTCTACCCCGTCACACAGAAATGGTGGAGGCAACTGTTTGGGATGGCTGTTAGCTACTTCTTCCTACCCAACTTGTGAAGCTACTTAGTTAAAACTTTTTATGCAATATATGCAGTTCCAGTGCCTCACGCTTTAACCCCAAACACCACCAGAAATATTTAACCTTTTGAGGAGTTCCTTCAACCCTTCCCCAGGTGCTGCCATGTCTCTCCCATTGCCTCTGAAAGGTAGTGTAGTGGCCTCTGCCAGGTTATCTGGCACTTTAGGATTGTTGCCCAAACCCTGTCCCAGAGAAGGTCTTCATTTCACCACTGCCAAAAGGGCCAGCACCTCTCTGAGAAAAGCAGCAGAGGAGTCCAGGCCTTTAGTTCCCTCTGTTGCAGCCCCGCCCTGAGACAAGGGGAGTCAAAAGAATCTCAGTAGACATAATAAAGGGGGGTGAAAGATGATGTTTAGTGCTTACATTGTTGAAATTAGCTGAGGTAGAGAGAGTCCTTGATAAGAAGAGCTGGTCCCAAGAACCAGCCAATGAGGTAGAGGCAGTCCTTGATAAGAAGCAGGAGCAGGCCCCAAGAGCCAGCTAAGACTGGTCTTGCGGCTTGGGTGAATACCAAGAACTCACTGAGCCTGTGCAAGGAAAGAGGTTACTAGCGGTGATGAAGAGGAGTCATCTATCTTCATCTCTGCGACCACCAGACGACCACCATAAAGAGGCCCTGCGCAGGCGCAGTTGGGAGGGGACTATGGAAATGACCTCTCGGAGCTAACTTTAATATGAAGTGGGGATAGGTCATTCATGTGTATAGGTGTATTGTGAATATGTAATACCTGACTGTATAAACTTGAGGCGAACTGCCGAGTCGGGCACGCACGACTTTGGTGGGACTACCCCCCGTGCCGCCCAGCGCTGAATGAACATACCTACTTTACAATCTCACTGATTGTGGAGTCTGTTTTCCGCACGTCAGCCCTGCAGGGTAACAGCCAAAGTGGGAATAGCAATGAGAAGGAAGACACCTCATAACAGAAGGGGACACTTTTTGGACAGATGAAAAGAACAGCCTTCAGCCTGTTTCGGAGAGGGTTTCCCTTTCTCCTCTTCAGTGACCTTAAGAATGACTGAGATTCTGACACTATTCACAATGGGATGTTCTACAGTAACAATTTTAGTCCTGGCACTTGAGCATCCTTTTAGGATTAGAAAAGGAAAGCTATTACCACGCAGTTAATATTTGCTATAAGGGTGAGCCTGCTTTCCTACTGGAAATCTGCTAGGGACCCACAAATAAAACAAGAATGAAGGCTACTGCTCCAGAGAAAGTGAGTACTGCTCTTCATTTGCACTCAAATTGGAGTCCTGATAAGGATTTGCTTCCTACATCTCCTCTTGTGTCCAACCATGCATCCAGCATTGTTACAGCACTTTATGAGTATGCATGACCATCATCCATGCCTGTTTTATTACAGTGTGCAGGGTCCAGGAGCAGAACAGCCATGAGCAGCTACCAGTGTAAGAGGTAAGACAGAATTCCCACATGTCCTCTGGTGGTGTAAATATTTGACTCCTTTGGAAACTAGCAGTTAGCTGGAGCCAAACACCCAAAATCAGAAGCCACTTTTTAAATACCAGCAGAAAAGGAGCAAGCATCTTGTTCCAAACGCATGTTTCAAACTCCCTTGCACCTCAGTGACAATATCCCACACAGAAAATGTAGTGCATTTCTGTCTCCATATACATGGTAAAGATAAAGTGTTAGTTTTCATCTCCAGGAAAGATACTCAAAAATTATGCAGAGTGTGACTAGGAAACTGTGCAAGATTCAGATATTGCTTGAGACTCACAGGACTGGTTATCCTCCATAGCATGTTCTGAAAGAGGATAGGGGAACAAGGGAGACTGTGAGACTCAGACATCCACTCTCAAGTCTGCAGAACTTAATTATCCAAAGGAAAGTATTCTGGGTCCTGAAGCAGAGTTTTTTCATCTACTGTTTTTGGTCTGGCTGTAGTGATAATCCAGGGGCAATGCACTAAACACTGGTCTCTTCCATAAATATTTAAACTCTGAGGACAACCATCAGTTGCACTCTTCCTCCACCAAAACCTGTGTTCTCCCACACCTTTTGAATACAGCAAGTACTTCCTGGAGGTGATCATCCACATCTCAACATCCCACTGTGGCTGTAGCATATGGCTAAGAACTGGCAATTTCATCCCAGACCCTTGGCACAGCTGACAAGGCTAAAAGCAGATTAAGGGAGGAAGAAAATCAGAGGCTGTGTTATATTAAAAGAGACTTGGTCTTATCCAAGAGACAGATGTTTCTGGTCAGAGAACAGTTTCAGAATATGTTGGGATTTGGAAGGAACTGCATTTGTTTATGATTTTCATAAAAGAAATATTTTTCTGTATCTGCTCTTTCAAGAATTTATTATTTGTATTTATGATCCTTGCAGATTGCACTGCTAAATATTTCAGCTGGTGTGAAATGTGGTGACTGGCATTCCAGACACTTCAGGCTGCTTGATCTCAGCAGCCTAAAAAGCTATTATGTCTGCAGGGCTTGCCAGAGTGAAGGCACATTGTTTTCAAGTTGTATTTGTTCATGCTATTGGAGACTTTCTGGCTGAGATCTGTAAGCATGTTCACCACCTTCACCAGGGCAAGACAAGATGCTGTCCCTATGGCTTTAATCTCCCTTTGCCTACATGGATTAGACTGACCCAGTGCAATAGTCCCATCTTCCTCATAGCCTAGCTCTGCAGAGATGTCTGTGGGCTCAGAAACCAGCAGTCAAGTGTGTGGCACATTCAAGTATGCATCTCGAAATCTCTATAGGACATCTGGTGCCAGCCAAATTAAGAATGAGAATAAATTAATCTTCCTCAGGATCAGCTATGGACTGAGCTGTAAAGATGCGGAAAGGCGACTTACCAACCAATTATAAAATCATGTGCGTCTTCTGATTGTCAGGCAATAGGCAGAAGAGATCTGCCAGACTTATACTCTGAAAACCTGCAGTTCTAAAGGGCGTATGTTCAGTTCAGAGCAGACAGCAAGAGAGAAAGGAGGTTCTCCAGAATTTTGAATTGTACTTACCAAAGGAAGGGGCTGGCACAGCGTGGGTTTACTGCTGCACAATTCCTCTGATAGTGGAAGTACGACATTAGCCCCAGAGCGACTGAAACAGAAGACAAATAATCAAAGTAGCGCTCCCCAGAGAAGCAAGCTGAAGACAGTGCCAGGTAACTGTCTTAAAGGACCTCACACTTTCTGTCTCATTAATAATGGCTTTTAAATAGTACTTAGCACAAAGAGTGGGAATTGAGAAATTATATAAACTGTGATGAGAGTCCTCATTTATTACTTGCATCTGTGGTATGTTCACAGAGCAAATGTATCTCTCAGAGCTCTTTTTTCTTAAAGGTAAGTAAACAAAAATACTGTAATAACTACTGCATTTTACAAAAATTGAGATTTTTTTTTTTTTTAGGACATGGATATAGTAAAGGAATAATTTACCACTTCAGGCAAAACATTCTGGATTCTGTTCATCGCCTCCAACAGACAAAAGTCATCAAATAAATATGCTCCCCAATAGGTAAAGTGACAATGCAACCTCACAGTTCAGCTTCCTGCCTTTCAGGGTTGTTTGTTGCACTAGTGGAGACAACTTGGCCTCCTCCTGTTACCTCCAGATGCCAATTTCCATCACGCTGGAATCACTTATGGCTTTCATTACTCTTCCCTAGAACACAGCTAAATCCTAATAAACATCCCAAACTGTCAAGTCTTATAAATTCTCCTGTTGCACTTAGACAAATAGTCCAACATGTCTTTTTTATCTTCGTCAGCAGTATCCATCCACTCTCTGAGGTATTTCACAACCCAGGCTGAGGACAAGTAAATTTATTATTTACCACACTATTTTCTTTACCTCCAAACACTTTTAAAACCAAAAGTTGATGTAACATTCTAGCAGCAGACCTTAGCTAGGTGATTTAAATGCTGCTACATGTACCTTCATTTTGCTCCACAGGCTGTTTTCCTTGTCATGAAAAAAGAACCAGAAATCCCTCAAGGGAAAAAAAATTCACCATCTCCAAGGTACTCATACAGCAGCAACCCACAAACAAAAACCTACAACCTGTTTTATTCTCTTAGATTTTTTCCAATGTTCTTCTGATTTCTCCATATTCTACAAAATGGAGAAAACAGGAATTATTAACTCTATAAATATGAAATTTATGATTAAGCCACCTCATACTTAATAACTTCTTTTCTTCCATTTTGCTAATACTTATATATGTGTAGCTGAACTGTTTCTGAATTGTGCATGAGTTACGATATTTATTTATCATGGCATACATGATAACGTGCAGCCTGCAATCTACTCAGAACAGTTTTTACTGAGTGGGTGGTAGGGGATGAGTAAGTGAGGATGTACATGTAGATTAAAATCTTAGGTGACATTCAGAAAGATTGATTCTGGTGGTGAAACTCCTAATGGTTCCTTCAGGGACAAGTCTTCCCCACCATGAGCATGTGACTGTAAATAAGTTTTGGAGATATGGTAAAAATGTCCCTAGTATTTGTGGGGGGAAAGGAGGGAAGAAAAACAAAGAAATGGTTACAGATACGTTAAATTTCTTTTAAGCTTCCTGGGCATTATCCAATGTCAAGCTGATTGCTCCTTGTACACCTCAGTTCTCTCTGCCACACGGTGTGCTCAGTAGCATTCTGTGGCCAGTACAAACGGGGCAGCTGAAGGGGAAAAAAAAAAGCATTTTTCAGTGTTAAAAATTAATCTGTAATGTTCTTACCCCATTGGAAAACGGTTTCCTGGGGCTTTGTGATTTCAGTGTTAAAACACTAACACAGAGTGAGGTCTTGGTGATGCTCCTCGATTTTCTAATTCATTTCCCCCTCCCCCCCCCCGCCCCATTTGTTCTAAACTGCCGGGTTTATCAGGTGTTTCTGCCTCTTGTTTTCTCCTTTCTGGATGTTCAAATCAGAAAGGGGGGGACGGGACGGGACGGGACGGAGCCGGCGCAACTGACAAGGAGAAAGCACACGAAAGGCAGGGAGAGAATTGTAGTGGCTGAGATGCCAAGAAGAAGGGGCACAAGGGGAGAACAAAACCCCTTCCTCCAGGGAAGACTGCAGATCCTCCCTGCCGGCCAGCCCGGCACGCCGGTGCTGACAGAGCACCTCACGGCTTGCCCGGCGCCCTGCCTTCCACACGGCCGACGGGAGGCAGCAAAAGCGGCCGCTTCCTCCTGCCCGCCGCTTCCTTACCAAGCCCCGAGCCAGAGGTCTGGCCTTAGCATCTTCTCGACCGGCCTCAGGAGGGCTGCTGCCTCGGCAGCGGGCTCCGATCGCACCTCCCGACACCCCCAACAGCTCGGCGTTACGGCCGGCAGCTGGGCGTCCCGCGGGCGAGGTCGCTCTCTCCGCTTTCCTCCTCGGCCAGTTACCCCCCTCCCGCCGCCCTCGCCTTCCTCGCCGTTCCTCCCTCTCTGTGCCCGCTGCCGCGTACGACGGCGTGCCCTCTTCGAGCGCTACCTCCCCCTCTGTACCGGCTCTGTCCGGGCGCTGGCAGCGGGGGCTGCGGGGAGCTGCGGGGCGGAGGCCGCGGGCAGCCCCGTGCCGGTCACGACGGTTCCAGGCCGTTGCGGGACGCGCCGGAGCCCCTGGGCCAAGCTGGCGGCGCCTCTGGGAAAGCCTACTTAAGAACGGGGGGAAATGCCAGGCGAGCGGAGGACTGGGGGGGGAACCCACAAGTGAGGAACAGCACCAAGGTCAGCGAGACGGGCGCGGCAGGAGGCGCTGCGGGCGCCGGAGCCGGAGCTCCCCCGCAGCCCCTGGGGAGGACGCGGTGGAGCAGGTAGACGTACGTGCCCTGGAGGAACGGCGGCCCCTGGGAGGGACCCCAGGCTGGGGCAGGGAAGCAGCATGAGGAGGAACGAGCGGCAGAGAAGAGCGGTTAGGGGCTGACCTCGACCCCCTTCCTCCTTCCCGCCGGGCTGCGCGAGGGGAGGAGGTGGAATTGTTGGGCGTGAGGACGAGCCTGGCAAAGAGGGAGGGGGGGGGAAGGTGGTGCTTTAATTTGGCGGGTTGTTTTGCACTCTCCAAGTTGATCTTAATTGGCGATAAATCAAATCAACTTCCCCAAGTCAAGTCCGTTTCGCCCATGACGGCAACTGGTGAATGATCTCCCTGTCTTTATCTCGACACGCGAGCTTTTTCACCACATTTCCTCCCTGCGCCTAGTTGAGGAGTGAGAGAGCATCAGGACAGGCATCCCGCAGCTGGCCAAGGTCAGCCCACCATCCCCGCTCAGGTCCTTGCCTCAGAGAACATCCCATCACAAAAAATGACGGACAACAGACCCCAAAAGACCAGAGCCCATTGTCCCTCTGCTGCAGGGAAGGTTTCGACTTTTTGGTTAAAGAATCGCCAAAAGTAGCAGCAACAGTGGTTTTACTGAAGTAAGGTGTTACAAAAGTGAGACTTAACAGATGGCAAGGTTCACTCTACCACCTACTGCACAGAACATAGAGTAATGATTCAAAGTTACCAATACAAAATCTTAGTGCACTATAATACAATGTTATACACGGTATCTTTCACTTACCAAAGATCTGCAGTTGGTAAGGGATCTGTCAGCCTCGAGGAGTGAGGAGATCACCGCCATGCAGCCAGCTGCTTAGCAAGGAGAGCTCAAAGAAGGCTCACTTAGGCTGTAGTATTTATGGAATGAAGTGGTTGGCTCACAGTCAAATTACATGCGATAGAAAAGGTAAGCATGAGACTTCTTGTACCCACAACTTCCTTTGTTCCTTGACAAATGAGTCTTGGAAGAACCACCTGCTATTCTTGTGTTAATCACACGGTCAGTGTTCCAGTTTCCAAGCTCATACGCATCAGTGCTCACCATGTCATCCTGTTCCTGTGTGAGCTTTCAGAGAACAGGTTGGAACTAGTGAAGTTTTTGGCCCAGTTAAGGCCTAGGCCTTTACTGCCTTTGGAGCTTGAATCAAACTACCACCAGTTTGGTCAAGGAGTCGGGTCCATCCATCACACCCTGCTCCAGGAGCCCCTGCACCTCTGGCCCAGGGGATGCAAAGGTGACAGCTCTTTTTGTCCTCTGCACAACACAAATGTGGCAAGGCTACATCACTGTTCATTTATGGCATTTTAACCCCTGCCCCCTTTTCCCTAACCCATATTCACCCTTCTGGGACTTGCAACAACCCTGAAAAGAGCACGTTGCTCCACCTGCCTCATCCACGTGTGCTATCAATGCAGCCAGGGGCATGTAGCTTGCACCTTGACCACCCAGGCTCCACAACCAGCTGCTTTCTCTTCACCTGCCTGGGAGGCTCCTTGGGATGCCAGGGAGGAAAGGGGGCATAGGCAGAGTGAGGCAGCAGGGCAGCTGTGCCTGGAGGTGCAGAGGAGCAGTTGGCTGGTGCTCTTGGACCTTGATTAATACAGCTCTGAAGTCTCTCTTCCTACTGGGAACAGCTTGGCTTACAGTGATGGAGAAACTGGCAGGGAGAGCACATGGCAGCAGGGGGACAAGCGGCAACACAGATTTCTTAGTGCCAGCCCTGGTATTTGGAGGAAAGCTGCAAGCTGTGTGCTGTGGGACAGGTGGTGATGGTGGCTGCAACGGAGACTATGGGACTGTATTGATCAGCACTGTCAAGGTTTAGGCAACGGTGGCTGCTGGTGGGCCAGGAACTGCTCTGTGCCTTAACAGCTCCATCCAGCTATCTCAGAAATTATAGAATCATAGAATCATTTAGGCTGGAAAAGACCTTTAAGATCATCGAGTCCAACCGTCAACCATGCCCCCTAAACCATGTCCTGAAGTGCCTTGTCTATGAGCTTTTTGAATATCTCCAGGGATGGTGACTCAACCACTTCCCTGGGCAGCCCATTCCAATGTTTGACAACCCTCTCAGTAAAAAAATTTTTCCTAATATCTAACCTAAATCTCCCTTGTCTCAACTTGAGGCCATTTCCTCTTGTCCTATCTCCAGCCACCTGACAGAAGAGACCAACACCGACCTCACTACAACCCCCCTTCAGGTAGTTGTAGAGAGCGATAAGGTCTCCCCTCAGCCTCCTTTTCTCCAGGCTAAACAACCCCTGCTCCCTCAGCCGCTCCTCATAAGACTTGTGCTCCAGGCCCTTCACCAACTTTGTTGCCCTTCTCTGGACATGCTCCAGCACCTCAATGTCTTTCCTGGAGTGAGGGGCCCCAAACTGAACACAGTACTCAAGGTGCAGCCTCACCAGTGCCGAGTACAGGGGACAATCGCTTCCGTGCTCCTGCTGGCCATGCTATTTCTGATACAGGCCAGGATGCCATTGGCCTTCTTGGCCACCTGGGCACACTGCTGGCTCATATTCAGCCGGCTGTCAACAAGCACCCCCAGGTCTTTCTCTGCTGGGCAGCTTTCCAGCCACTCTTCCCCAAGCCTGTAGCATTGCATGGGGTTGTCGTGACCCAAGAGTAGGACCCAGCACTGAGCCTTGTTGAATCTCATACAGTTGGCCTTGGCCCATAGATCCAGCCTGTCCAGATCCCTCTGTAGAGCCTTCCTACTCTCGAGCAGATCAACCCTCCCTCCCAACTTGGTGTTAGCTGCAAACTTACTGAGGGTACATTCGATCCCCTTGTCCAGACCATTGACAGAGACATTAAACAGAACTGGCCCCAGTACTGAGCCCTGGGGAACACCACTTGTGACTGGCCGCCAACTGGATTTAACTCTGTTCACCACTACTCTTTGGGCCCAGCCATCCAGCCAGTTTTTATGTAGTGAAGAGTACACCCGTCCAAGCCATGAGCAGACATTTTCTCCAGGAAAACACTGGGAAATGTTGTCAAAGGCTTTACTAAAGTCCAGGTAGACAACATCCACAGCCTTTCCCTCATCCACTAAGCAAGTCACCTGGTCATAGAAGGAGATCAAGTTGGTCAAGCAGGACCTGCCTTTCATGAACCCATGCTGGCTGGGCCTGATCCCCTGCATATACCATATGAGTGCACTCAAGATGAACCACTCCATAATGTTCCCTGGTACCAAGGTCAGGCTGAAAGGCCTGTAGTTCCGTGGATCCTCCCTCTGATCCTTCTTGTAAATGGGCATTGCACTGGCAAGTCTCCAGTTGTCTGGGACCTCCCCTGTTGACCAGGATTGCTGATGAATGATGGAGAGTGGCTTGGCAAGCTCCTCCACCAGCTCCGTCATTACTCTTGGATGGATCCCATCTGGTCCCATAGACTTGTGAGTGTCCAGGTGGCCTAGCATGTCATTAACTGCTTCCTCCTGGATTATGGGGGGTATATTCTGGTCTCCGTCCCTGTCTTTCCAGCTCAGGGGGCTGAATACCCTAAGGATAATTGGTCTCACTATTAAAGACTGAGGCAAAGAAGGCATCAAGTACCTCAGCCTTTTCCTCATCTCTGGTGGCAATGTTCCCCTCTGTATCCAATAAAGGATAGATATTCTCCTTGGCTCTCTTTTTACTGTTAACGTATTTGTAAAAATATTTTTTGTTGTCCCTTACGATAGTGGCCAGATTTAATTCTAGCTGAGCTTCTACTTTTCTAATTTCCTCTCTGCATGACCTAGCAAGATGCCTGTACTCTTCCTGAGTTGCCTGCCTTTTCTTCCAAAGATGGTAAACTCTCCTTTTTTTCTTGCGTCCTAGCAAAAGCTCCCTGCTCAGTGAGGCTGGTCATCTTCCTCGGCTATTTGTCTTGCGGCACATGGGAATAGCCTGGTCCTGAGCCATTACAATTTCCTTCTTGAAGAATGTCCAGCCTCCATGGACCCCTTTGCTCTTCAGGACAGTCTCCCAAGAGACTCTCTCAACCAGTGTCCTGAAGAGGCCCAAGTTTGCCCTCCAGAAGTCCATAGTGGTGGTTTTGCTGACCACTTTCCTTGCCTCAACTAAAATTGAGAATTCTATCATTTCATGGTTGCTAAGCCCGAGATGGCCTCTGTCCATTACACCTCCCACCAGTCCTTCCCTGTTTGTAAACAGTAGGTCTATCAAGGCTCCTCCCCGGTAGGCTCACCTACCAGCTGTGTGAGGAAGTTATCTCCCACACACTCCAGGAACCTCCTAGACTGCTTGCTCTCTGCTGTGTTGTATTTCCAGCAGATGTCTGGAAAGTTGAAGTCCCTCACAAGAACAAGGGCACTTGATCATGAGACTACTGCCAGCTGCTTGTAGAATGTTTCATCTGTCTCTTCAACCTGGTTGGGTGGTCTATAACAGACTCCCAGAATGGTATCTGCCTTGTTGGCCTTCCCTCTCATCCTTACCCATAAGCACTCAACCTTGTCATCACAATTGTGGAGCTCTGTACAATCAAAACACTCCCTGACATAGAGACCCACCCCACCACCTCTCCTTCCTTGCCTATTCCTTCTGAAGAGCTTATTGCATCATCCATCCAGATGTC
Source organism: Haliaeetus albicilla (assembly GCF_947461875.1). Lineage (NCBI taxonomy): Eukaryota > Metazoa > Chordata > Aves > Accipitriformes > Accipitridae > Haliaeetus > Haliaeetus albicilla. The sequence goes on from NC_091516.1 coordinate 54,549,906, forward strand.
ATCCATTGTAGCACTCCAGCCATGGGAGTCGTCCCACCGTGTTTCTATGATGGCAACTAAGTCATATTTATCCTGCTGCATAATGGCTTCCAGCTCCTCCTGTTTATTGCCCATGCTGCCTGCATTGGCACAGATGCACTTGAGCTGGACTATCGATTCCACCCCCAACATTGGCATGCTGCCCTCAGGCTCATCTCTGGTGAGCATAGTTTTATCCCCTTCCCCCTTCAAACCTAGTTTAAAGCCCACTCTACGAGCCCCACCATCTCGTAAGTGAGAATCCTTTACCCCCTTTGAGATAGCTGGACTCCATCTGTTGCCAGCAAGCCCGGTGCCATGTAAACCTCCCCATGAGCAAAAAACCCAAAATTCCACCGATGGCACCAGCCTCTGACAAAAACAGCCCATTGCACACTAGAATTGTAGCCAGTCAGGGGAACACATGGCACCATTGCTCAAATATATATAAGAAAGAGCAGTTGGGGGGCAGGAGAAAATGAAAGAAACAAACTGGAGGAGACACGTGGAAGAGCTGCAGACACAGCTGGAGATGCACACTTGGGAGAAGGTGCTTGAAGCCTCCAAGGCAACTGAGGCCTGTGGGCAACATATGCCAGGGCAGGGACACTGGTGAGGGGATATTGGCCCTGTTCTAGATGAACAACACAGGATCCAAAAGAACACAACATAATCCTTCGAAATACCTCAGGTTGAGTTTCTTTGGGGAACGAAAGCAAGGCAAGCAAGGCACTGAAGAGGGTCCTGAACTTCTCCCTCATTACCCCATCCTCCTCATTCCCCTTGGATTTTCCCTTGCTCCTGTAGCTTCCCTTATTTGCTTTCTCATCTTGTCTCCTCTTTGAACCCCTGGTCCTTTCACCTCTTTTCATCTTCCCTTCCCAACTATTCTGGACTAAACCTCCCATGACAACATTTTACCCCTAAACCCAGTAGGTCCAAACCATTTCCTTCCAACCATGTGTAACCACTCCACCTCTTCCTGAGGTCCTAATTCTCCCTTACTTCTTCCACTGTACAATCTCTTCCCCACCCTTGCCATCTCCCCTGAGTCTCCTGCACTGTCACACATGCATGCTGTAAAGGCAGAACAAGTGTAATTTTTTGACTTCTCTGCTCTCAGGGCAGAGAGCAGGACTTAAGGCAAAAAGCTGGTCTTTTCCCATCATAGCTACTTTTTTTTCCCCTCACTACTAAACTACTAAATCCCACCTGTCTATCAACGACACACCTGCTCTCACTGGAAACTGCCCCATACACACACACGTCTTCACAATTACATGCTCCATAACACCTACACAATCTGTTTAAGTTCTGTACAAGCTCATTTCCTGAAGTCCCATCCATATCCTCATACTCATTTTCAATGAACTTCCTTTCACCCCAACTCCCTTTGCAATAAAGCAGCTTTCCCAGCTTGCCCTGGATTCCTCCCGTGCGCCTCTCCTTCCCTTGCTGCATCTTTCAGTTGCCACTCTCCAAACCTCTGTGCTCAACTTGTACACAACAGCAGCAAGAACTGCCATTGTGCAGCTGTCAATGTTACATGCCACCAAGTGGAATTGTGTGGACTCTGGTAGCAAGAGCAATTCAGATTTGCTCCTACTCAGGCAGCTTGCCTAGCAATCATCTTCACTATTTGACTCTGCCATGAAAACTGTGCTCCTATTCTGCAATGTAGAATGTCAGCCAAGAGGCATACATTAGCCAGGAGCCATTATTTGAAAATAATTCTTATTTAAAATTGTTTTAGTAATTGTTTACATATTGGCATTTCTAATTAAGAGTTTTGTTCAGTGCAAAGAAGAAAAAGATAACAAAAGAATAATAAGGAAGAGTGGTTAGAAAGGAAGAGTGGTTACTCATGTTTGGAAGGAAATGGTTTGGACCTACTGGGTTTAGGGGTAAAACATTGTTACAGGAAGTTTAGTCCATAAATCCTGCAACAATTACTTTCTTGAGCTTTGCTTAGCCTATACGATGAGGTATGCAGAGCTAGTGATTAACTAGTGGGAATCACAGGAAATGCTGAAGCAAAACCCTTCTAACTCTTCACAGACTTGATGACTTCCTTTGCTTTCTGAATCAGCTTGATGAAGATTTGTCAAGAATGCACACAATTTTCTTTGGCATTACCCTTAACTGGATCACATGCTAGAGGTCAAATGACTCCAGCACAAACCTGGTTGTACCAGTTGGTAATTCTTGTACACTAAAGGGGTCCTCAGGTAGTCTCAAAATAGCTACAGTTTTTCTTTTCAGCCATGGCGCGCAGAGAAGATACATTGCAGCCAACATGACAGTGTTTTCCTTAAATGTATTTAGAGGGTGCCAGTGAAAAATTCTTTGTATTAACAAGTCTGGGGTTTTATTCCTTTTCTCTTCATAGTGCAGTGCTCTAGCTTCTTGGGTTTCCTGCATTCCCACATAACATTGTTTTCTACATTAACCTGAGCACCAGTACAGTAATTTTGTCATAATACTGTTACCCCACAAATAAACAAATTGCATGGACTGAGGATCCCATACTTCTTCAAACACAAGCTAGTATGGTTGGCTAATACTAATGGACTGAATTCTGTCTGTCTGTCACCTCAAAATAATACTGCGTAAGCAAGATGATTAACCCTATGTTTACATCAGTGAGCAGCTCAGTCCAGTAAGAATGGAAACACTTGGTGATGTTCCAGAGGGGTTAGTTTAGACTAGTTGCATTCTAGTGCCGTGGACAAAAGGACCATCAGATGGTGGTGTCTGTCAGTTGCACACCAGGAGCTCATCATCTCCTAGATAAATTTCATCCAAAAAGAATCCAGTTCACACACTCCAAGACTGTCCTGGGAGTTGAAGCATGCTAAATGGAGACAACTGGGAGGGTGTCCTCAAAAGCACATTCCTAATCAAACACCAATATGAATGTAGACACATTAAGTACAGACCTGCTAAGGAAAAATAAAGTTTGAATGACAAGGTATTCATTTATTACAAGGAAAATTGGAGGTCTCTTTAGTCCTTCCCCTCCTACAGCTCTGAAGTAATTCTCAAGTTTAAGTTTCATAGCAGTGTTCTAAATTACTGTCCTCTTCACAATTTACAAACATAGAAGTGGAGAGAGACAGATTAAATGATTTGCCCAAGGTGACAATAAAAATCATGAGCAAAATAGAATATAAAACTTTTGCAGCTTCCTTGTGTGTTTTTTCCACAAACTTGTACCACACCTTTCATTCTGATACTCAGAAAAAACAAAGGATTTAGGACTGTATCTATATGTTAGGTTATTATTAGCAACACATCCCTACTAACAACTCATCCAGTAGGAAATTAATTTACAGAAATATAATATGAAAATCTATATCTCGTTTCCTTTGCTGAATATTTCTTTTCTTTGTGAATGATTTTAGCCTGACTTCCTGGTGGGAAGACAACCACGGGACTCATAAAAATGTGCTTTTTTAATTACATCTTAAAATGAATACCAAAATGCTAGTGAATCACACTCTAAAATATACTGGAAATTGTTTTCCAAGTCAATCATCTACATTTTTCTGTAACCAGCTGGCAACTTTGATTAGCAGTTCTCTCCTTTCCATATTTTCAAATTTTGTAAACTCCAGTAGTAAAGTAGTAGCCACTCTCTCATCCTCTTCCAGTGTAGCATTATAAAAAACCTGCAACTGAAGACATAATAAACACATGAGCTTAGTTCACATAACTTCACTTGCAGCAAGCAACTGTGTACCTGACAGATGCTTTAGACAGAAAAGGGGGAGACAGCAGAGACTAAAGAGAGGATGGCACAAGCTTACTGATTTACACTAAAGTGGGAAAGCTCCTTGCACATCAGGAATGTGCCCTTTTGCTGTCCCTCTAAAAATCCTTTCAAATGCAGCCAACTTCACTAGTACTGGTGGTACCACACAGTGTCTAGGACTAGTTGGGTAGCAGAATCCTCTTGTGCTGCCTGTTCTACAGTCACAGAACAATAAATCTTTCCCATCAGTCTAATGAGCAGAAGACGAGAGGACTGAAGAATAGCAAAGAAATATATGGGGGGAGCAGGAAACAAACAATAAGAGAAATTAGATAGATGTCAGCATGACAGCCAGCAACCTAACATGCCAGCAGCCCAAGTTTTAGTACATTTCCTGGAGACATTATGGCAAAGGTGATCTCTACAGACAGATTTTAAAGGGGAAAATGAGACAGCTTTGATAATATTTATTGGGACCCAGTTCCAAACATGAAGGTTAATTTAAAGGCTGGCACCGGGCTGTTGCTTTTGCCATCCTGGGAAGTTAACTTGCCCCTAAAGACCGAAGGTGAGAAACTTATAGTTCATGAACATTGAAGGGAGGTTTCTTTGACTTTAGGAGCTAACTCTCTGTATTGCTCTCCTCATTAAGCATCCCTTCTCAGTTACTCTCTGTATGCATGCATCAATCAAGAGCAAAAAAGGGAAGCAGATATTTTCTTGTAATGACACATACTAGCAGTTTGGGGCTGGCACAGAAATGGGGATCACATGCAGACAGCACAAAAGCTGAGCTGTTGAGAGAAGAAAATAGTATTTTGGGAATGAATCTGGGGAGATTTGGACTGAAGGTGAAAGAACAAGGTAAGAGTATGAAATCAGCAGTGATATTTATTACTCACAGGCACTAATGTGGATTATTGTGGGGAATAAAATAAGACAGCCTACAGCCACCTCCCAAAGATTTCCACCCTTCAGCAGGTTTCCCAAAATCCATCCCCTTTTACCAGATGTACAGCAGCCCAATTAGAAAGTATTGTTCAGGGGCTCATCTGGGCTGCCACACAGTCAAAAGGAATGAACTGTGTCACACATCTAGGCCATATGATCAGCACAGGGGCAGGCAACCTCCTACACTGCAACCACACAGAGCAGAACAATGTCCATCCCTGCACAAAAGCCCACTTTCATGCCATGCTCAACAACCAACTGCACACACAGACTGCAGGGTTGTGGGTGCGTGTTCATATGTTTATTTCTCAGATGAGGAAGTATAATTTTTCTCAATGTCTCAGCACAGCAACATTATATAATACAGTCTATCATTTCTTTAAAAAATGAGGGATTTAAAAAGCTGTATTTACAAACTGGCAATAAAGTTAAAACTAACTGCTTCTCTGATTTACCTCTTGGATTTGTACATCTGTATTGACATATCTTCCCATGACTTTTAAGACATCATGTAATAATTCCTTCCCATACCTGTAAAATTGAGATAAAGGTCCTTCAAACAGCATATTAGCAATACATTACATTTTATCTCATTTGAAAATACTCCCACTACTTAGTTATTATTTACCATGTTGGAAATACCAGCTAAGCTGAAGTTTACAACTCTGTACTCTTTTTCCCCTTTTAAAGAAATATCATTAACATTCAATTTAGACATTTGAGCAGGATGAAACACTAATTCCCCTTCATTTTCATTTCCCAGCAAGATCAGGTATTTCTACTTTGGTAACGTGAATTCTTTGCTTAAAATGGATAATCTTTGTGAGCCCTTACAGCCAAACCGCGCTAGAAAGGCTAACCAATAATGATTCTAACAACTTCGTGTTTCTGTTAGTATCTTGAGGATGGCATATAAATTAACGCCCACACTAGTCTTTTAGTTTGAAAATAATGGATAAGTTTCCCAGAAAATTTCTCATCAGTATGGAACACAGAAGAGTTTTGTAAGGGAATAAGTTGGTGTGACACAAATCTGCTACAACTTGCCCTTTCAGGCATTAACAATAAAGATACACATTTGAATGCTCCCAGATGGCTGGTTCTGGTTATGCTGCCACTAATGGCTCCCAATGGACTCCTCTGACACCAAGAGCAGCAGGAATGTACTCTGTCACACACATGCTGCTTTTCACCATTACCACCAAGGAGAGAGGGAGTCTTCGAACAAACATCAGAATACTTGCTTTGCTCGAGAAAGGTAGGCCAAGCTCACCTACAGTTTACCTGCATCAGTGCAGGTAGGCTGGAGATGGGTTAGGGCTTAAGTCAGGGAATAATACTGTAGTTGGTCCTTGCAGTGCTCATAACCTGTATGCTCCAATCCCCCATCTCTCCATACTCTCTTTGGAAATGAGGTTACAATCTTACTCCAGCATTTTACACCCACATTTGTGAAATGCTAGTAGATAAACCCATTTCTAGAGTCAGATTTTCCAGGAAATTTAACACTCTAAAAGCACTGAAATAGTCATGAACAGACCAATTTTTAGAGCATTCTGTGTCTGACACAAGCTCTTCTTTGACATTAAGCCCTGATCAGAGTCAAATCCTCTGAAAACCCTGCTCTGCATACTTAAGGAATTCCATCAATCATTACAAAAAAGCCATCTCTGGAAGGAAAATCTGCACCTGGATTTTACAGCTCAAACATAAAGATGGAGGAAGAAGCCAAAGGGCCACAGAAGTAAAGGGAACCCAAAGCTGTTGCTTAGCATACCTTTCACTTAAAAGTGGCCAATTTTCTGTAACAAATTCCCAGGCTATACGGTGCCCAATATCCTTAGTTACCACATATAAGATTATGACTGAAGTACAATTGGAGGGAAATAATGTATCGCTGAGTCCATATTGCAGGTATCTGTTAGAAAAGAAGGTAATAATTGTACCTATCACTTGCTGCTTAACAGTGACAGTCTGGAAATATCATGCAGTTCAGGAAAATTCCTGTCTCAACAAATACCAGAGTGTGGAAGGTTATACCAAAGTTGGTGTCACTCTGAGCTGTGTATTCAGCTTGGGTTTTGTCTTTACATTGGTGAAATCCCCTGTTCTTGCACATCAACTCTCTACTTCTCAGTAAAGTGAGGGTGTAGCACATCAGATGGATATACGTGCTTTTCTTATCTGTGTTACAGAAAGCCAACCACTTCTACCAGCCAACCCTGTGGAAGGCCAAACTGCTCCTCAGTTTCTGGAGGAAAACTTGCCACTTTGGTGTGACACAGATGAAGCCTAGAGAGTAAGCTAGCAGCAAGACACTCTATGCAAAAGGGACCTGTTTATAGGGTTCCCTATAACAAGACCCAATAACAAGGGGTCTTGGATGCTTTCATGGGGATTAAGGCATGATTTCAGAAGTACTTAAGGAACTGCCTGTCAATGATGTCAGTGGCAGTGAGTGCCTGAATATCTTGAAAAAGTAAGTAGCTATTCTCTTTGCTGCCTCAGTGTGTCACCTTGCATGCTTCTACCTTCAAGGAGCACTGTTAAAGAGTTATCTTCTCATACGGTCTTGCAGGCAGCTGCTTTATGGGTAGAGTAGGTGAGCTGGGTTTTGCCCATTTGCATGCCACCACCATGCTTGACAGCATGGACAAAACATACTGAGGGCCAGGAAAAGCCCAGCTTAACATTCCTCACCCCAAAAGACTTTCAGGGTGTCATTTAGAAAAATAGATTGGCTTATCAACTACTAAGGCACAGGGAGGAAGGAGGTCATCACCACTCCCTGAGTTTGTCCAGGACCAGTGCTAGCCTGAGCGAATGAAAAAGTCAATAAAGGACCATAGGTTAGGTGGAGTATCAGCATAGCTAATTGGACATCTCCTTGCAATCCATCTTGCCTTCTTCTTAGGCATATTTGTTCTGTCTTCTCAAATGACCGCCATCACAAGAGCAGGTGGCTGGCAGGAGAAACATCTCTGCTACTTTCAGAGCTTTAGACCCATTGAATTTATGCCAATTCTTGGATGATCATTCTTTAGGCCATCACTGGCAAATTTCTGTCCTTGGACGAATTCTTTAGGTAATGTGGACATGACAGATTCGAGAATTCAGCTATCTTTTTACTGATGTAGTGAAAAGAGTTTATACAGATGTCAGTGCAAGATAATAAATAAAGTATTCCAAACTGTGTTCAGGAAGTGTTTGGACAACACTTTTGATATATGGCTTAACTTTTAGGTTGCCCCATAAGGAGTCAGGAGTTAGACTTGATGATCTTGTTGATCCCTTCCAACTCAGGATATTCTATTATTCTATGATTCTATGAAGTTGGAAATTTAAAAAATTACTTTCCAGTGTAAGCCTGCACTTTAAATGGTGAACAGCTTGCTAGTGAGTCTATTTTCATTTTTGCCCTTAACCTGGGTGATTTGGCTTCCACACAGAGGCTAAATAGACTATGACACTTTAGTTTGGAAACAAAATAAGCAGGGGAGAAGGAGTATGGGAAAATGATATAAAATCATAAATAGCAGGGAAAAATGTCAAAGCAAATTATAATAATTACCATTTCTTACCAGAGAGTAAGGGCAGACAATGGGTTCCAAGTTAAAAAAACAACACAAAATAGGTTTAAAACAAACCAAAAGGAAGCATGTTTTCATACAACATGCAATTATACTACGGGATGGGTTGCCATAGTCTGCTATAAAGCCTGAAGGTATACTTTTAGTTCAAAAAGGTCACTAAATACATTGACAGAAGACAGGCCCAGTGTTAGACATGACACACTAGTTACCAGCTCAGGAAATCCCTTTCTCAGTGATTACCAGCATCTGGGATGTTATACCAGCAGAAGGATCATTTGTGTTTGCCCTGTTTATCATACTTTCTCCATAAGAAAACTCTTGAGATTCTTCCAGTGGTCTGTAAGACATATGCTTCTGGGGCAGGGAAACCTCCATCAGGTTTGCACAGTACAGTATTTGTGTTCTTATGATTTACTTCTATATACACAAACATATACTTTGATCAAGGTCACCTGTAAAGTAACCATGACTCTTTAGCACAGCTCATGGCAGAGAGCAGGATGTCTTTATCCTCCTTTGTGGAGTCAGTATGGTTATACATTTCCCATGCAAAATTCCATTCTTTATCACTTCCCACTGCAACACCATAGCAGCAGACTGTTCTTCTAATTAAAAAGGGGATTCTGCAAAGCAAAATATGATTAAAAGGCACTGTATTGTAAAGTTAAAACCAGCAGTTAACACATAACTGAAAACAAATGTTTGTTTAGAGTTAAAAGATGCACAAGAAAGGAAATATAAAATAGCAATCTAAATCAAGCTAGGAAATTTGATTGCTTTATTCATGATTTAAACATTTAAAAAGCATGCAGTTTAAAGGCAAACCAAAAACATTTTTTTAGAACAATTGGATCAAGCTATCTTGTGTACATACAGTGTCACTGCCACTCTTTCACAACTGAGCCTAGGACATAGATCACACCATTAAAGAGTGTATGGCTGCATATAAGCATCATCCCAGACAAGCCCTTTCAAAGTTTCTTCAGTGATTGCATCCAGTAGGAAGAGCCATGTGCAGCACAAATGGAAACAGAACGGACATTTCTCCATGCAGCAGGCAGCCTCCTGTTACTCCCACCCCAGGGGAGAGTCCACAACATGGTGATGAATTTCATAACAGAAACTAAATGCAAACATTATTAGTGTAATACTTCACTTCATGTGCAAAGGCTGAATAGAAAATTTCTCCTGTGGCAATGATGTGTCCCTGACATTAAGACATTGTCAATGCTTTCCAGTGATAGCAATGTATTATACTATGCAAGCTCTCTGAAAACAGTTTAAATTAATGGTATTTTGGACTAATTCTATGTAGGAGAATGGGTCCCATTGCTACAAATGAAATGTTTAACTTCCCTATGGCATGCTGTTAATCTGCTTAGCATTACATAAGACCAAGATTGTAAGTAGAGGTGTAAAAACTATCTTCCATTAGATCAGGAGATAGAATTGGAAAAACAGACAAGTTTCTGGTCACAAAAGCCATTCTTCAGGCCCAAAACTGGAAGCAGCAAATTCAAATTTAAATGTAATTTGCAAAGAACTCCTGTGAGTTTCAGTAGACCATCCTAGAGAAAATGGGGATGATACCAGCAGAATGAGAAACAATATTCGTCAGAAGGAGGGCTATATGACAGCAATCCTCAAAGCAAAAGGTAGAGACAAGTAATTTATAAACTCTGGAAACTAAGAAAGACTAGTGGGAATGAGGGAGAGAGTCAGGTGTTTTGCATGACAGACACCACTTGTTAACAAGTGCAAGATGCAGTGATTTTGATAGTCCTGTTGGGGATTTCACCAGCATAATAACAGAAAGCGTGGATACGTTTTATATTTACTGCAAAAAAAAGTTTGGATTCATTTAGCTGGATATGTGCTGGAACATAAGGGGTTTGCCACCAAGAATGATGCTTACTGAGACTGAGTGGTTATGTCAAGGCAAAGAACAGTCCTGCAAGGAATCCTTTTACGAGAGATCTTATTTGAGTTACAGAGTTTAGTGATTTGTTTAATAATCATTCCATAAGATTGCAGAAAGAGGCCATGGTACAGTCCAGCAGAGTAAAGCTGCTTTGCCTAAAATACAGCTATTTATTTTGCTACTGCAGCTGTTCCAATAGTTTCAAGAAAATGTTGGTTACTGCGTGTAAAGTTGTGGGTTGAAGAGCAAATAGACAGCTCTGTGTATCATTTGGCGGCAGCTCTGATGTTCAGCATTCAAGGTGGGCTGTACAGGCAGCCTACTATGGGACAACAACAGTCTACTGGCTGCTGACATCTACAGTGGCCCTGAAGCGGTTTAGGTTGTTCAGGTCACAGAGGAAGTCCACTGTGTTCCAGAGGGACTTTGAAGCTTGAGGTTATGTTAGATGAGGAGTGGGGCTTATTAATCTTGATATTTTTTCCGGGAGTGATTGTGTGGTTTGATATTACTGGCCTGCCAGGATTCTCTTGTTTCTGGATCTTGGGGAGGATGCAAAAAGCTGCTGGGAAGAAGGGTGGATTATTTTACATTGTTTTCCTGAAGCCAATGCAGAAGTGACATAGTGATTTCTTAACTTTTGAGAAAAACAGCAGTATGTGGTTACCTTTAGTAAATAACTAAAATGTACAGCAACATTGTCCCTCCCTCTAGACTAATTTCCTAGACATCTCCTAGACAAGCCAGTATAGCAGCACATTAATACATTAATTTAGCTAGCTCCACTTCACTCCTAAAGCAAAAACCAGTAAAACTGAGTAACTGGCTGGGGATCACAGCTCTTAGTTCATTATCTCCACAGAACAGATAAAAATGCACCATATCAAGTCCAGTTAAGTTCTGCCAGGAACTGTTTGGAAATGTTCAGCTGAAAGTTGATCACTTTATCTGAAAGGGAAAAGCATTACTTCCTTCCAAAGATATGAGAATCCTACTGGGTTCTACCTGTGGCAGAACAGCTATAGTGTGCTGTTATGAATTTTGCTCTCAGAATGGAGAATGTAAGAGCATCTAAAGGAAACTGCCTGTGAAATATGAGTCAAAAGTTTATTGTGCCCTTTTCATTTTCTATCCAGCATATGAAAAGCCTCTTTAACTGAACAGGAATGGTGATCTCTCATTTGAAACCTAAGAAGTGTCCTACCTCCTTGTATTGTGTTTGTGTGGCAAGGTTTTGGTAGCAGGGGGGGTTACAGGGGTGGCTTCTGTGAGAAGCTGCTGGAAGCTTCCCCATGTCCGACAGAGCCAATGCCAGACGGCTCCAGGTCAGACCCACCGCTGGCCGAGGCCAAGCCCATCAGGAAAATTTCCTCTGGGATAACAGATTTCAGAAGCAAAATAAAAAATGCTGCGGAACAGCAACTGCAGCCGAAGAGTGAGAACATATAAGAGAAACAGCCCTGCAGACCCCCAGGTCAGTGCAGAAGGAGAGGGAGGAGATGCTCCAGGCACTGGAGCAGAGATTCCCCTGCAGCCCGTGGGGAAGACCATGGTGAGGCAGGCTGTCCCCCTGCAGCCCAGGGAGGTCCACGGTGGAGCAGATCTCCACCTGCAGCCCGGGGAGGACACCACGCCAGAGCAGGTGGGTTCCCAAAGGAGGCTGTGACCCCGTGGGAAGCCCACGCTGGAGCAGGCTCCTGGCAGGACCTGCAGATCTGTGGAGAGAGGAGCCCACGGAGCAGGTTTTCTGGCAGGACTTGTGACCCCATGGGGGACCCATGCTGGAGCAGTGTGCTCCTGAAGGACTGCATGCCATGGAAGGGACCCACGTTGGAGAAGTTCGTGGAGGACTGTCTCCCATGGGAGGGACCCCACGCCGGAGCAGGGGAAGAGTGTGAGGAGTTCTGCCCCTGAAGAGGATGAAGCGGCAGAGACAACGTGTGATGAACTGACCGTAACCCCCATTCCCCGTTCCCCCGCACCACTGGGGGGGAGTGGTAGAGAATCTGGGAGTGAAGTTGTGCCCAGGAAGAAGGGAGGGGTGGAGGAAAGGTGTTTTGAGATTTGGTTTTATTTCTCATTACCCTGCTCTGGTTGATTGGCAATAAATTAAGTTAATTTTCCCCAAGTCTGTTTTGTCTGTGACGGTAATTGGTCGAGTGATCTCTCCCTGTCCTTATCTCGACCCACGAGCCCTTTGTTATATTTTCTCTCCCCTGTCCAGCTCAGTGGGGGAGTGATAGAGCAGCTTTTGTGGGCACCTGGTGTCCAGCCAGGGTCAACCCACCACACTCCTGGGGTTTTTTCCTTAAGACATGATCATTTTTTTCACTTTTTTCACTTAATAAAATTCATAGTTGTATTTTTTCCCACACTTATAGAAGTGTGAGGCTCTAAAGTCCCTTTGAACTTATCTCAGTGCCAGGAAGGACAGCAAAATTAATCTTCTCCATCTAATTCAAAACCCAATCAGCTAATATATTTCACAGACTTTTCAGCTCTTCAACTGAGATAAGGTATGTAGTATTCCACAAGGAAAAAAAAATATTCCAATTATTATTAATAGGGGAAGATAGGTGACTATTTTGAAAACAGCCTGAGAATTCAGCATAGCATTTTTGCTTTTAGTGTGGGATAGTAAGAATATTCTGTCTGGAACATAACAATATATTTAGGCTACTTAAATTTTTCAGTTTAACTGCAAAGCACAATTTCATTTTTATGAGGATGATCACTACAAGCTATTTAAAAAAACACAAACATAAAAGTACAAGTTCAGTTTACTTAGCTAACTACATGTATCAACAGCTATACAAGTAACAACAAAGTATTTATCACAACTACAACAAATAAAAATAATAATGAACTTCAAATATTCACTCACCGGTGCCAATACTATTTGACTATTGCACAGAAAAACATCAGAAGAAAGAGGGAGGAAAAGAGAATAAGAATTTCAATACATTATAAAGTTTCTTTAACAATGCAATACTCAAATACAGAAAGTCTGATCCTGGTAGAGCCCAGGCTCCATCCTCACAGACCAGAAACCTGACCACCTGGCTCCAATATCAGCATAAGAACTGACAGCTGTTGCCAGCACCTCTTTATGTGAATACAGAACATGCAAGGCAATTTGATGGGCTCACCATGGGCAGATGCCTGTATTATACAAACATCATTTCACTCAGTATTGCTAAGAGAAGTTTAGAAACTGAGTTGGTGTACATGGTAACCCTAAAGCTGGACTGCAGTAACAGGACTGGACAATAAAGGCTATTAGCCCTAATCTGAGGTTCACCTGTTATGTGGCTAAACAGATTTTGATCTTCATGGCAAAAATTTGCATCCTCCAGCCTGTAAAGTCTATGTAAAAAGCAGTAATTATGAAATCATCATAAAGTTGGGATTTGGGAAAGAGGTGGGGGGGGCACAGTTAGGCTTAAATTCTGTCATTCTGTCGAGGAAGAAGAGCAGTGTACGGAAGCATTTCTCATTCTGCCTCCCCCATATAAAACCCCTTTAACTTTCTACCTCACTTATGCATGCACACCTTTAAGAGCACATTATCATTCTTACTTGTACTCAGGGTTGTCCATCCACTTAGCATACAGTTCAGATGACAGGTTCAAACAGTCTTGGAGGCCCAGCCAGCATGCTGTTGCAAAAAGTTTTTCCAAATACACTCTTGAAGGGAAGCCAAAACAGCAAGAATAAAAGACACATATTCCACATTTGGAGTACTTGAACTGTGTTTGACCAGCACAGTTTCAGCACATGATGCTGCTAACCCAGGAGAACTTCTACTAGAAACAGTTGAGGTTTAATTAAAAAAAAAAAAAAAAAAAAAATTAAACTACCAATAATGGGTACCTGACATCAATTTTCATGGAATATTAGTGAAGCTACCCATGTACTACAATTTGTCTTAGTTTTTTGTGTGGTTTGTATCCCTCTTGGTAGTTTTAAGAGACTAGTTGCATCTAGTCCAAATCACTCTGACATTCAAAACTGTGGCTGCAGTGGCCCTGCAAAATGAACTATTTTAATGTTCTAGTGATTGACATACAAATCATATCTGAAATTCATTCCTGTGAGTTCTTCCCCAACTAGCAGCAGCCTGTTGAGCCTGCTCTTCACTAAACAAAACCTACCACTCAGATCATTAAACTATCATCTTTTATGCTCACCAAATAGACTGAAAATATCACAAACTCTCCTGATACTGCAGTTTCATTGGAGGTGTCATCATAAGTAACACACACTTATAGGACAGTAAAAATAAAAATTGAGTTACATTCAAATTAATTAGAGCATTCTTCTGGTATCTTGTATTTAAATTTACAGAGGCAAACTGCAGTGTATCAGATCCAATCACATCAGAACAAACTTTTGAGAAAACCAGAATACTTACTGAGCAAAATAGTCATCTTCCAAAGCATCAACATTTTGACGAATAAAACCTGCATAATAATGGTATATTGGCAACATTCTCTTTAAAAGGTATTTCTTTTAAAAGAAGGGAAAGAAAAATTACTTTAATTTAGACACAAGTTTTTTATTTTACTGTATTTATCTTTACTCAGATTTATCCTAAATATTTGCCACTATTAATTTCTGGACAACACAGCACATTAAAATAAAGTATATAAGTTGGGTCTAAAATTCAATACACCTGTACATCCATTCAAACAGGGAAGTTACCATTTCACATCACCAGGACCTTTGAACTCATTATGAAAGAAAATAAATTCTCATTCTCAGAGAAAAAAGACAGAAAAAGAATTTCTCAACAGAAAAGACTTCATTTTTCTCACATACTTCAAACATACCTTTATTTTTACAACTTAAGAGAACTACTATTGTGGAATTGTACTTCAAACAAAAGTGAAATTTTCTTCAAGTAGAAGTCAAGGAAATAAATAAGACAGTATCATCTCAGGTAGCTCAAATATGGGAGAGAATCATCTCATTTAGTATCCAAACCCAATTCCTTCTTTCTCTCCATGAAGATGAACTGGAAGTCAGTACAAACCACAGAGCACATACATACCATATGCCCTTTATACATAGTAGTGTTAGTCCCATTACTTACTACTGACTATTTACTACTGACTGATAGCTGTATTTTCCAGATCCTCAGTTTTACAAAAACCTAGGATCAAGCTTAATATAAAGAATGTGAATATATTTCTGCTTTAAAATAAGAATGGCTCAAGATTCAATGATATTTATCATTGACTAATATATACAAATAAGTACCTCCTCCTTTTTAAAAAAAAATTGACAAAATCATGCAAAGGGAATGACAAGAACTATCACCCATCATAGTCATCATGACATTCTTGAGAATTTAGAAAGCATTCATTTTAGTCTGATTTATTTAAATGGCCTAGTATCTTTGCTAACTAACAAAAAAGGTGGTACCTTTAAAAGTGGATATACTTCATAGTTCTTCAGAGTACTTTCCAAATTCTCAGGTACTAGGTTTAACAAGACCACATTCCATACGAAGAGTTCATCTTCTCTGGCAAGGTACTTTGTTAGTTCAAGCGCAGTTTCAATCTGAATGTATCCAAACCTATTTGAAAATAAAAAACCTCATACTTGAACATACCTATTCACATTAATTACCTACCACAAGTATCTGTTTATTTAAGAAACTGACAATAAAACATCAAGATACTGCATGGAAAGTGATCTAGAAAAGACATTGGAAAAATAAAATAAATATAAAAAAATGGTGCTTTTAAGAGCTGAACTCTCAAAACATTTATTACAGAGCACAGTGCTACTATCAAACTAACAGGACAAATGTTATATTTAACAACTTCAGCATGGCATTTCTGTGCCTTAGTGTGGAATTAGCACAGAATTAATTTCTTCCCAATAAAATTCCAATTCAAGCCCCTCTCCTCCAGAACAAAAACATTTCTAGTGTACTTACATAGGAGCACAGTTCTATACTCCACAGTTACATTCCTTATTAAATAGTAGTTTTGAGCTCTCTTATGAGAAAGGACATTTTTATGAGAGGAGGAATGGGAATTTTTAATTCCTGGTCTCAGAGCTACCTCCACAAGCTCTGAGGGGGGGCAGTATGCTTTGGCCACCTCCTCCCTGAGCTCCCACATCATAGGTGTCTGATGCTTTTGGGGTCTCTGGTACGTTTGAGGCACAGACGTATTTATTGCTTCTTCAGCTCACTACAGTACTGGTGATCTCTCTAGCACCACAGACACAAACAACTGAGTCATCCATCAGCAAGGGAAATGAAAGAGGTATTAAGAGTGATGCAGGACAGCAAGGCTGAAATAGCCCAGAATAAATTAAGGGAAGTTCAGACTGTTCATTCAGAATCTTTTTTCTGTTACAACAAATGTAGGTTTGTCCCTAAAAAACTCATGGCAGTCCCGTTATTTAAAATATTTCCTAAGAGCTGGAACAAAAGTTAAACACAATTTTGAAAGAAATCACTGACCACTGATGGAAGAATGGATTAAATACTTAACTCCCTCACCATTTTGTCAAAACAGCTGTTGTTTTTCTGGTGCACATATGGGTAGGAATGAACAAAGCAGAAGTAGCAATGTTGAATGCAGTCATGTAGTTTAATCGTTTTCTATGACATATTCAAAACATACTTACTGTGTCAATGCAAAAACATCATCTATCAGCTGGAACCTGCTGATAGCGGGAATAGCCTGCAGAAAGCATTCATGTGGTGTTAATAGATCTAAACATGTCATTAAGAGTTTAAAAAATCTTTACTATGTTTCGGAAGGATAAGACAAGTCCGTAACACTTTTTCTAAGCTGAAATCTTCTACAAAACATCATAAAATGGATCCTGCATTTTAAGCTAAAATAACGTACGTGCTTTTAGGGATGTTTATATATATATAAATATATAAATATACAGTTACATAATATATTTATATATATAAAGGTACAGCTACAGTACATTAAGCATGGAATTTCAAGACCCCTCTTACTTGCATGCTGTAATGAAAATTTAAATACAGAAACACTACATATCCTAAAAATATCCTAGTTATATAGTTTCAGTACATTTTTTCCTTTCGCGGCTTCAGTTCAGAATATGTACTCAAATTAGTCCAGAGCAGAGTGTCTGGCTCTATCATGAATTAAATGACTGAGGCAGAGCCGTAGGTGAACCCCTGCCTACAGCTCCTGCTCTCAGGAGGACTGCTGGTCCCTCCTCAACCCCACCCCTTCAGCTCAGCCGCTGCTTGAGCAAACCTTCCCACCAACCGGTGCCAAAAAACAGCCCCAAGTCAGCACACACCTAATTTCCTGCTGACTTAGAAACGCTGTGAAAGAAAAAAGCCTAGAAGAAAGGAAGCCAGTGTGCCGTAGAAAGGTTTTAACCACACTGCACGCTCTGTTCGGCCTCGCATCCAGACCTGGAGAAGTCGCCTGGCTGCACTGATTACTATTATGCTGAAATCTTAAGCTTTCTCACCGTTGTTACCAAAATGAATGAGCTGACATTACTACTAGAGCTTCTAGGGTTAGGCAACATTAAATACTATGCAACCACATATACAGCCACAGACAGGTATAGGCTGTTCTGTGCCACTTTCACCTTCAGCCCAAGCTGTGGCAAGTCAGAGGTGGGATGAAATCTACTCCGAGTTATAGTGTCTATAGAGAACTGAAAGAGCCCAAGTAGAACTGATTGGATCTTCTCTTCTAAGAAAAATGTCCACCAAAAAAAACCCCAAGACCAACCAAAAAACCCAAGTCAGATGATTTTTTTTTTTAAATTTCACTGGCAGAAATATTGTGGTTTGAGGAAATGTGGAAGTAAAAAGCTTTCTCCCAGCTTTCCTTCTCCATGGTTACCTAACAGCAGATAAAGCTCCGTCACACATCCATACCGATAACCCTTTGAGCCAAATTTAAGAGATTGGAAGAACCACAAGCTGTTAAGACAACTTTGAAGACAGAATGCCATCTCATGTCATTTTCATGCTTATGGTGAAACTATTTTGGCCTGTTCCTCTTCCACTATGGAAGGCTGCCAGTAGCTTTAGTGATGCAACAGTGGATCATTTCTTCTTAGGTGATATGTGAGTTTCTCCTTATTTCAGGTTTTCATCACTATGATTACTGGTAAGAACTGCAAGAAGAAATAGATGGAAAGACTCTGTTTATAAGCTTGAGAAAAAAAATATGATCTTACCTTTGGATCATTTTCAAGCAAGCGTGCTAATCTTTTTAAGTTTAATTGATCATAGTTCACTCTGTAGTATCCACTTAAATTTACATTGAGCAGGATCCAGTCATATTCTGACTCTGATACTTGCATTTCAGGAAACACTTCTGTAAAGTGACATTAAAATGTATCACTTTATTTCTGTGCACTGCTAAATTCTCTTGCATTTATAAACATTGGACTTGGTGCTCCTCTGAGACCTGAGATGCAATTTTGAGGTTGGCCTCAAAGAGAATCCCCCAAAAGCTCAGTGCATTTGTGAACTCTGCTCTACACAGCAGAAGAACTTCATCAAGCAACTGACCCCTCAGGTACTGAGCACCTTGAGATGACAAAGGGGATGCAGAAGACCCACTTTGCTCCTACCCTTTAGCTCATAGAGTTCAGAAAGGTTACGCAAGAATAAACAGTCTGGAGGAGGAGCAATGGCCTCACATGCCTGCTGCAGGGCATGCACCCCCAGCATGCCTGCTGCTGCCAGTGCTGCTCCAAAACACAACGCTCAGTACCTTAAGGAAGAACCGACCACCTACCAGTATTCACATAAGTGGAGATCAAGGAAAGCAAAACAGTTAAGCTTATGCAAGAGACAAGTAATCAAAAACATTTATTTTAAATAATAGTCCCATAGTCCTTTTGAGTTACATCACTCACTGAAGGCCTCCTTCTGCAGTCCCATTTCATCTCACTACTACCTACTTCATGTGTGCTTGTCTGATTACTTGCTCCTGATAGTCTACAGTACCTCTGAAGGAGCCGGTGCAGCCCTGAAGGCTCTAAGCTGCCTCATCGGAAGAGGATTCAAATGCTGCTTTAACTGGTTACAATCATCCCAATTTAAGAAGGCAAACTCTCTTAAGACAATAAATCAACACTGGCAAGTAGTCCAGACCCAGCACTGCTTTACTGTGAACAGAAGACTGAGACTTCAATGTGTTTTGATAGAGCAAGTACTCCAGGATTCATTCTCAGTCATCTTCACAAGTTAAATGAGACGGAGAAGTGGCACAAGACAGATGCTGGCTTAACCATTTAAAAACAGCATGGGTGACTAGAATATGGCACTAGCAGTACTTCCTCTATAATGGCATATTGGTTCAATGCTCTGCTAATCATTAAGAGCACTTTTAGATCCGGCTAAAATAGCAAAACTATGCTCCTCCACTCCCCAGCGAAACATGTTCTACCATAACAACACTATCCTCCTAGTGTGTCTTTCTTTTGCTGTGCAGACATCTCACTCAGGGGCAGTGACCAACACAATTACATGGGCAGAAGCTAAGTATGCAGGCGTTGTCTGCAGAGCCCTAAAACAACAGGACAGGCTTTTAACACTGTACAGTGCAGCACTGAATGAACATACTTGGCTGCCGGTAGCAGCCCAGCTTGGAGCTTGGAGTTTAATTTAACCTGCTTAGAAGTAAGATAAATCAGCTCCTGCAGAGCTCCTTGCAGCAAAAACACACATAAGCAAAATCACTTTTGAGATGTCTCCTCTTTATGTATTGTTACGCCACTGCAACAACTAATCAAAAATTCAAGTTAAAACTGTACTTTGTACCAAATCCCTCATTTTCATTTATCAAAACCATTCTGATGAAGAGCTCTGAATGATAACATAACAGTTCTCCACCAGAAGCCATTTCAATCTCACAGGAACAAAATGGTAACTGAATTTAAAATTACCCTTAACAATTCTAGTATTGTAAGAAACCATTTGGTTTATTTATGTATGAAAAAGTCAAAAAGAAAAGTATTATCTTTTTAATCTTAAAATGTGAATGCAAATTCCTTGACTGAGTAGTCTCTGGTATGTTTGATACATGGCTTTCAAATAGAAGTGGAATGTGTTTTAAAGACTGAATTTCTACTTCATCATAGTCCCTTCAGGCAGATGCAACATGATGGTTTTTTTTAATAACTTCTGTAGCTCTTAAGTCACACAATGGGTGAGGAAACAGAATTGGTGTCACTTCAATAACACAAGCTTAGCACATGACCCAATTCTTCCAAGCAAGTGCTGCCTAACAATTCTTTTCCGCAAATTTTCTAAATTTTCACCTTAGCAATCACTGGTTTATTTAACTTTAAAACATTCAGAGGAATAAACATCCACTGTTTGCTTATTGTCCATATACTGTGAAATCATCACTCAAGCTATCTTATTGCCTGAAAAAGACGGAAAATAGCTTCAAACCACTGCAAACAGAGGGTGGAGAGCTGCAATATGCACACAGCATATTGTAGTTTTGCTTTAAGCATTCCACAAACATATCAGTCTCTGCATTTCCTTGTAACTGATTCAAAACCTGGTGGAGTTCAGGGCTGACTTGCCAAAGAAAAATTATTACTCCACTCTAGTAATTATATTTTTTCTTTCTCAAAAAATTATAGCTGTTTATTGGAAAACACTGAGATGAGGAAGAACTGAATTTTGTATTTGATTGGAGATGCCCATAAACCCACTTTTCTACCGTAAACCTTTAAAACTTTTAAAAATCCTACTCTTTTGATAAGAGAGGGTTTTGCATATAATTTGCATAAACAAATTAAACTAAATGGTGTTGAAAATATTAATTTCCTGTTTTTATAGATATCCATGTGTGACAATGTTAGGTCACTTCACACAGATGGTTTTAATTTTTTCAGTCTTGTATCTACTATTCGAGCTGATCATTTGCTGATATATCACAGCTGAGATCCTACCTATACTCAAAAGCTGTCATTAACATCAATGGGATCTGCTAGGGTAAGAATAATACAGAAGCATGAAGAGCTAAGAGTTTGGATTTGTGTACAAAATGACAAAATCAAAATTATTGTGGAAATCTCTACTCGTGTTCCATTGCATTATTAAAAACATACACTAAAGTTTGATGCAACATAGAAAAAACCAATATTAATCTATTTGAAAATCTGTTGCTATTGTAACACAAAATTAGCACAACAGATAAACATAGGTATTTCTGTAATAAAGTTTTATCTCCCTATTCAATTCAAATATGTCCTCTGTTTATAGAAGAATTAGGTGTGGTTTTGTCAGCTTGGTTTTAGCATGTGTGAACAAATACATTACTTACTGCTGCTTTTATCTAGCCACATTAAGGGTTGTGATGATCCGTTTCTCATCCAAGAAATAGGAATAATCCATGTGTTACTTGATAAAAAGAAGAGATAATATCATTAATTCTTATGCTTAAAAAAACCCCTCTCAGCTGATGCTCAACTAGATTGCAGATGAATCCCTTCTTACAAGAATCTCCATCTACCTTCTCTCTTCCCTGATGCACAAAACTTCCTCAGACAGTGATACTTATGCTGGATCAGCACTTAGGTTCATTAAAGATAAGTGAGTTTTAGCATGGCTTTAAATAGGCACTCACGTCTAGTATATTGTTCGATGCTAGGTATTTGAATACCGCTGTATGTCTGTGCTCTGGCTTTCCTTCTTCAGGCAATAATTTTATTCTCCTCACTTATTACACTTCACCCTATTTCTAGAGAACATAAAGCTCCTTTTCAGGAGGGCCCCAGGCAAGCACTGCAACTGTAATTCTGACAACTACAATTTCCTTTCTGAAGGAATGTAAAACTCCTGGCAAAAACAGATGAGAGCTTCAAAACCCTGAAAAATTCTGTAACACATGTTGTGGATTTTCTTACATTCACATGGTATTGCCTCTTGCTAACTACAGTAAAGTAACATTTGTAACGGAACTCCTTACCTGAGCTAACCAAAAGTGCTGAATGGACCAACGCTCTGCAATTCCAGGAGCTTGGGACCAAAAGAAAGTTTGTGGTTCTCATCAACATTTCTTTTGGCTGTTTGTATGACCAGCAACAGCAGCCAGGGAGAAACTGCTTTGGGTTTTGCTCTCCTTTATGCTTCTTCCCCACATGAGAACCCATCTCATGGGCCCTGTCCATGCATCCCAATGCTCATGACAGCTGCTGAATTTCATGAAAGTTCAAACTCTAGTCATGAGTTTCCAAAGTGGGTGACCAAAGGCAGCTCCTTCTGTCACTATTTTTAGGCATCTAAATAAGCAGCACAGATTTCAGAAGCACCAGGCACTCAGCAGTGTTCACTGACAGGTTAGAGCTGCATGTCAGGTACTCAGCACTTTCTGAGAAAGGGGTCATTTATATAAGTACTTAAATGCAACCAACCCCTTTATCCTTGCCAAGCAGAAGAAGCTGAGGATATGTGCACTGGAAAGAAGCTACAGCATGGTTCATCCAGGTCCCCAGTCCATACAACTGAGGGATGAGGAAAGAAGAAAATGCCAGGCGAAACTCCTACCCTGCAACCTATTCATGGCCTGTGGCTGTCCTTAAAAAGTCATTATGTGGCTGGAAAAGTCACTACTCCAGAGGAAAGCAACCTTTGGGGAAAACAAGCCGCTTGCAGAACAATTGCAAACTCCGGTCTCATACAGATTTTACTTGACAGCTTGTGACAAGAAAAAACATAAAGTTAAAAAATCTGACGGTCAAAACATAATGTCCTAACTGAAGAGTTTCCTGCAAAAAATAGGGAATAAACATACAATAAAAACACAAGCTAAACATACTTGTAAGAATCAGTACTCTTTTCATTCTTTTTATTAAGAAATTGTTCCTGACTGATTGTGCCAGTGGTTAGATTTAATGTTAAAACTGGAAACCCATTTTGGCATGTCCAGGAATCCATTATTTGTTTTACAGATGCTGGCAACTGAACTTTATCCTGTGCATCTATGACCTGCAAGAGAAACAGGAATTAGAAATATTTATGATAGACAGGTACTTACTGATACTGCTTCAGCAACACTGTGGGGGTTATTCTAACATATTAGAGGAAATATAACTGCTTAGCACTTTGCTATTTTTGGATTCATGAAAAAAAAAGAAGTAACAAAGTCCCAAGGACATTATTGATGTTATAATAAAGACAGCATAAGCCTTTTTAGGAATTATGAAATACTGAGATGACGTTTCTCATTCTTATAACCTGACTGCTAGCCTTTCTCTTTTTAGTGTTAATATACTTACACCCCTGTATGGCTATGACAAACTTAATTTGCTAATTTCATTCAAATAAAGCTGCCGGAACACAAAGATTTTTAAGTGACTATGTAATGAACAAACTGAATAGTAAAGACAAATTGAAAAAGATATGAAGCTAGAGTCCCAACTATTGTGAATAGGTACACTCTTTGTTGGCTTAAAAGACGTGGCTGCCTTGCATATCTGAAATAGTGGCACTCTGTTCTTAACCTAAGACTGAGTCTGCAACACAATGGAAGCCTTCTTCAGAGGAACAGGAAAGTGGAATTTTAAAAAATAAACCTGTTATTAGCACCTGTTTTCTTATTCAGATTTCTGCCAAAACCAGCAAAGGTTAAAATGCTGAGCTACTGCCCTGCATATAGACATTGCTGGATCTGTGACATATCAGCATCTTTAATCATCAAGCCCAGAGCATCACACACTTTGATCTGGCGAAACTTAAGAAGCTCCAGAGGAATAGGCTATGCAATTTCATGTAGGCTTAGGCAATCTCCATGAAACCCAAAACTCCACCTGGCTCTCATTTCCCATCTCATCTCTCTACTCCTTGTACTTAGCTCCACTGATCTCAGGTGCAGTAAAGCAACCAAATAAACACTTGTGAAGACAATAGCCAAAAGAGCCAGCAAAGCAAATTCTATGGAAGAGAAAGACTGCACCAGGGATAGCCAAATTCCAGTGCAGTCTTCCACAAATAGTATACCCCCTAAATTTGGACTGTGCCAAACACCAGACCAAGAATAGTAGAGATAAAATTAGTACCATCTGTATGTGGGTCCAGAGATCATCCTGGTTAGCATTTGAGAAGGAAAATTCTTTCAGATACAACTGTAGGGAAACAAACACAAGCATCAGAATTCATGAGGGTTCGATGAAAAACATCAGCAAGGCAAACAGCAATTTGTACAATTGTAATTTTCAAGTTTGTAAGTCAAGATGATGGTATTAGTTTTTCAAACTTACAGTAAGTGCTCTGATAAACAACTTCTGAGTCAGGAAACCAGAAAGCATCCAGGTAATAGAAGCCCCCTGGAGTACAAAAAAAGCTGTGAGAAAACATGAATTATTATTGCAATTATTATTGCAGTATTTTTTCAAACTACATTCCAGAGAAGTTAGGCTACTCCTACATTTCATATTTCACAGGAGTTAAAAATGTTTTCACCATTTCTTTCATAGCCAAATGGATCTGCAACATACAATAAACTTGTGTGTGCAGCAGAAACAGACTTTGAATGACAAATCAACGTACAAAAAGCATTGTAATTCAACAGTTCCTCTCAAAACTACTTTGTACCATTAGTTTAGAATATACAAGAAAGAGGAAGAATTTTGTATTTTCTAACCTTGTTGTACGTGATGCTGTCAAACAGAGACATTAAAGAAAATGATCCTTTGATCTTGTCTTCACTCTCTGACAGTGATCGAACTCCTATTTCATTGTCTTCCCTTAAGACAGGTTGTACAACACGATCATAAAAGATTTTATCCTGCAAGAAGAAGACAAATCTAGGTGAGCTGAACAGATTCTCAGGACAGAATGTAGATTATGGGATTAGCACTAACAGAAATAGTCTGTCAATAAACAATGAACGATCCATTTCCCCCCTCCCTAACTTTCCCATGAAGTAAAAGGGACTGTATACCCAATCCTAACACTTTCCAAAAGCAACATTAGCAGTCAGTGAAAATTTGACATCTGAGAAGACTGTGAGCTTGGGCTCGGCAAAGACAATTACAGTGTAATCCTGTATTGTGTTTGTGTGGCAAGGTTTTGGTAGCAGGGGGGGTTACAGGGGTGGCTTCTGTGAGAAGCTGCTGGAAGCTTCCCCTGTGTGTGACAGAGCCAATGCCAGCCGGCTCTAAGACAGACCCACTGACAGCCAAGGCTGAGCCCATCAGCGATAGTGGTAGTTCCTCTGGGATAACAGATTTCAGAAGCAAAATAAAAAATGCTGTGGAACAGCAACTGCAGCTGAAGAGAGGAGTGAGAACATGTAAGAGAAACAGCCCTGCAGACCCCCAGGTCAGTGCAGAAGGAGGGGGAGGAGGTGCTCCAGGCGCCGGAGCAGAGATTCCCCTGCAGCCCATGAGGAAGACCATGGTGAGGCAGGCTGTCCCCCTGCAGCCCAGGGAGGTCCATGGTGGAGCAGATCTCCACCTGCAGCCCGGGGAGGACACCACGCCAGAGCAGGTGGGTGCCCGAAGGAGGTTGTGACCCCGTGGGAGCCCGCACTGCAGCAGGCTCCTGGCAGGACCTGCGGACCTGTGGAGAGAGGAGCCCACGCTGGAGCAGGTTTTCTGGCAGGACTTGTGACCCCATGGGGGACCCATGCTGGAGCAGTGTGCTCCTGAAGGACTGCATGCCATGGAAGGGACCCACGTTGGAGAAGTTCGTGGAGGACTGTCTCCCATGGGAGGGACCCCACACCGGAGCAGGGGAAGAGTGTGAGGAGTTCTGCCCCTGAAGAGGATGAAGCGGCAGAGACAACGTGTGATGAACTGACCGTAACCCCCATTCCCCGTTCCCCTGCACCACTGGGGGGGGGTGGTAGAGAATCTGGGAGTGAAGTTGTGCCCAGGAAGAAGGGAGGGGTGGAGGAAAGGTGTTTTGAGATTTGGTTTTATTTCTCATTACCCTGCTCTGGTTGATTGGCAATAAATTAAGTTAATTTTCCCCAAGTTGAGTCTGTTTTGTCCGTGACGGTAATTGGTCGAGTGATCTCTCCCTGTCCTTATCTCGACCCACGAGCCCTTTGTTATATTTTCTCTCCCCCTGTCCAGCTCAGTGGGGGAGTGATAGAGCAGCTTTTGTGGGCACCTGGTGTCCAGCCAGGGTCAACCCACCACAAATCCTCAGGGAAAAGTAAGTCAACTATATTAAACAGCAAATGAACAAATACTGGAAAGTGAAAACCTGTATCTCATTTATATCTGTATGTCACTAATATGGCAGCATTTTCTCCTAAATTCTCTGTTTCTCCTGCTGCAACCCTGAGCAATAACCTAAAAACTAAGCTACTGAGGGTAGTAAGGTTTAACAGTGCAGCATTTCTGCTGTAATCTGGTGAGAAATATGGAGAGGAAATGGGTCCTTTGGTGTCAATCAGTGAAGTTCTCTTTTTGTCAAATGATGATTCAATTTCCCCCAGCTGAGTATCTGTCCCACGATGAGATGGAAAATGACATAATTACAAAGGCAAAGAAAAAACCCTAAATTTTTAAAACATTGCAGGCCACTTTGAGTACTTCTGCTTCTTAAGGATAAAAAAACAGGTTTCCAATTAATGGGATCAAATTTGTTGACCGTTTTTCTCCTTGTAAACAGCCAGTAAATTTAATTTTCATGGTTCAATTTGTAATTGGGTGGTGATCAGTGGCACAAAGTCTAGTTGGAGGCCCATAACTAGCACTGTACCCCAGGGGCAAATGTTGGGTCCAGTCCCATTCAACATCTTCATTAATGATCCGGATGATGGTGCAGAGCATACCCTCAGCAAGTTTGCAGATGACACAAAACTGGGAGGAGTGGCTGATACACCAAAAGGGTTGTGCTGCCATCCTGAGGGACCTGGAGAGGCTGGAGAAATGGGCTGACAGGAACCTCATGAAGTTCAACAAGGGTAAGTGCAAAGTCCTGCAGCTGGGGAGAAACAACCCCAGGCACCAGTACATGCTGGGAGCCACCCAGCTGGAAAGCAGCTTTGCAAAAAAGGACCTGGGGACACAAAGGACACCAGGCTGAACATGAACTAGCATGTGTCCTTGCAGCAAAAAAGGGTAATGGTATCTAGGGCTGCATTAGGAGAAGTATTGCCAGCAGGTCAAGGGAGATGATCCTTCCCCTCTACTCAGCACTATTTGAGGACACACCTGGAGTGTTGGGTCCAGTGCTGGGCTCCCCAGTAGAGGAAAGATACAGAGCTACTGGAGAGAGTCCAGCAAAGGTCACAAAGATGATGAAGGGACTGGAGCATCTCTCCTATGAGGAAAATGGTTCAGAGAGCTGGGACTGTTCAGCCTGGAGAAGAGAAGACTCAAGGGGGATCTCATCAATGTATATAAATACCTGAAGGGAGGGTGCAAAGAAGATGGAGTCAGGGTCTTTCCAGTGGTGCCCAGTGACAGGACGAGAAGCAATGGGCACAAACTGAAACACAGGACCTCTGAACATCAGGAAACACTTTTTCATTTTGAAGATGACCAAGCACTGGCACAGGTGGCCCTGAGAGATGGTGGAGTCTCCCACCTTGCAGATATATTCAACAGCTGCCTTGACATGGTCCTGGGCAACTGGCTGTAGGTGGCCCTGCCTGAGCAGACGGTTGGACCAGATGATCTCCAGAGGTCCCTCCTAACCTCAGCCATTCTGTGATCCTGTGAATGTGTATGGCCCACAAAACTGCACAAGAAAGCCCTGTATTCTCACACCTGTGTAATTTACTCTGGATTTCCAAGACATACCACATAACTGTAATTTATCAAATGGAATTACTGCCCAGTATTAAAATTTACTTTATGGACGTAAATAAAATGGCACTTTTTGATTTTTAGAAAGGCAAGCTTCTAAATGAAAAGATTAAAATTTAAAACAAGGATTTATTTCCAATTTGAAATTTGGTGGCCTTTACACTTTTCAATGATATTAAAATACTGCATTACAGAGATTAAAGTGAGCTGTTGTTGAAGTTCAAACCAGAAGGTTAGCATATCCCACGACCTAAAAATCCTTCTGACAGAATTTGTTTGACATGCCTGTATTAGTTTCCAATTAAGCATGTAATTAATGACTTTGGTGAATTAGAAAAGGAAAGTGACAAACAGTATTTCATCTGAGCCAAATAAAAAGCAAACTGGATTGACCGCAGTCTTGGGCCTGTCCAAACTAAAGGCTTCTCCTTCCTTCAGAAGCTGAGGGCACTGTGCACAGACATTTGTGATTGCACAGGTGAGGACATCTCATCTCATGGCTACAGTTAGCAGCACCCATCCTGTCTCAGAGTTTAACAATCAATGGAGTTTTCTAATATGCTATGGGATTTACGCTTATTCCCATTTGTGCGGAACGGGAGGGAGTTTTACTCTGCTGTCGGATTAGCTATGTGCATTATATTTGTCTTACCTACAACCAGACATCAATAGACCCAGCGCGGTAAAGAAAGAGACTCAAAATGGCACATCTTAGTCACTACCTGGTAAAGATACGTGAGCTATGCGATGCTTGGAAAAGAGCTTGGACAGGCAGGGAGACAAACCATCAGCTACAGGACCAAGGAGAGCAGGCTGGGTTTGCTACATGACAGATCTAGGGCAAAACACCAACTCCTTGTCACTGCAGAATCAGAGCTGTCCACCCATCCTCTGCACCAGCTGTAGAAGAGCTAGGTATGATCACAGCCGCCAGCAGATGGAGACCCTCCAGGGAAGAATCAAGACCTGCTGGGCTTTCCCCGGGGAGTTAAATTGCTAATACCATGTGTGTACGGAAGGGTTAAAAGATGGAATTTTCGTCCTTGGATGAACACTGGGTAAGAAGTACATAACTGAGAAAAGCGCAATCAGCACAGGGACTATTTTGACTATTGCTTGAAATGCTGACCACAGGAGTAAGAAAGTTGAGGGGAGGACATGCAGCAATGGAGGAATACAAGGGATAACACATAATTTTGCTTACCTTGTAAAAATCCTGTGACTGGCTAGAGCATAGTGGACGTGACTGATGGATTATGGTAATATGCCACGTGTACAAAGCCCATGAACCAATAGACAGGATGGCTATGGCACATGCAGTGCGCCTGACCAGCGGGCACATGTGCCATAGGCTTCCTATGTTGCAATTGAGACGTGTTTCAGCACTCACTGGTCACAAGTGTCGACACCCGCTCCTCCGCAAATGTATAAATACCGGAGTTTTCCGAAGAGCAGTGGGCCAGTGTACGGCAAGGTCACTGTTGCCTTCATGGGGACGCCCACGTAAAGCTGGCACCTACCGACTGCTGGGCTGAGCTTGCGGCGCAAGACAGCACAAGAATGTACAGAATGTACAGATGGTTCATCTTCACAGTCCTTGGGTCGGTATGTTAACTGCTTTTTTTTGCTTTGTAAGATACCCTTAGTGTAATGCATGACTGTAGTTAATAAAACCCTTGCTTTTTCCCTTGTGGTCAGTGTATGTGTGTTTACTTTCTCGGGAATCCTCAAAACCACCCTAAAACACCACGGCTTAATTAAATCCCATCTCCTGCACCCTCCTCTTCTTTGTACATGCTGGAACTTTGCTACTTTAGCTTACTTCAGTAAGCGTTACTACTTACCAGTGAAATATTAGGTTCAACAAAGGTAGCTCCCAGGTACTCAAAGTAAGATGCCAGTCCCTCATTAAGCCACAGATCATTCCACCAGTTCATTGTAACCAGATTTCCAAACCACTGAAATAGAAAGAAAAAATGTCTCAACATCTCTTTGGACTGCTGTTTTCATTTTTACAGGTTAAACACACATACCTATGCTGAAGTAACTTTAATGTGTACACATCAACTGAATAAGATGCTGGATATTCCTTCAGAAAGTCAAAATACAGTAGAAAAAGATGCACCTTGGAAAAAGTCAGAGGTTCAGGGCAGTTATTTTTTAATTGTTTCACCCACAATGTCATACCATGAGTATGGATGTCAGTGCTTTATGTCATTCTTTTACTGTATGTAATTTTAAACACTTCACAATAAAATTTAAATATCTGAAAGATCATATGAGGCTATGATTAAAAGTAGGGCATTTATCAAACAATTACAAAAACATTTTTCCATGTTCTTAACAGAAGGAAATTGTCAGGGGAATGATAAACAGAACTGGGGAAATAACCATTTCCAAAATCAGCAAAATCCCTACCTTGGCCAGCAGTAAAACTTCCACAACAGCTTTTACATACTTATATTTGGCAGCTCATATTTAACAAAAAACTGATCACTTGTGGATTTGTATTTTATTCATTAGTTCTTAAAAACTTGAACTACTGCTTTGTTTTAAAATAGATTTTAATTAAGTACTGACTATTGTTTCATTGGCCTGCAATAAAAACACTCTGCTCATCTGAAGGTCCGGTAAGTTACAGACCTTGTCAGAAGGGCATACAAGTGCACTAGCCAAGTTAAACTCTTTCACTAACTTTGTTGACTAAGTGCAAACTGTTGTTGCTGTGGCAGACAACAGTAAATTAAACAGTCAATAAAAAAGTGAAACTGCATTATCACTCCAAACCAAGTAAGAAAAATTTTGAAAATCTCTACAAAAACTGGACCAAGGTCCAGCTACGGTGTAAAATGTGTTCATGTTAATTTTGTTCTATCATACCATAGGCTGTTTCTTACAGAAAAACAAATACCTTTTGCAATATGTACATGCACTGCCACTACAAAAGAATACTTATCAAGTCCATTAATCCTCTCACCGAAGCACTAAGTATACTGTATATAGAGAGCACTGTGTCATTCCTACATCCCTACAGTATTTTCTAGTATGGCATTCAGGTACTGCGTAAGAAAAAGAATAAGTAGCCCTTTAACAATTTTGTATCAATGAGTCCTGTGCAGTCAGTATGCAGTCTGTGATATGACAGAATCTGCTTTTAATACTGATTTATCAGCGGAACATATGATCAAATAGTCTTTCAGTACTCTAGTGCTCACGCCCCCTACTGTCAAATCATGATTTTTCTTCTACTAATCAGTGACTGCATCACCAGCAACCGGAAGGAAACAACCTCATAGGCAAAAAAATGTACAGAATTTTTTACCACATGCCTGGTGTCCTAGCTCATGTGACACAATTATGGCAATCGTTGCCTTTCTGCTTGTGAATTTATCACTTGGGAGGAACATCAATGATGATTCTTGGAAAGTCATTAGTCCCCAGTTTTCCATAGCACCTGCTCCAAAATCAGGCAGTGCAACCAGATCTAAATTGATTCAAACAGAGAAAAAAAAAAAAGGTGTCTTTAAAATATTTGGAAGTAAAATGCTCCCACGATTTTAATGCTCACACTGTCTCAGTGTACAATTAAAGGATACTACATTTTAGTGGTTCTTTGCAGTATTATGGCAACACTCTTGCAAATGGTCTGTGAAATTTCTTCTTGTCATACTTTCCATCTATAACTGCCACTCCTTCAGGGAGTCCCAGAATAAATTCCCACGAAGCCCAGATCTGCACTGTATCTTGTACACACAAGTGTTTTGAACAAAAATGAAGGCTGTATTCTACCAATGCTAGGAGAGAACATATTCACTTCTGGCTCTCAGAAATCTTTCTCTGGATGAGTTTCTCCTGTGTTTGGAAAAGATCATACTTACATCTTTCTTCAGCCTAGCAACTGATAAAAAAAAAATCTTGCTCTTTCAGCTCTGTGAGTAGAGGGATCCTTTCCACTCTTAGTTGAAAGGTGCCTTAGAAACATCATCTCTTTGCTTCCACAGCATGGCTGTTACCTATGTCCTCCCCTTCTGCCTCATGCACAGGGAGCAGTTTTCCAGTTCAAATGTGAGAGAGAAACATCAAGGATCTCAAAGAAAGATATAGTGTTTAAACTCAGAAGCAAAGAGCAAAATTTGGAAAAGATACACAGAACATTTTGGAAGCAGACACAAGCTTGTACTCCAAACCAGCTGACCATGAGCCAGTTTCAGTCCGAAAGCTAGGCAGTTCATGTAAGCCTGGTGCTGAACCCAAGAAAAGCTAGATTGCATCTCAGCAGGGCTTATCAGCTCAGCCTTACAGCAAAGCTATTTCACTTTTCAGTGAGGCAGCCGTCATCTAGCCAGCCTGGGGCAAGAGAGCTCACTTATAACTGCATCAAGATCAGGTGAAGACAAACCCTTAAACATCCCTGATTTTAAATGTGTTTATTCTTAATTTCACATTTTGAGTTTGCAATAGAAATGTCTAGCATTTACAAGGAGCTATTCTTGGTTGATCTAATCCCATTGATTTGTAAGCAAAACTTCAAAGAAAGTGGGAAATGCAGTTGGTATTGCATGACATTACAGTGGGGATTCTAATGGTATTACAGCATTCTGCGAAACTGAAATCTTACTTAAGAGGAAGCCTGCAATACTGTTCTTCTACTTCAATTTTGTAATATTTTTATACTAATGAATTAGCGTATTGACACTGACGCTAAACAGAAGAACACAACCATGAAACAGAATTGTCTACAGCCCTTGAGTAGCTGGTATGATTACTAAAGATAACAAAATGTAAAGAGTGAAGACTGCATATGTTACATTTTCCATAAGAAGTGTAGTGAGTAATTCTGCAAGTTATTCTAAATACACTGGGAGATAATAGCTTTACAAAGATGAAAATTTATTTCTTTCAAGTGCCAAAATACAGATTTGACAAATCAACAAATTACCTAGTCAAGAAAGGAGGGAAATTCTTCCCCCACAGTCCTGCAATCTGCTAAGATCATGGGCAGGTCCAAAACTCATTTGAAATAAGAACTGCCTTCTGTGTCCTCACTATTGTACAAATTTGTTCAAAAGACCATGTTTCCCGATAATATTCATGCTGAAGGTCTTGGGAATCCAAGTACGAGTAGTGGACAAACTGTACAGTGAAACTACGTGATGGCACCCTTTTTTCTTGACTGAAACTTGACTTAAGTGACTTACCTGATGTCCATTTTAAGTAGAAACAATGTTTTCCTGCAGGAGTCTTTTTTCTGGGGAGGAATGTGCAGGA
This sequence comes from Haliaeetus albicilla, assembly GCF_947461875.1. NCBI lineage: Eukaryota > Metazoa > Chordata > Aves > Accipitriformes > Accipitridae > Haliaeetus > Haliaeetus albicilla. Next base: position 54,583,174 of record NC_091516.1, read on the forward strand.
ACATACAGCCAACTCACAGGTAAGACAGGGGCATATTGAAGAAAGCAAGGAATGCTTTGGGGAGACATGGGTTACAGCAAGCGTGGATTTACTAGGAAGACGTAGGGACTAAAACATCCTTGACTGGCATGGTCTGTGCATCCCAGAAATAGCCACGTGACTTAACAACTCCTTTCTATCCACTTTGTAGTCCCATCTGCCCCTTTATTAGGAAATGATGCTTTAAAAGAAAGAGTGGATTAAAGCTAAGAGTGCTGAATTATGGGTTAATAAGAGCCAAAATACAGAAAGGAGAATTCAGTAAGCTAAAGCTTAAGGGTTTTACTTCATGAATGTGGTAAGCTGTAAAAAGAGAATACTGTAAAAGAACCCATTGCTTCTGTGAATGTTACACCATCAGCAGCCAATTCTGGTCCATTTAAGAAAATAAGTAATCTCACCTGTCTTTGGCAGAGGGTAGCTGACATTAAGTAAGTCTTCCAGAAATGAAAATACCGGGCCTGTGATATTTAAAGCATAGTCAACGTACCCATTTTTAACTGCCTCCTTCCGAGCCCAAATACGTATCTGCAATAAAACGAGGCAGTGTTACTTTAGACAACCCTCATATTTTCATTTTCTTTGCTTCTCTTCTGTGAATCATTGTTTGAAAATGCTGTCCATCCACACTAGACCATGCAATGAAGCTTTTAATGAAAAAAATCCCAACTCAAGTTTTGCTGGACCTAACAAAATGTGGCACAGAGCCTAACCCTGTTAAAATCTAGGAGAGGCCCCAAAAGGGCCAAGATTTGAATCCAACTACACATTGCTGGAACAAACGGACTCCTGGTTTTTCTTTTATTAAATGAGAAATGCTGTAAAACTATTTAGAATCACACATCTTAAGCCAATGTATTCCAGCCAGTGAGTCCGGGTGACAAACTTTCCTTCAGTCCACCACTCATTCTCTGAAAAGAGAGAAATGGATGTTCAGAGAGCATTTGCTGTTCAAACATACACATCTCTCCTCTTGAACTTTCTCACAGACTGAAACAGACCACTGGCCTCTCACTGCTGCTGGAGAAAGCAGATGACATCTCAGCAGATGACATCTGTACTTCCGAGTAACGGAGACAGAAGCAGCAAGCAAAGCTTCCCACTGACGTGCCCATTTGCTTTGACACAGTACTGAAAAGGGCAGCTGCTTGTCCAAGGTGATGGAGTAGACTGAGAAAAGGTTTCTGTCTCCATCATGTATCTCTGGATGTGAGACCCCTCCAGGTGCCTAGCAGCTCAGAACTCCCGCATTTCTTGCATCTAAATGCAATACATTTGGTCTCACAAGCAGTTGCACAGCCAAACCCCAAGAGCACAGTTGGGAAGCATCAGGATTTAATTTAAAAGGGAAACAATAAAGCATATTCAATCAACAGAGTATCCTCAGCCTCTGAGCCCCTCTTTTCAGCCAAGTCTTCAGAGGAAATTCAAAGACCAGATCACTTCATTTTGCAAACCCTAAACACAATGCGCAGACTTAAAATCCTAATCCTAGTATAAGCTTTGAGTTATAATACCTGTGTTTCAGGTTGTAAATTACTTACCAGAAATGACAAAACAGACACAATGAACATGGTGGTGGGCTGACGGTTAGACTTGATGATCTTAGAGGTCTTTTCCAAACTTAATCATTCTATTCTATTCTATTCTATTCTATTCTATTCTATTCTAACATGCTCACACAAAGACTGTGGAGGTGTAAATTGAGCACCTCTGTCTAAAACCAAGGGGCAAAATACCCTCTCCCCTCTATCTCACAGAACACAGGTGGTGCCTCTTCCCTCTGAATAACGCTCATTTGAATGCTTTGCTTTGCTGACTCCTGTCAGTACACATCAGCCCAAGGAAAAGACAACACAGTCAGAGCTGTAAGCATCCAACATGTTCTATACAGATAATGACATACCAAATCCAATCTTCACTTTGAAAAGGAGCTAATATTGTGCTTCCTAGGTCACCTCTGCACTGTCCTCCCACCTTGTCCCACCTTTCCCCAGGAGGATGACAGTGAAGTAACCATGAAGCTAACAATGTGCTCTCATTTATTAAGGAGAGCAAGTATATGCTACCCTGAATAGCTTTATGCTTCAGACTACTATTCATTTTGGAACAACTTGATACATCTTTTCCCTGTTGACTTTCAGCAAAAGAAGGAAAGTGGAACAACTGGCGCCACTGGAGTATATTTTTTACGGCTTCCCTTTGGCCATTGTAGTGTAAGAGAAAAACTAAATACTCACTGATGAATAAGCTTCAAACACAAAATAGTCACTTTTGGAGGCTAAAAAAATATGTCCATGCAGAATAAAAGGTTAAAATACTAGTATTCAGAATGCTTGGAGTACAGTATTGGTCCTACTGATGTCATGATGCTGCTCCCCAAAGGGCCTTGAAGAACAAGGCACTGAACTTCAGTGGGTTTGTCACAGCAGCGGAAATGGCTATTTATTCCAACTAAGACTGCTAAGATAAGAAGACCCTGAATTATGACCAGTACTTTCTGCAGTGTAGCTGCTCCTAAAGTTTTAAGATACAGAGCCCATACCTACTTGTGAACTTGTATGACACAGGACAGGACAATAAACTAATTGTCCTAAAGGAAAGCTTTCCACAGAAACATCTGCAGGATAAATGTTAGTAGTTTTGCCACATAAGCAAATAGGTTTGGAATGGAAAGCACAGTTAATGTCTGTGATATCTTCTGAAGCACAATGCACCACAGAGCTAACTTCTGTTGTAAACTGCTATAATGTGTTATGCAGCCTCCTATTTACCTCGTTTCCCCGCTCAGTTCTGGTGACATAATCAAAATCACAAATCACAAAAGCAGTCAAGTAAGTTGACATTTTCAGCGAAGTATTAAATGTGGTAACAGCCCACAGGCTTCCATTTTCATCCTTCATTTCAGATACATCTAGAAAAAAATATCAAAGACATATTCAAACCATTGCTCTTCCATAACAAACAAGGAATTTTGTGTTTTCTGCATGTTTTTTTACACCTCTCTTCAATATGCTGTATTTCTGCACTAACTTCATATATTTCTGGTAGAAGGCAAGCAGCCAGACTCGTTGCTACTGCCACGTATCTGAGTCATGACCTTCCATGCAAACACCAAAAATCCACTCTTGAGCTTCCTAACTGAAGTCCTGGAACCATATCAAACTGCATCAGTTTCAGGATATGGGCAAACTGTGGACAATTTATCCCATGTTGCATCTCTCTAAAATGTATGATCTATTATGACTCAAATATAGGTCACGTGTGCCCGAGAATTATGAAATACTTCATCAGATATTTTCCTTCTAAATACGGGGGACGTAGACAAGATTCTCAGGGGAGGAAAATGCTTCAAGTGATTCACACAGAGATCCAATCTATTATAATTCCTAAGTTACTTAGCTTCCCTGCAAATCTCATAAAACTTCCTTTTACTGGCTGAAAATTATTTAGGTGAAAAATAAAGATTCATGGCACTGAACTGCAGAAAAAAGCCATTAAGAAAGAGGCAAGTAATCCAACAGATTTCTGTAGGAATACTAATTTATGGAATTTGTTTGGAATTTCATACCCCAACTGCATCCCACGCAAGATCCCAGCAAGGGACGGGAGGAGTATCTCTAGAGCCTTACAGTCCTCTAGTTCTTATTCTGCACATACACAGGAGGCTATAGTGTCTCTGTCTGGTAAAACAATTTTTCATATGTTGTAAATATGTCTTAAAATCTACTTAGAATGAAGGGAATCCCTTAATACCACAATTACAGGCTTTGCGTACTGGGACTGCCATTTTGTTTTAAGCAGATGTCACGTAGTAAGACAGACACGCTGACTAAGCAGTAAATGTTAGGAATCAAACCCTGCGCAACCACAAGTCCAGCACCCACAGGAGATAGCAACTGACAAAACTGTGGAATTATTGCCATCAGAACTGTCTCCAAATTTTTAAGTTCACACACACAGATTTTTTGTGCATTTTCAAGGCATTAGTACATGGACTGCTGTATTGGATGATACAGTCTGTTTAGATAAATTACAGCCTTTTTAAAAGTAATTCAGGGGGAAAAAAAACCCTTAAGTCTACTTGCTGTTTACCTACCAATAGCAGGCATGTTGGAAAGAGCCACATAGCTTGGGTCATGGACAATTCTGATATTAAATGTGGCCTTCATGGCAGGTTCATCAAAACATGGGTAAACTGTCCTGGCATATGTTGGTTCCAGTTGGGAGGCAATCACCATACTGTATTAAAAATACAAGTAAGATTAATCCAGCATGCTACAGCTCATCAAAATCAATATATAGTGCATAAAAACACCAAATCAGAAAAAGCAAGAATCACATAGGTATGGAGATTTGGAAAAGGTTTGTTTATTATTTAAAGCCATGATTAAATCCCCATGCCCAACAGACAGTTTGGATGCTTGTAGAGAAAATCAGCCTTTTTTAATTAGGTTGGGGTTTTTTTTTCCTCACAGGCCTTTTCCAGATATCATATTTTAAATATTTGAGCTTTTCTAGTTTGTTTATTAAGATGGAGTTGATTAAAGTTTTGCAGGCAGCAGGCCAGTGCTCAAAAGTGATACAATGTCCAACTTTAATTTCATAATTAGGATCTCTCCATACACCTGCTCCTCACTCCATGCACTCTTACTTTAACTGTACATTTTAATAAAAAATTGTAACTGTTAGGTAACTGGGTATACATGCACTTGCACACTTCTGTCAAATCACGTAGAGAAGAACCCAAGCAAAAGCAGCACCAGCGCTGTCCCAGTGCACTGGCAAACCCAGGAAAATATTCAAAAGGATCCTTTTCTAACTTATGCTATGGAGCCTTGCCTCACCTGGGGCAGATCTCCGTGACACACTGTGACAGATGTACTCCTCCTGTTTGAACTAACTGAACTTTGGTCCAAGCAGATGCTCAGCCAGTACGCCTAACCGAAGTTAATCCTATTGTGTGAGGCTATCAGTGAGAACTCAGCACCAAACCCAAAAAACAGGTTTGGCTGGAGACTGGGCTGATAAGCGTCTGAAACTGCATTAACAGCAGAAGATCCGACTACAAATCAACAGCTTTACACTATAAATATCTGCAGCCATCAGGGTCCATTGAGCTCTCCCTCCATAGCAGGTGGCTGCACAGCATTGATGTCCCCTTGAGTAGGGATGCTTCTCAAGGTTACCCCTCAAGGCTGAGAGATCCCTTACCTAACACCAGACATCGATGGGTTGGTAAGTGACATTTTTTGCATGCATGTAACATTTAAGATACGTATAGTAAGCTTACGTGGTAATCTTTGTACCCCATACTAACTTGAAGTGTAGTCAATAGTAGAGTATTGACCGCCAATCCATCTGTACTTATTAAATATTTTACGTGCCTAAAATTCCTGATTAGAACTCAATAAAATAACTACTAGATCAGATCTGTCTGAGTGATCTCTGACTCTTCTCCTGTGACACACACTGGCTGGAATCAAAAGATAAATCACCGTGTCCCACGGCCAAAGTTTCAAAGAAGAGCTGTACATCTGGGCTGTTCACATTAGTGCATCTTTACCAGGAATTATAAAAAATACACACGCAGTGGTTCTCAAAGCTCCATACCTGTCAGCCAAGTAGCAGCCAGCAGCTGGGCATACAAAAATGGCCTAATCTCCTGTTTCAGTGACGTCAATACTATCACAGGGCTAGTATTTTTCAGCTGTAGTTGAGGTGTTCCCTAACAGTGTATTCACACCAGGTTCACAAAGGCTTATACTTAGCATAGAGACATCCCAAATGAGCCAGTAGCCATCAGGACAGCATCCATACATTAAGTAACATTATGTAATGCATCAGATCTGCACTACAAGCACAGCGTGACTGCGCCTGATTGTGATCTGTATTGGGTCTGGTTGAGATGGAGCTCATTCTCCCCATAGCAGCCCTCCTAGTGTTGTGCTCTGCATTGGTAGCTGGAAAGGTGTCGATAACACACCAGTGTTTTGGCTACTGCTGAGCAGTGCTGGCACAGAATCAAGGCTGTCTCTCCAACATTTTTGCCCCTCTCAACAGCAGGCTGGGGCTGGGCAAGATCTTGGGAGGGGACATAGCCAGGACAGCTGACCTAAACTAACCAAACAGATATTCCATACCATATGACGTCAGCTCAGATATAAAAGCTAAGTTAAGGGAGACAGAAGGGGGACACTTTTGTCTTCTGGAGCAACCACTACACATACTGAAGCCCTGCTTCCTGGGATGTGGCTAGACATCGCCTGCTGATGGGAAGTAGAGAATAACGTCATTTGTTTTTCTTTGCTTTCGCATGCAAACTTTGCCTTCACTTTATTAAACTGTCCTTATCTTTACCCATGAGCCTTTTGTTATATTTTCTCCCCCCTGTCCAGCTGAGGAGGGGGAGTGATAGAGCAGCTTTGGTGGGCACCTGGTGCCCAGCCAGGGTCAACCCACCACAGACTGAACCATGTCCGAAACCTAAGTTTGCATGTTTTAAGATTCCCTTTTCTTGGGACCTGAAATGAATGGATTAGCTTTCCATTGATATTTACATCACTTTGCAGAAGACATACTGCATTGTGTGCCATTCGACCCAAGGAACAGAGTCATTAGCTTCCTGCTTCCATTGACAAAAGTCAACAATGCTTTCCACCCAGTTGCCACGGCCAGGCCTCCAGGAGCCCTCTTCTTTTGAAGGATGTTTGGCTGTTGCCACTTTAATAGCTGTGCTATCTAACCCTGCTCAAAGCTGATCTAATCAACCCAGTGCTGAAAGCATCAGCAGCTCATCTACGCTACGTCATCCTCATTGCTGATGTTGGAGAACTGAGTTAATATCAACAGAACGACCCTGTAAAAGCACTATACTCTCAAAACATGGTATATTTTGCATTTAACAGACATATCTGATGCTGTACCGTAACATAATTTATGACATTTAAAAGAACCCATGTTGAACACATGCTGATGCACAGTGACTTTCAGGACCGTGACGCCTATTTTGAAGTGAGGAACAGCTAGAGAGAGAGCAACACAGTGTATTTGACTTCTTGACAGTCAGTGCAGGAAGATTTTCTTTATGGACCTGATTCCCTGAAGGGTCAAGTGTGTGCTGTGCCAGCCACCAGCTGCCTTGCTAAATGCAGCTGAAGCTCCACCTGAGACAGAAGTATCACCTCCTCTCCTCCTTTACCCTGTCCAATGACAGAAAAGTGACTTAAACTTCTGCCAGGGTTGCACAGGAGCAGCAAAAGTGACAGGCCAATCATCAAGCAAATTAATCACTGAAAATACTCTTATCTCCTTCCACCCACGCAAAGTATGTTTTTCTGTGCATTCAGTTATGCAATCACTTGCAGCTTCATTCTAGAAAACACTGAGCAACCCCACAACTGCAAGTTCCCCCACACCAGTGCAATTACTGCCTCAGGAGGCTCTGCACCAGCAGAAACTGATGGCAGACACTTAGCAAATTTGCCCACAAGACATTCTTGTTCCAGAATACAAAACAGCATATATTGGGCAAAAGCATCATGATAAAAAAGAAATATGAGGACAGATTAAATGTTATTTTTCAGCAGGACTCCAAATAAAAAAGAAAAATGGGAATGTTTCATGCATGATACACAAATAACTGGTGTTTCAAACACACATTACCTCATATCATTTGTCAAAATGAGTCATTGTTGGGGCTTTTTTCTTGGTTTTGTTTGCTGGGGTTTTTTTTAAGGTGAAGGTATTAGCATGAACTGAATTACTAGCAAACTTTTTTCACAAAACAAATTACCCAAAAGGAAATTAGTTTTTTAAAAAGCCTAACATTGCCTAAGCAGACAAATAAATTCCTCTCTTAAGCCTACGGTTTTGTGGATAAATTTCATTTTCTTTTTTCATAAGTATCATATAATGCCTCCTTCCCCTAGTAAAACAAAATAAAAGCCACAATACTTTTAAATAATGAGAAACAAACAGATAACAGGATATCTTAGCCTAAATCTTTGAAAATTTATACTACACAAGTTCTCTTTTTTTTCAGTGTCTAAAAACAAGAAAAGGAAAATCAGGAATGCATCCTGTATAGTACATGAACATCCAGTGGAGACTGTTTAACCTGATAAAAACCCAGCATAATTGTAGAAGAAATGTTTTATGCTGATGCAAAAAAAGGTTATTCTTCTAAAAATGCCTTCTCATTAAAATAATGTTATTTGTCATACTGATAGCATAACGGGGTTTTGTGTTAACATCTTTTATATCTGATTTCTTCCATTTTTAAAATACATAAGAATTAAACTGTAAAACAAACCCTGAAGTGGCTCGAAGTAAGGGAGTTTTACAGTGAGCAGAATCCTGTTCTGTGCAGCAGCTGTCCCCAGCACCTGGTCCCTTTTTTAGGTGAATGGTGCTCAATACTAAGATGCAGCCCAAGAAAACACCAAACCTGTTACTTGCTCTGATCTCTGTCCTATGCCTTTGATGGTCTTACCCACACATTGATATAAAACAGAGCTAAGAGCTTCAGATCCCCTGCTCTGAGGCACAATTAACTGTACCGATGCTGTTCTAATCCCCTTTGCCCTCATTCTAGTAATTGGTGCAGAAGCAATTGATAAAAATCAGCACAAATACTGTGTTTGATTACATTTTGGGATGCCTGTTAATACCAGCCCTATGCAGTCAAGTATTTCATAGAAGTTGCAGAGGACATGTGCAGAATGGCTACCGAGCAAAATTCTGAAAGGATTCTGAAACACTGATGTGAACAGTGACATAGAGCCTGCATTTTATAGTACACTCCATGGGGATCCTCTGACCCTGGAGTAGTACACGAGCTCATTCACAGCAGTGTAAGATCTGTATGCAGAATGATGCTACCACAAACCTCCTGCATCGTATATGTTTGTTTGAGCCAGCACTGCTAGAGAAGGAGGGCAAAGGTGGTTTCTGTATCTTTCTGCCTACCCAGATCCTGGCATGGACTCTCCCAGCTATATGCAGAATACAGATTCTCTATTTCAACAGGAAAGCCTTCAAATACTTAGTGCTAGTGAAGTGGGAGCATCCTCCTTTTTTACTTCCTTTGCTCTTGCAAGCACTGCAGATATGGGCTGTGCACTATTCCTAAAGAGTGCTCCCATTTTTCAGTTTTCTTTTGTGTGTAAGACCTGATCAGGTGGGTAGTACAAATTGTCAACAACAGTAAAAACATATGCAGTCATCGATGATCAAACTGAAAACAACTTCCGCGCTGGAAATTTAGTGAAGTTTGCGCTTTGGTTTCTTCTGTTTTCCACGGAGGTGAGGTTAACACTTCTGAAAATAGCTGTCTCTGCGAACAGCTTTCCCACACCACCTTGCCAGTGTGCTCCGGCTCCAACTTGGAGAGAGGACAGGGAACAGTACTTTGTGTCAGCTAGCTAATTCTGCCAACCTGCCGAGAGCAATGGGGATATCTGACCAAGAAAAAAGTTGATGCCAATGCCCAGATGGAACAAACATTTCAAGGACTTCGCTTCCCTTTAGGATCTAGCTGTCTACTGAAACCTTGCCCTTCTCTGCTTAAACTCTTCTGAAACGAGAGGTCTCTAGTGGTTCCATAAGCACAAATTACAAAAACCACTAAGGCTTCTAATGCATGCAAGAAATACAGGAGTCTGCATGACCGCAGATAAACGGCACATTGTCTGTTACAGCTGATGGTTTAAGTTAGCTGCTGCAGTCAGAAGGCTGCTCAGGAATCAGACCCTGAAAGTCTGCCAGAGCCAGGTACAAGCCACTTTAAAAGAGCTACAGGACAGTCTGCTGCAGATTGCGATTTCCTCGCAGAATAGTAACAGGCTTCACACCGACAGCTGAAGGGCACTGAATGTTTTTAAATTGCTCCTGATCTATATAATCCATTAGAATCCAACTTTTTACATCATTAACAGCTTGCTAGAGCTTACAGACTATATCCCTCAAAGCACACCTCCTCCAAAAAAAAGAGGAAGGCAAAATCCCTTCAGTGTAACTGGACCCCATCAGATTAGGAAATGGCTGGTAAGGTGATGACTTAATTTTTAGTGAAGGAAAAAATAACAACATACTGTTGTATACTCTCGATACAGAGAAAACCTTTTTAAAGCAGAAAAGATAAGCAAAATCCATTCAAGAATATCAGGAATGTAGGCAGCAACAAGTAACCAAAACAATACATTATATCTGCAATCGGTGGATTTCCTCTGATTTATTTCAGTGTCTGAACACCACTAGCATCTCTTCAACCAGACTGCGGTCTCACATTTCATTAGTGTTTTGTGATGAGCTAAGAATGAAATGGAACAATTGTCACAAATCCTATAAACAATGGGAAATTGAACTATATACATTAATTTAATGATTTAAAAGCATTTTTTTCTTATTTTCTACAGTGGCAGCACAGCTGACAATAGGTTTTTTTTTGGATCCTCTGAGTTTTACACAGCCTGAGTCAAAAAATGTCATAGTCTAATTCAGTGTTTCTGAGACAGGACTTGACTGAATTAATACAGCATTGGAAAGCACACTGATACAGTATTAAGTAATTAAGTGCTTTTTCCTTTCTTACTTATTTGGACTTTTTTTAAACTATGTAAATTAAGCACAGTGTTCTAGATTTTCCTTAACTCAAAAGTTGCACAAATAATCCCATGAATGACAATCAGTGAATGAAGAAATAGCAACTGAAGAGAAACAGAATATATTTCCTAAAAGTACTTATTACCATACTTCATTTTTCTCTAAGGCTAACCAACTTACCTCTTTTTCTTAATAAAAAAAAAAAAAAAAAAGTCTGCATAAGTTAAGTTTTCCAGATGTGGCAGACAATGGTATCAGTGAAGACTGACGTAAGAGCTGGCAGCTGAAAAGCCAACTTGTTGCAGAAAAACTACAGAGTCCTCCATCATTTCAATAAAAACTATTAACTTAATTTTGTGCTTTCATATTATTCCTACTGAATATTACCTGCTTGAACAAGAAATCCATGGACTGCTGAGATACCGTTTACTTTAGTGGACTCATTGGTAGGCTGGGAGCCAAGAACACTTGAATTTTAACTCTAGTTTTCCTTTCGACTCACTGATTGCTGATCCTCAGCAATTCACTACATCTTTAATTATTAAAAACTAAATTACTTTAAAATAAGCAATTTATCTGCCTCTTCTTTAAACACCTATTTTGAGAAACTTGTCTTCCACTGGAACTATTTAAACCATAATCTTTAGTTTTACTTTTCTTTAGCAAGTTTCACATCCAGAAGTTTACAATGCAATTCCCCATGAGAAGATTCCCAATTAAAAAGATAAACAAGCAAGCACTGTTTTTAAGGGTGAAAATATGTTTTAGAAGATTGACTGCCTGACAAGCTCACAATGCCCCAGTGCCGATTTTGCAGTTCAAAAGAAAACAAAAAAAGGAAAGGATCCTAACAGCACTTACTAAGGAAAACATTGGTTGGTTGATGACAGCCCGACAACTTCACGTGCAACAGCACCTAACGAAGTCCAGCTGTCTAAAGGGGCCACCCATGCCACTCCATCATAACTTCTGAAACTGCACGGGGTCGACGTCTCTAAACTCATGTCCAAATACACATCTGAAATCCTGGGCTCTAGATAAAGACGTGCTCCCCACAGACACAGGCAGCGGACATGGGGTCAGCGGTCGTCGCGGCACAGATGCGCGTGGTGCCGGGATGAAGGCTCCGAGGCAGACTGCGGCTCCCAGGAACCGGGCGCAGGTCCTGTCTGAGCCCTCGCTGCCACTCAACGGCACGGAAAGAGAGGCTTGAAACCGTCCAGAAAACGTCGCTTGGCCAGCTGAGAGAGGCTCTTTCCTCTGCCGACGACAGATCTCTGTCTGACAGACCCCCAGCGAGCCCTCCCGGACTAACTCCGGCACAGCGGCTCCTCACCAGCCCCTGCAAGCAGGGAGGTCTTCGCAGACCACCTCAGCATGGTCTTCCCGAGCCGCCGCCACCAGCCGCTGGCGCGGATCAAGGCAGCTGCTGAAGGAAAGCCAGGGCAGCCTCGCCGGCGCTCTCCGGAGAGGAGAGCGACCATCACGGAGCACGGACCCGAATTTCCGACGAGCTGCCTTCGCAGCCCGCGACGTGCCCCGGGCGAACGGGTGCGGACTGCGCCGAGGGGCTCACCCCGCCCCGGGCAGCCCTCCCTCCCGCCGCCCAAGGCGGCGAGCCGCTCCCCCAAGTGCCGCCCTGCCCCGGGACCACCCGAAATGCTCTCCGCGGAGACGCAGCAGCTCCCGGCGCCGCGTCCGACGCCTCCACGCCACGCGTGAGGCCGCCGCGGGGCCGGCGGGCCTCCGGCGCCCGTCGGCGGAGGCGCGCGGGGGGTCCCCGGGGCGGCCGCCGCCGCCTACCTGCTCCGTCCCTGGTCGGCGTAGCGGGTGAGGAAGAGCCCGTCGAGGTCCTCCTCCAGCCGGCCCTGGAAGCCCAGCTGCAGCACGTAGCGGCGCCCGGCCCGCAGCCGCCCGCGCAGCTCCAGCACCGCCACCTCGCCCGCCGCCTCCTGCCGCAGCCCCGCCACCTCCACGGCGGCGCCCGGCTCGGGCAGGGGGCCGCGCACGGCGGCGGCCCCGCGGCTCCGCAGCCCGGAGCTGTGCAGCACCGCCGCGTCCGTGTCCTGCCGGCAGCGCACCGTGATGTTCACCTGCCCGGTGAAGGCGAAGGGCCCCGCCTGGCCCGGCCGCACCCGCGGCCACAGCTCCAGGTCGTAGTGGAGCGGCACGAGGTGGCGAGGCAGGCGGCGGCCGAGGCCGGGCGCGCGCGGGGCGGCGGCGGCGGGGCCGGGGCCGGGGCCGGGGCCGGGGCCGGCGGGCCAGGCGGGGGGCGGCGGCGCCTCCTGCCGGCAGCGCCCGTAGAGGGCGGCGAGCGCCAGCAGCGCGGCCAGCAGCGCCAGCAGCAGCGCGGCCAGCAGGGCGGCGGCCCTCCGCCCCACGTACAGCCCGCGGCCGCCGCGGCCACACATCCCCGCCGCTCTGCGCCGCCCGCCGGCCCGCGCCGCCCAGCTCCTTAGCGGGCGGCGGCGCGGGGGAGTGAGCGCGTCTGAGGGCAGGGCAGGGCCGGGCCGGGCCGGGCCGGGCCGGGCTACGGGAGATGGGTCCCTCCCCGCGCCGGGGAAGCCGCCGCCGGGAGGGCTGCTCCGGCGGCCCCCGGCCCCCTCGCGGCGGGCGGAGGCAGCGTGGCGGCGGGGGAGCAGCCGCCCTCCGGGCTGAAGCGAGCAGCCCCGCGGGGGGACGCGGCGCCAGGCAGCTGAGCAGCGGCTCCTAAAGCCCGGGGCGGGGGCGGGGGTGCTGGGGGGGCTCCGCGCCCGAGGACCGCCGGGGGATGAGCGATCGCGGCGCTGCCCGGAGGGCCGGCCGTCGGGCCGGAGCGGGGGGATCCCCGCGCCCCGGCGGGAGCGGAGGCCGGAAAAAGGGAAGGAAACGAACCGCCGGGTATTCGTGATTTTCACCGCCGTAAGGGATGGCAAGAGAAAGGATGAGAAAAGGGGGGTTCGCTGCTTGGCAGCGTGCAGAGGCGTAGGTGGAGCGGATCGGCTCTTGAGGGAAATCTACATGTTGAAAGATGTGGGGGAAAGCCGTCGAGTCTGAAGGATCCTTGGCACATAAAAAAAGCACGACCAAAGTGGGTTTCTGATAAATCGTCCTGTCCTCGTTTAGAGCCTCACTTCCCTGCCTAGTTCACTCGAGGCTATAAACATCACCGCGCTCTACGTGCATAGTTAACCCCGTTACAATCAGTAGGATTAATCCCGTGTTCCCAGTTAAACACGTACTTAAAGGGTGTGCCCAGCTGAGGCCGGATTGCCAGCCAGATTGCAAAATTAAACCTTTGTCACCGTGTGAAACTTGCCCGTTGGTTTTGCTCAGTTGCAGCTCCTCTTTTAAATCATGATGAGCCATGCGTTAACAGGAGCAGTAGCCAGGAACAGTGGCCCTTGCCATGCCATTGCCCCTGACAGTTTTTAATCTGGATTACAAGCAGGTTTTCCCCCTCCTTTGTTTTTTAAATTCACTTCCCCCCTCACCCCTTCCCGCATTGAACCCAAGTCATGTCCCTTGGGCTTATAGTTCACACAACAGCCACCCTCAACACTAGAGAGCTCTTTTTTGCAAAATCGAGGCATTGGATTAGATATTAGTCTGTTTTGTCGCCAGAGTCAAAGCTAAACTGACTAAAGTAAATTCACCTCAATGGCTTAATACTAAAGGTTATGCCTCCTGCTAATTTATTTGTTAATTGAGAGAGAGACCTTTTTCGTGGTCCTGTACAGAATACAGCTATTGCTTTCCTCATGCTGGACACAGCAGGGGTGGCTGTTACAGGTCTAGAAAATAGCTTGGAGCCACTGAACAAAGAAAGTGTCTGGTCCCAGCAGAAGACCATAATCTGTTGGTTTCCTGTCACTTGAGGGGTGGAGGGGATCCCCTCTGCCAGCAGGTCCTGCTGGTTCTGGGCTCCCCCACTCTTCTCACCTAATCTGCTGCCTGCCCCAATGCCTTTGCTGCTGTTACCCACTAGCTTCCCAACTGGCTGTCTTCTGGCACTGGCCCATCTTCTGCTGTTTTCTTTCACACAGTTTGACTTGTATGTTTCTGTTTCTGTGCTAGTTTTCGCATTTTGTTCTCATTTACCCCAGTCTTCCCCACCCATGCCCTGGGACCTATTTCTGTTTCTTTGGTTCAGGCCTCTGTACTCTTTCCACACAACCCATCATCTTTTCACCCTTCTGTCCTTCCACATGCTTCACATACCTTTACTCTTCATCGTGCACATCATCAGCTTCTTCCTATTCTCCTAGCATGTTCTGCAACATTCATTATATTTCTCTCATACTAAGACTTTACAACAATCTCCAACAAACCCCTTGGAGATTGTTGGACCTGGAGCCACACAGCAGCCCTGAGCTGACTGCCTTTAAACAAGTTTGACCTGCTGCATGTCACTTAAAAGATTTCACAGAAAATGTTTTCAATTGTTTAGGAAAGTATCTTTTCCCCTTATTGTAAGTGTAACTTCGGGAAGCAGTTTGTTGTGCCAGTCCACAGAGTTGCTCCATCCCATGGGAGTGCTGACACACTACAGAGACTGGGTAAGATGAATGATCAAGAGCTCCCACAAAGATCAGGAAAGACAGTGCTGCAAAAAAGGAGGTGACGGGAAGAAGAAATCACAGAAGTGCACCAGTATTTCTAAGCCAAGAGCCCAGATGTCATAGAAGATTATGGAGGGTTTCAAGGCCCTGATTTCCAAATGTTTTTTATACACCCTTGACATTGTTCAGTAAAACCATGCTCATCCACTCACCCCCTCAAGACACAGGCAAAATCAAAACTGCGAGGCATTTATTCCCATGCCTGTGAAAACAAGCAGAACTGCTCAGTAATAAGCCAGTAAGTAGTGCAGACCCTACAAGAAGGTTGCCCTTCTTAATGGTGCAGGATATGTTTTAAAGTTTACAGTGCATATCCATAAACTGTACTTTATTTTCTCTTGTTTGCAGTGGGGAATTCAAAACCGCTCCTTTCCTCAATTAACACATAATAAAAACACAATAGTTACGACTTACAATAAATATTTTAAGAAGTGCTGTTCAACTACCTTTTCCTCCCAAATAATTTGTAACAGTTACCTTATAAAGCAACTGATAGGTGAAGGCTTTTACCAGTCCATCACTGTGGATTCCCGTCCTGGTAGGATCACACACACTGACGTGTTTGAAATGGGAAAATACTTTGCATGCAGTACAAAACTTGTGAGTAGCTTCTGTTGCATATATTACAGTTCACCATCCTGCTGAACTTATTAGTGGAGTTAAGATGTCTGAACCAAAGCTGCAGGACGTCCTAGGCCCGGACAGGCACTCTGACTACAGCATGTCAGGCACAGTCTTTTGTTCAGGCCACAGCTCAGCCCAAATCCTGACCGTGGATGGAAAAAGTAGGCTTGTATTTAAGTCAGCAGAAGCCTCTAGTACACATCTGAAGGTAGAAACAAATCACCTGTTATAAAAGAAGTCAGACAGCTCTGTTACTCTGAAGGACACCAAAGCATCTGAAAAACTTCACTATCTTGTTCCAGATGAAGGGGTCTGTGCCATGCTCACTAACTGTTCAAAGTCCTGTCGGTGTCCACCAAATTTTAAACAACAGAGAAAGGTCACATATGACAGCACGGGATCTACTATCCTTTAAGGTGCAGTAAGGTAAACAACACTTCATGTGGCAGCTGGCTGGGATATTCAACATGTAATTTCAGTTAGCAAAATATTAAAATGACCCATTCTTAAAGTTCATCAAGATTTTCAGGTTAATAGTATTGTTTTCATAAAAAATACTGTGATAGCATCATAAATCATATATACTGAATGCTAAGAAAAAGGGATAATCATGTGTTTAAGCAATGTGAAGTAATTGTTAGGCTGAAAGATGCTTCGCTAAATCACATTATTAGTGATTTGTGCAACCTAATTTGAGAAGTTCTGAGTGATGGCATGTATAGCAATTCCAGCAGTGGGAGTTGGGGGTCGTCAGCACTCCGGAAACTTTGTTTTTAACAGAACTGTAGATCTTATTTCCTCTTCAGGTTTTGGGGAGGTGCCTGATTTTTTCTGTATTTACAAAGTCAGACCAATGGTCCTTCTAGGCATGAGGGATCTGTGAAGTCCCCCCCTTTTTTTTTTTTTAACTTGGTCTGCTCATTTTATGAACTGTAATTTGCTCTGCATCATTTTTCCTCGTTCTTTAACAGAGCCAATAATCTATCAGAGCTGAAAACGTAATGGCTGGAAGTATATTCCATAGGAGATGCTGAAGTCGCAACTTTTACTATTGCTCTGGAGGTCTGATTTGGTGAATATTTCAGGCTTCCCAGCCATCTGAATTAAGAAGTGTGAGCTATAGGTGGACATGCATAGTTAGCATAGCTGCAAATAACTACAATACATGAGCCAAGCATGAGCAGTTGAGGACCATAACTTCCTGACTGGACTGGACATGTCAAAGAACTCCTCAGCTTTCCTGCAGGCTCAGGATGAACACTTTATGTCGTCCTTCATGGAGTATGTATCTTCAATATCAAAGTCAACACAGGTGATACTAGTTGCCAAGTAACTGGAATTAGACTTGAAAGAACGAGGTTTCCTTTCACTAACGATAAAAAAAAAAAACACCTCCAAAACCTCTGTTTCAATGTTTCTGTCCTAAAGAGATTCTGTACACTCCCTGTACAGATCTGTCAGTGGATATAAGGTTTATAAGCTGGCACAGTAGCAACTGAGCGTGGATCTATATTTGTGTTGACAAGATTGTCTTAACTGGCCGGTACAGGACAGTACAGAAAGGCAACGTGGAGACTTGCAATTTAAATAGGTCAAATTTGACCAAGCATTGGAGTATCATCAAAAAACATGACACTGAAAACTCAGATTAACAGTTTGGAGTGACGTGTCATTGCGTGGTGGTCACTGTGTGAGCAAAGAAAGTGCTTTCACCATAGAAAGTCATGCATCTAATCAAAAAATTGTATGTAGGGAAGCATGCTTGAAATGTTGCCATTATTGGTAATGATGTCTGATACTGTAATTGAAGTAATTTTTCACTCCTGCTTTAATTAAAAGATGTTCCTTCGTGGTTTGGACCAGCAGGCCACTGATAATCCTCTGTAGTGCAGACTACCAAACCATGCAAAAATTTGTTTGCAAATTCTGTTCTCATTTGATGGACCAGCTGTGAACTTTTTGCCAGGGCCTCGCTGACTGCCTCCATGGAGCTACGTACCAATCTGATGGTTTGGATCTACACAGCAAATGGTGGGTAGTAGCAACAATTCTCACCAATGAAGAAAAGACAGCAAAACCTAGTGATTTCTTTGGGTACTTCCACTTGTGGAGAACAACAGAACAATCCCTAAATGGTATGGGTAAAATGGGGTAGTGATGAACCATAAAACTGGGTGTTAACAAAATGATCTATGTGTCCAGTGAGCAGACTTGTGCTCAGAGCTGGAGAGGACTCCCTCCAAACAGCTCAGGGTGCTCAAAGGAGCAAGAGAGGCCTGCAGCCCTGTCTGAAGGTGTGTGATACCTGGGAGAGCAACCTCCTCTGAGGGTCGGGTCAGGAAAGCATCTCCAAGGAACGGGAGGAGATCCACAGAACAGTATGGAAAGTAACCAAAAAGTAACTACAGCAGACGTGAAAAACACTATCCAGAATATGAGCAGGAGATAAAAATTACACCAAAGCAGGAAGTAAGGAGGCTGCAGTTTTATCAGTAATTTTTGTGTATAGTTGGTAACTCTATCAGTTGGCTTCTAAGCTGTGGCAGGCAATTAATAGGACTGATAAACCAAGTCTTGCAACTGAGGATATGTGGTAAAGAAGTATATCAGTTTTTCACCAGTTTGCTTAGCAAGAAAAAAATATGTAACCATGCACTCTTAATTGGAATGAAGCTTTGAAAAAAAAAATAGTAAGGATTTAAAAAGAAAAAGATGAGTGGATGCATTAATCATTTGCAGCATGTGAAACTTTGTTCCAGATGGCATTTAACTTTTGTTTAATGATTTCTGATTGTTACTGCACTTAAAAACAACTTGAATAGGTATCAGCTTTTCTTCAAATATGCCAACATTTTCAGGCTTGTGTATGAAAGTGAGCAAACATTTGACCAGAAATAACTTGCAAGTTTTTTAAATGGCATTAAATGTCAGTAGATTGATACTGCTTAATGTGATGATTGTGGGTGTATTCGAAGTTGTTGGCCCTTTTTATTAAGAGTTTTACAAGCTTTCAGATGCCCAGTATTTTTCTGGCAGCTTCACTGAAATGAAGCAGGAATGTGGTATTTGTCCCCTGAGTGCTAGTCATACTGAGATTTATCAGCTCTCTAGGACGAAGAGGAAGTTAAATTTTGAAGAACTGACATACTGAGATACTGTAAACTATTTCTCACCCATGGAGTTAGACCAATGGAGTTGGACCAAGGACACGTGTCTCCTCTCATCTCATCTGCTTCTGTTGCAAGTAGGTCTATTGGATGGTATGCAAGCCTGAGATTGCAACAGCCAAGTGTAGGAAATGCATCACGAAGCTTACTTCAGCCCTAGAGCTGCACAGGGAGCTGAAAGGGAAATAAGCAGAACCTTAAAGCATCTGGCTTGCTTTCCGGTTACTATGAGGAGGATAGCAGAAGAGAGAGCAACGGCTGATCCTGCTGGAAATAACCTCTTTATCCACATTAGGCAGGTGTCAGCCAGCCTGGCTGTCTGGAACGGTGGGCAATGTTCTGTCTTTGTCAGGACTTTTGAAACTGGTCTCCTGGTGCACCTCATGTGCTCCAAAGAGTGATGGGCATTCAGTCCAGGACACCAGAAGAGAGAGGTCCCGGACACCACAGCTAATTGGAAGTTAACTCCCTGGAAATGCATATGCTTTGAGGACTGGATCCTCTGTAACAACTGCTTTGCCTTACAGATCCACTCCTTTTGGGCTACCCTATCTGTATATCTCAACTTAACCTTTCTTGCCCCAGTGTCCTAGGAAACTACCTGCTTTTTCTGTGCTGAGAGTTAGCTCTGCAACAAAGTGTTATTATTGCACACCTACAGCAAGCACCACTGGCTCATCATCATCATCATCACAAAAAAAATAATATATACACTTCAGGTATTGAAAGATTGTTTTTAAATGTTTTCAAGATGTTTGCTACATTTTGTGATATGCCAAATTTTCCAAAATTACTGAGAAATGAGGACAATTGCTTCCTCACTGGTTTGTCTTCCTATTAAAATCTTCATTAAACCAGTCAGACTACAGAACACCTGAAAATTATTGGTACGAATTCACATGCTGGCAGAGAACTGAACACCCAAGACTTCAACAGCTTTAAAGCTTACAGGTAGTCTTTATTGGCAGAATCTGGGTATTATATTTTGCAAGATACACTTCTTGAAGAAGTTCACAAAGCACTCCTTGAATCCTTATTTTTCCAACAAACCTGTGCTTCACTGCAGAATGTGGCTACATGTCAACTTGTGATCCCTACAGAATCTAGACAGCCTGTTTTCCAGGGCCTCTTTCTGGAAGACCTTTGGCGGAAACATACTAAGGCTTGAGCCTGATTTATAAATGGAATAAAACAGGTCTCCAGTTTAACCCTTTAGTATGTTCAACCCCAAGTTGTTCTTGCATCTCAGAGCACCGTGCCTGTTTGTTTAGCATTCTTCTCTTGGTGTAGCCTGCAATCCCATCACAGCTCTCTGTTCCTACTCACTAGGTTTGCTCTTGCAAACCCTAAATCTGATCTCACCTGATCCCTAAACACTCTGATTCATTCAGACAAAAAAGAGGAAGATCTCTGCTGAAGTCTGTAAGATTGGCTGGCAAATAATTTCAGTATTTTTGGCAAATGTCTGTACTTGGTGGCATGCAACATGGCACAAGAAAACCTATATGTGACAGAAGTCATGGAATTGTTTCAGAATGCATGAATTATTACAAAATATAAATCATAAATCTTTTGCATAGATAGACCTGGGAAGGGGATGTACCCTGTGCTGTTGTGCAAATCAGTTTCCTACAGCGAATGTGACATAGCATAGGATATGGAAATGGGACGTCCCTACTTACAATAGGATAGGAATAAAGTTTTCACCTAAAATTTATGTGTGTAAAACAATAATGCTGCTGGCTACTAGACCCTGTCTTCAGTGCAGAAAAGATCATAACAGAGTAAAGGATGCGGATCAGCCTCTGAATGGCTCCTTCTCTTAATAAAAAAAACACTTCTGTGCATTTGTCTGTGTTCTAAAAACTATAGTTACAAAAGCCAGAGCTTCTTGCAGGACTAATTATATAGTAGATGCCTCAGAGGCATTGCTCAGTGGCAGTAACAGGGTTGGGGAAATATTTCTGATCTTTCTTTTTTGCAGAGCTGGGACTGCAGGCTGATCCATGCCACTGACTCCTAAATGTGCTGTGGTGGTTTCCGAGGTGATACTGGAAAGGCATTAGGAAAACACAGTCAGGATGCGTTTCTGAGGGAGATGGAGATGGTGATATGAAGATCAGTGAGAAGACAACTCCCAGGTGATGGCAGGTGAGGAGAAAAGGTAGGAAGTCACATGGCTTAGAAAGCAGCAGGTTGTATCACTAGTTTATTCAGGGGATAGTTTCTGACTGGTTAGAGTCTAGCTGCAGGAATACTACAGTTTTACTAGAAAGTCAAGATGGTGAACCTGTGCCATTTATAATCAACTTGCAGCATCACATTATCAAATCTCTATGAGGGACAGAGAGACATGTCACAAAAAGGAGGATCCCAAATTCTCCATGTCTGCTACAGGGATGACAGAAGCAGAGTCCTCCCACCAAAAACAAACAAACAAACAAACAAAAAACCAACAACAGAAAAAAAAAAAAAAAAGAAGTGACCAAAGACTAAGGCAAGTTCAACCTGAGAAAGTTTGGGTGCATACAACATGTGTTATTAGTTTGTTCTGAAAACAGAAAAAATTATGTCAGTGAAGTACAGAAATGGGCTGCTGGCCACACACTTCACTCTGAAATTAGAAAATCTAGCTGTCAGGCAAGAAGAGAGGGAAGCCTAGCAGGCAGATAAACCAAAAGAAATAGCAAGGAAAAAGCAAGTACATTGTGGGAAAGCGTTCGAAGCTTCAAGCTATGAAGAGCTCAGTGCTGACACTGGGGAAGAGCATAGTTTTGTAGTGCTAGCCACTTGGAAGAAGGGTGGCCCCAGGATTCTTCCCACCCCACCACCTGGCAAGCCTTTGGGATGATCTGCTAGTGGCGACTGGACCTCATGCAGTGAGCCAGTCAGACAGGTTTTAGAAAATTGCATCGCTGGACTCAGAAAGGAGAAAGAGAAGCTGTTCAACAGCAAACTGGATAAGGTACCTGTCCTTCTCTTACAGCTTGTCTACATCACACACCAGTATTATTTCTTACACTGTCAGCTAGTGACTTCTGGGAAATTATATAATCCACTCAGTTACTTGGAGAGAAAAATGTTTGCTGTATTATTCATGAACTTTAGTCCTTAAGGCATTTTTCGCACAGCTGTCCCAAACTGGTTTCATTCATATCTTGAAGAACTTCTTTGGTTCACTATACTTCTTTTACTGCTCTGGTATCATATTGACTTAGTGTCACGTCCATCTTTAAATACCACCATGCCACCAAATCTCCCTCTTTTTCAAGGATTTATTGCTAGCATCAGACATCACTCTTGGCCTTACATCAGTCACACCCGGTTCTGGAGTGACCACTGCACAGATCATATATTTCCTTATGGTTTTTGGAAAGGAGGGGATCACATCCTGTCTCAACAGCATCACCTTTATGCCTAGATCTAGAGAAGTACCCGGCAAAATGAAGAAAATGGATGGAGGCCTTTCCAGGGGAGGCTCCAGTGCTGTGACAGAAGAAAGGGCTCTTGCATAAGAACAATAATGGATAACAGTTGGACATATGCACACATTTTCAATTCCTGCCCCTAACATTACAAACGGGTCTTATTTTCTTCCCTGGGGTCACTCCTGTTGGGAATGAAGTAACCCTACAAACACAACTGCAATTTTAACCAGAACTTAAAACCTGAATCCCACAAGATCTATGTCCTACCCCCTGAAGCTGACCCTGAAGAAGAGATAAACCTCAAAGCCCAAGCAGATGTCCAACATAACTATACCAGGATTATCATGGGCTCACTTACAAAAAGGAATTTTAAAATAACTTTTGTTCTGGGGACCTCATAGGAAGCTATTGGAAGCTTCTCAAGTAAGCTCAGTTTTTATTACCAGCCCCACACCCATTTCATGGTCTCTCCAAATGATGTCCAGGATGAACAGTCTATGCTTTGTAGTGTTCCTTTTCTGAAGTATCAAACCCTTCTGGTTTTGATTACCCATTTCAAGCACCCCCTCAATCCATCTACTCATTTAATATTCCTTCAGTCCCTCTTTGCATGACTTCTTCCCTCACCATGTGCTCAAAATATTGCCTGTGCCAATAAAATGTGAACTCTGAAGTGTTTATTTGTGTAATATAACAAAGCGTTCTCTTTCCCTTTCAGATGGCTCCTGTTCCATACTCTACTTCAGCTGATAGCATCTTGGTGTAAATAAACACTTGGTGTAAAGACACTTCACAGCAAAGGCTTTTTTCCTGCTGTGGTTGATGCACAAAGATGAACCTCAGCATAGAAAGTAGGTGGCTTCACATCTCAGCAACATCTTGAGTTTACAGCTACCTTGAGCTTCGATGGGGTATGTTTCCATAAATCAAGACGTTTCAAAATGCAGAGGAATAAGTGACAAGAAAAGTGAAAGTACAAAAAGACAGAATTATTTTGGCATGGATTGTGGAAAGCAAGAATGTCATTCCAGGGCTCACAAAAAGTGACACCAGTGCTGGCCTTCTACTGCAGCAAATTTTTGGAGACCACTGTGTAGAATAACATCACTCATATTTTGCTGATACTCCCATTGCTTTCTCTGCATCTTGATCAAACTGGAGATAACATATTACAAAGTGAAGATGACCCACAATATGTAGTTGGGACACCCCTATTTTGCATGGATTACATAAAAGGATATTCAGCAAATGTTTTCTCCAAACATTGCACAGGCAAAGGCTGAGACATCTCACTACATCGAACAAAGAGTATTACCTTTCTTGTCTTGTATTCATTTAGACATATATCCCATTTATTCCATCAGATTAATTTCTGCTCTATACTGATATGCAAAAAGAGTATGGATTCTGTAAAGGATGAAAAAGCACTGGTCAAAAATAATCACTTTGTGTTTTATGCATCCCTTTTGTCCACCACTCTTTTCTCTCTGCTCACTTTTGTGTGTTGCTAACCCAGGGGTTAGGCCCTGAGAATTCGTTTAGGCAGACAGCTCATTATGAACTCTTCAAAGGCACCATCTGCTCCGTGTTTGTGTGAGCAGATCGTTGTGAGTCACAAAACTCATAGGTGGAGCTGAAAGATCATGATAACATGATTCATGAGCCATGATCTGAAAAACTCCAGTTTCTTGTCTCTGGGTTTGTTTACTAGTATCATACAATGTGGAGTAGCCATTACAGATGTTTCTTCAATTCCCAGGATGGCTGACTTTGCAAAACATTAATAACCCCAAGTGCAACCTTTGACCCTTCTGCCAAATCTGGCTCTATTCTCCTTCATCCTTATTCCCCTTTTCATATTTTTGTTGTCCTGTCTGTATTTTCTTAAAGTAGATATGAACAAGAATACATTAGAACCCAACCCTTTACAATAATCTTTCAAATCTCATTTCAAAAGACATAGAAATCTCAAATGTTGAAACCTAACATCTTGTCCTCATTTGGATTTGGGAAACATAAAGGGCAAAAAGGAGTCCTCGCATCAGCTGTGTTCTTTCCACAAGTGTCACGGTCGTAATCCTTGGCCAATGCTGTCATAAGATACAGAGTGGGTGCAGACTAGTCAGGAAACAAGTATAGACAGCAGTACAATTAATATGGCATTATATGGGTGTACAGTATTTAACCACTGCTTCTCTGGGCCAGAAAGATGTCAAACTGAAAAAGCAACGTAGAGCATAGTGGACAATACGCCTTCCAAAGAAAGATCTGCCCTCATCTTACCCGGTCCATTACACCTTCAGGAGCTACCTCTCCTGCTAAACGTCACTTTCTTTCCCCCTGGTAATTAAGTTTCCCCTAAATAATTCTGTTTGAATGGTAATACACACCAAGTTACAGTGTTTTACACCATTCTCAGTTTCTTTACTTCCCTCTGTTCACATTCAGTATATTATGGGATCAATCCTATTGCGAGAGAATCTTCTCAGACAGTGGGTAATTTTTCAAGAGACTACTAGGGGAAATATCCCAAACAAATTTGTTCAACCAAATGCAGCCATACAGGACTCTGTCTCTGAATAGAACAACTGCATATATTCACTTTGATGGTTTTTATTTCTCAAACTGGAAATATTTTCAAAGTTTAGTTAACACAATTGTATTTTTAAAAAAAGCAAGTGAGCCAAATCCCTGGTAGCATGCCACTTTTGTTCTACTGCTTAATCATTTTTCTCCTTCCCAATAAGGGATACAGAGGGGAACATTGCCACCAGAGATGAGGAAAAGGCTGAGGTACTTGATGCCTTCTTTGCCTCAGTCTTTAATAGTGAGACCAATTATCCTTAGGGTATTCAGCCCCCTGAGCTGGAAAGACAGGGACGGAGACCAGAATATACCCCCCATAATCCAGGAGGAAGCAGTTAATGACATGCTAGGCCACCTGGACACTCACAAGTCTATGGGACCAGATGGGATCCATCCAAGAGTAATGACGGAGCTGGTGGAGGAGCTTGCCAAGCCACTCTCCATCATTCATCAGCAATCCTGGTCAACAGGGGAGGTCCCAGACAACTGGAGACTTGCCAGCGCAATGCCCATTTACAAGAAGGATCAGAGGGAGGATCCACGGAACTACAGGCCTTTCAGCCTGACCTTGGTACCAGGGAACATTATGGAGTGGTTCATCTTGAGTGCACTCATATGGTATGTGCAGGGGATCAGGCCCAGCCAGCATGGGTTCATGAAAGGCAGGTCCTGCTTGACCAACTTGATCTCCTTCTATGACCAGGTGACTTGCTTAGTGGATGAGGGAAAGGCTGTGGATGTTGTCTACCTGGACTTTAGTAAAGCCTTTGACAACATTTCCCAGTGTTTTCCTGGAGAAAATGTCTGCTCATGGCTTGGACGGGTGTACTCTTCACTACATAAAAACTGGCTGGATGGCTGGGCCCAAAGAGTAGTGGTGAACAGAGTTAAATCCAGTTGGCGGCCAGTCACAAGTGGTGTTCCCCAGGGCTCAGTACTGGGGCCAGTTCTGTTTAATGTCTCTGTCAATGGTCTGGACAAGGGGATCGAATGTACCCTCAGTAAGTTTGCAGCTAACACCAAGTTGGGAGGGAGGGTTGATCTGCTCGAGAGTAGGAAGGCTCTACAGAGGGATCTGGACAGGCTGGATCTATGGGCCAAGGCCAACTGTATGAGATTCAACAAGGCTCAGTGCTGGGTCCTACTCTTGGGTCACGACAACCCCATGCAATGCTACAGGCTTGGGGAAGAGTGGCTGGAAAGCTGCCCAGCAGAGAAAGACCTGGGGGTGCTGGTTGACAGCCGGCTGAATATGAGCCAGCAGTGTGCCCAGGTGGCCAAGAAGGCCAATGGCATCCTGGCCTGTATCAGAAATAGTGTGGCCAGCAGGAGCAGGGAGGTGATCGTCCCCCTTGTACTGGGCACTGGTGAGGCCACACCTCGAGTGCTGTGTTCAGTTTGGGGCCCCTCACTCCAGGAAAGACATTGAGGTGCTGGGGCGTGTCCAGAGAAGGGCAACCAAGCTGGTGAGGGGCCTGGAGCAGAAGTCTTATGAGGAACGGCTGAGAGAGCTGGGGTTGTTTAGCCTGGAGAAGAGGAGGCTGAGGGGAGACCTTATTGCTCTCTACAACTGCCTGAAAGGAGGCTGTATCGAGGTGGGTGTTGGTCTCTTCTCCCAAGTAACAAGCAATAGGATGAGAGGAAATGGCCCCAGGTTGTGGCAGGGGAGGTTTAGATTGGATATTAGGAAAAATTTCTTTACCGAAAGGGTTGTCAGGCATTGGAACAGGCTGCCCAGGGAAGTGGTTGAGTCACTATCCCTGGAGGTATTCAAAAAGTGTGTAGACAAGGCACTTCAGGACATGGTTTAGTGGGCATGGTTGATGGTTGGACTAAATGATCTTACAGGTCTTTTCCAACCTAAATGATTCTATGATTCCTTCACTCACGTAATAGATACTTCAGTTGCATAAACATATTTTATTGTATCATACAATGACAATCCAGGATTGCTTCAAATATCTTAATGGTTCTTTATTGTGGGTAGTATGCAGCAGAAATAATGAAGCTTGGAGTGCATCCCAAGAATTATCTCAGTACTCTCCCCAAATTCATTGTGTCATCCCTAAACAAAGTGGTGTGATCATAATAGGCAAGAATTAAAGACTTCACCATGGGGAATGGTGACTTAATTTTAACATAATGACTGCTCTTCTGAAACTGCAACCAAGCTGACTTTTGCCCAACAACTGTGTTTATTGTTGTTGCTATCTCTGTTGTCATGCTGTATCCCTTACTACCATCAGAGTGGTTTGTATCAGGTAGGTTCCCCACTACCGCAGCAACTCACAGCTCAGTGGACCAGTTGCTACCACAGCACAGGGAAGACAGGGCCAAGCTTAAAGTCCATCTAGGAGACATCTTCCACTTGCACAGCCATTAGTTTTCCTTGCATGAATTCTCATTAGAGTGTTGCTTATATACCCAGTACTGAAAAGCAACTCAAAATCTTTATCATTCATAAATGTTAGATATCCAGCAGTTGTGAAATACTGATACTCACCAGCAGCCTGAAGCAACCAGCGGGACTCAGGAACCAATGAGAGTCTATTGCCTCATCTACCATTAAACCTGCCACAAAACCAGTATCTAATCACTCACAAATGCCTCACATGCAGAAATCTGAGGGTAACCGGCGTGGTTGGTACAGTGGTTTGTCACACCAACACTTGCCATTGCCATGACTGTTGTGCCAAACAAAGGTCCTTTCCTGAAATTAGCAGAAGGGGAAAGAGGTACTGTGGTGGCAACTGAGTGACAAATTTGGAATTGGAGAGAAGTATGGGATGAAGGAATTGCAAAGTATTAATTTTATAGGTAAAAGGAGGGTTTCCTGTATCTCTAAACAGGGAATGTCATAGATATTGCCAACTGAGAGAGAAAAAAATTTCTGAGAACCGCTTTTTAAAAGTTTAGCATTGCACTGCTCTAGGTATATATCCATTATTACTTTTCTGCTGGCTGATCCTGAAATAGATCTCAGGATACCTTTACAAAATGCCACATCTTTTGCACACACTTGATTATTTAAAAGAAAAACATTGAATGTGAACATACACAGCTGGTTACAGTCATTTAAAGAGTCTCTTATTCCATATTGTAAATACTGCTAGCAAAGCACTTTTGTTTGCAATTGCAAAAGAAAGAGGCAGACAAGCAGCAAGACAACATTTTTGGAATTTTTAACTTAAAACCAAGAATTCCAGGAATGGTCCAAACAATCAGAGAACTGGAACAATAGATATCCAACAGGAGGGGTTAAAAAAAAAAAAGAGAGAGGAAATTCTGAACATCTGCTTCACTTATTTACATGTTTTAATATAGGTAGAAAGATTGTTGCCTCAAAACCAAAAGAGAAATTAGTAAAGGTCTACTCTTACATCTTTTATGCTAAAAACTTTGTGCAAACACACTCCTTTTCTTTGTGGTTGCTTCCAAAAGTATCTTACCTTTTCTCTTTTGTGTAAAATTGATTACCACAACAAAATGACTGCAGTACCAGAAAATGCACACATAGAGCTAACTAAGCCTCCTATCATACAGAAAGGACCACCCCCTCCAATAGCCTCAGAAATCACATCTTGACCATGAAATCCACGGGGATCATGTGTTGAATTTCATTTCTTCATGAAATGAAGAAAAGTTGTGCAAGTGGAGAGCTTGCTAGGTTCCAGCAAAATAAGTAAGTACAAAATAGCTCAGTGATACAGGCTGTAAGTAGCAAAATAATACCAGGGGCTTGCATCTGTCGTGCTAATATGGCAGCTTTTTCTTCTTTTTTTTTTTTTAAATTTTTTTTTTATTCTATTGGTTTTTTGCTTACTCTTCAAGAGCCTCTCAAAACTGAGATGGCATGCTCAAGGTTGAATCCTTAGCTTTACTCTTGCCAACTGTAGACAGAAGTTCATAGGTACAGCTATTAGCACACCTACAAAGGCCAATCTTGCTACACAGCAGTGGTAGAATATGTGTCTATCTCCAGCAGCAAACAGAAAACTTTAATTTCAGTGAAAAATATGAAAATGACGCTTTGAGTTAATATGAAGTAAACCATTTCAAAAGTATAGGACTGTATACTTGCAAAGCTATTTTAATTTTTAAGTGTGTTTTAAATTGTTCACATTTTAATTTTATACAGTCATTTTCTTTGTATTCTCTTTTTTAATATGAATTATGAAACAGTGAACAATGAAATACCTGAATATAATTTCCTAACCTCCATAACTAATTTACTGAGTAAAATTTAATATACTTATTACTAAAATACCTACAGTAATTCTAATAACAGAAGTAATTATGAACAGATATAATACAATGATAACTTAAAAATATCTACCATAAAAATAAGGAATAAAAACATATCTGCAAAGCTCTAGGTTCGAAGTGAACCGTTTAAAGTTCAGACAAAACACTTCAACTGAAGTGAAATGAAAAATATGTAGAAATGCTGAAATTTTTCAGCAGTTGGATTTATTGCAGCATCCAGCTCTGTGCTTTCTGGGGATGTGATATATACAGGCAAGAATGCCACCATGTAACTTTTGGTATGTTTGCAAATCTTTATCTCTGTGGTATCAAGGAGGGTGCAATTTCATCTTTTGAGTTGCAACACTGGTTTTAAAGTTTCCCATCCTCTTTCAGTCTTGACTATTTTTTTATTCCTGCCCCCGTGCAGCTGTTCACCCCCTCCCGTGCTGAGCCAATGTTATGGTCTGTGAGAGCAATGGGAAAGAATATGAACCCCCCCCATCACCTTAAAGAGGAAATATAGAGAGAGGAAGAAGGGAAGCAATGATGAAGTGTTGATTGTGCCCTTTCCATTCATATTTAATGAATTATTTGCTTCTCTAAAGTCCATGTAAACATTGTCAATGCCTGTACAGTATCACTCTCTGAGTGACCACATGGCATGGTACTCTTCCCACTTAAAAACTAGACATCTGTGGGCTGACAAGCCAGAGTGAACCCTGGGTTAGCATAACAAAACTGAACTCTTATCAGGAATATTAGGATGAGGCCAAATTAGTGCAAGTGATATGACTTTTCCTTCTAAACTTCGTGTTTAGACTCTGTTGAATTAACGAATTAATGACTTGCACGCGGGTTACACCCACTTCTTCTAGGCAGCATTGGCTGAAGAAGACACTTGTCAGTTACAATAATGTTAAAATAAAGCATTCTCAGAGGAGCAGATGGAAAAGGAACCAACTCACCTTTTTCTCAGCCACATCAGTATTGATATTTCTCCTGAGCCCAGAAAAGTCAAGAAAAAATACCATCCTCCACCTTTGAGGTCTTTGAGTGGGAAGCACTGTTGGAATCCCACATAAATTATCCTTGATTCTTAACTTACTGTATGCTGTTACAAAGTCTATAATGAATACTTCATGTCAATGAGGCTTATATAGTCCTAAGATTTCTAAGGCAAAGGTAATAAGCTGAAAAAGCATTTTACAGAATCTTTCTTGACTGAAGAAACAGGGTGTAATGGATGGGTGTTTATTTTTCAGTTGAAGTCACTGTGAGATAAAAGACTTTATCCCGATGCAGATATAACAGAGAATGTAAATGTAAACCATCTGCCTGTGAAAAAAATGTAAAGGATTTATGGAATGATTGGGAGGACTTCTGCACAATGTATAGGCCATAGCAAGCTTTTGCTTTTGATCAAGAGACAGGATATGCTGAAACAGCCACAGACCCTTTGCCAGCACATGGTAAGAAAAACACAGGAGTCAGTGGAGACACAATTCTGACTTTACCATGTGTTTGGAGACACATGGTCCCAGACCTAGCATTTTACCACTTTAGCATTTATCATCTTAGGCTGTTTAACAGAGAGTACTTTACCCTAGTCTTAGTTATACTTAAATAAACCATCTGCATGCCCAAACTTCTCACAAAGATTTTACAGCATATACTGCCATAGGAGCATCAGAAGGGGGACCACCATTTGTCTCGCTACGTATTTACTTGGTATTGCTTAAAATGGACATCACAAGACAGATGTAAGATTCAGAAAAGCACCTAAAAATTGCTCTGGTAAAACGGCTGATGTAATCATCAGATTCATTCATTTGTAATACCAGGAAAGACAAGAGGTCCCTTTGAGTTCAGTGATCCTACAGTTAATTCATCTGGATTTGATAGGTGAGAGTAAGACTGTGGTCAGAGGCAGCAGGAGGTTTTGCAGACAGGAAATCACGGGAGTAGAGCTTTGGAGAGAAAACTTAGTCCAAGATTTACGTTCTGTTATTGTTACTCAGTAACCAATCAAGCCAAACCCCGCAAAACATGGCTAAGCTATACAGTTATATGGCACACTGTATTTCACAGGCCAGCAACTCTTTTCTGTGCTCTGGGGTCATGGAAAAGCAGAGATACTGTTCTGAAGGTGTATTGGCATGCTCCAGGTCTTATAAAAAACTGAGGAGCAGCACAGGGTTGTTGTCCTGAATTACCCTGTCATGCTTTCTATACTGTATCTGTCTCCTTATATCCTCTCAGGAGCCCCTTTTCATTTCCACCTTTTCTTGCAGCTTACCTGCCTCACCCTTGCACTTTTTAATGGTTTGCTAAGGCTGAAT
Organism: Haliaeetus albicilla; assembly: GCF_947461875.1. NCBI lineage: Eukaryota > Metazoa > Chordata > Aves > Accipitriformes > Accipitridae > Haliaeetus > Haliaeetus albicilla. The sequence goes on from NC_091516.1 coordinate 54,614,811, forward strand.
CTTCCCAAGACTGGAGACAAGAGGCAGGAGACACTCTGGCACAACCAGGCAGCACAGATCCTCAGACTGATGGGCAATTTGGCAATCTGTCACATACAAATGACAAAACCTAGGAGGAGACCTTATAAAGGAATAATGTCATGTGTTATGGTAAAATCTATCCAGTTCTGAAGAGCATCTTATGACACAGACAGAGCAAGCTGCTGCCCCTCTCCAGGCAAGTAAGTCAAGGTAATAATGAGTAGAGGCAACAAATACTACAGGCTATTGAAATGGTACAATGGACATGGATGGTCCATTCATTTGCCAAACAGAAAGTATTTGGTACAAAAGGAAAGAGAAGGGCAGAAAATAGAGGGTTTGAGCATTAGAAAAAGTGATCAGAATTTTTCAACTGTACAGAGTAGTGGATTTTGCTGTAGTCTTATTCAGAGAATGAATTGAATATCTTAGTTGAAATAGATACTTAATTCTCTCCACAATAAATAGGTAGATGATAGATAGATACTTAATTCTCTGTAATTTTGAACTCCTCTGATGGCAAAGGCCTGTCAGTTAAGTAACTTTGTCATAAACAAGTGACTGAAGCAGAAACACATTTTATCTGTAACTGCTGTAACAGCAATTATTAAAAGTTATTCTGTGAGCTGTAACAAATGCATATATAACTTTGGATTTTTCAAGTTAGTTACTTTTATGTTTCCATTTCGTGGTCTTTACTTGTACTGAATAGCTTATACTTTTGATCCAGTTAAAATAGCCACTTTTTAAAGCATACATTATTGTTTCTTGAGACTTGAATATAATTGCCCTAGCCACATGAAGAAAGGTCTCCCAATGTAATCAACATGAAAGACCTCTTGAGAGTGACCAGATTACATCACTTACAGTGATGTGGATTATATAAAACATAGGAGTAAAATTTTACCAAGAAATAGTAGAAAGGACTGCAAATAAACCATTTTCTCATATGAAGATCCATAGCAAAAATTACAGAGAACGGGAGGAAATAAATTCATACAAGAAGAATCAGGATTAGTATTCATGTAAGGGTTAAAGCAGTCTTCTCCTTTTCCTCTGTAGATGAAGATCTCATGATAATAGCATACACAGTGTGGTTATGACATCACAACCCCCATAAACACAATCTATTAGAATTTTTTTTGAAAGACTGCATATACCAATGTTTATTTATTAGAATACAGTTGGCATGACTGGGTGCTGGAAAACAAATAAAACTTTCCAAACACTAAATACATTTATCCAATCCTAAATAATAACTCATCCGGGAAGTCAGAGATAGTTTTGGTTACTCTGTTAAAGAGGGCAAAAACTTCAAGAAAAGGATCTGTAGAGCCTGAATTTTATTCTTTATACATCACGTAGTTAAGACTAAGGAACTAAGAGCAGACACTAATTCCATTTACTAATTTACAGATGAACCCGCCAGCTCAATGGCATGAGAGGGCAGCCTGTTGGCTTTTATGCTAAACTTCCTACCCATTGAATTACCCAACTCTAGTAGATTACTCATTTTTTTATTGTATTGGTTTTGTGTGGCAAGGCTTTGGTAGTTGCGGGGGGGGGGTTTACAGGGGTGGCTTCTGTAAGAAGCTGCTGGAAGCTTCCCCTGTGTTCAAGAGAGAGCCCATACCAGCCGGCTCTAAGACGGACCCGCTGCTGGCCAAGGCCGAGCCAATCAGTGATAGTGCTAACGCCTCTGTGATAACATTTTTAAGAAGGAAAAAAAGTTGGGATGGGGAGAAACAGCCGCCGGAGAGAGGAGTGAGAACATGTAAGAGAAACAACCCTGCAGACCCCCAGGTCAGTGCAGAAGGAGAGGGAGGAGATGCTCCAGGCACTGGAGCAGAGATTCCCCTGCAGCCCGTGGGGAAGACCATGGTGAGGCAGGCTGTCCCCCTGCAGCCCAGGGAGGTCCACAGTGGAGCAGATCTCCACCTGCAGCCTGTGGAGGACCCCACGCTGGAGCAGGTGGGTTCCCAAAGGAGGCTGTGACCCTGTGGGAAGCCCACGCTGGAGCAGGCTCCTGGCAGGACCTGCGGATCTGTGGAGAGAGGAGCCCACGGAGCAGGTTTTCTGGCAGGACTTGTGACCCCATGGGAGACCCACGCTGGAGCAGTGTGCTCCTGAAGGACTGCATGCCGTGGAAAGGACCCACGCTGGAGCAGTTCATGAAGAACTGCAGCCCGTGGGAAGGACCCACGTTGGAGAAGTTCATGGAGGACTGTGTCCCGTGGGTGGGACCCCACACTGGAGCAGGGGAAGAGCGTGATGAGCCCTCCCCCTGAGGAGGATGAAGCGGCAGAAAATAACGTGTGATGACCGTAAACCCCATCCCCATCCCCCTGTGCCGCTGGGGGGGGTTGGTAGAGAAATCCAGGAGTGAAGTTGTGCCTGGGAAGAAGGGAGGGGTGGAGGGAAGGTGTTCTGAGATTTGGTTTTATTTCTCATTACCTTACTCTGGTTGATTTGTAATAAATTGAGTTAATTTTCCCCAAGTCTGAGTCTGTTTTGCCTGTGACGGTAATTGGTGTGTGATCTCTCCTGTCCTTATCTCAACCCGCAAGCTCTTTGTTATATTTTTTCTCTCCCTGTCCAGCTGAGGAGGGGGAGTGATAGAGCAGCTTTGGTGGGCACCTGGCATCCAGCCACATTTATTTATCTGGTTTTCTATACTACAATCATTACATGCCATGTGAGTGTCTCAAATAGCATATGCTATGCCTATCAATGCTAAATGGCAGATATTCTTACTAGTATTACCAGCATACCTGTCCAATTCAGTCTTTCCTTCTTCTCACTTTTGAACCTGTTGATCCATTTCAGCCTGTGTGGCAAAACTAGACATCTCAAAGATATTTAATGACGCAGATGTTACATGTCTATATAGAGAGAAAACAAAATCCAGTACTCTTTCTGAGGGCAAAACTGGGGAAACAGCTATTCCCTGTTGCCTTTGGCATGCAGTGGCAGGCCACTTATCCCATGTGCAGTGGCTGACCCCCCAGCATATGGCACTGCCTAGCTCATTAGCTCATTCCTAACTCTAGCTTGTGTTTCTCCCCTTACCTCAGAAACACAGGGCAGGGAAAAAATAGACAAGAACATGGAGGCAAGTGCTGAACAGGAAACACTGCTAGCACAGGAAGATCTCAAATTACTGGGATGAATATCTCTTGGGAAACTGGAAGGGAAACTGGCTTATTGCAGGGAGAGGTGTTGGGTGACAGAGCATACAGATTTAAAGGAAATAGGGCGTCATTAGTTCTGCTGCTCGTGGAATAACTTGTCCTCCGTTATGGTTTACTTACCATGTTTCAGCAAGCATATGGAACATAACTATTCCAATAGCATCTTCTGAACTTGGCAAATATTTAGGAGCTGCATTCTAATATGTGTTCTCTTTTTCTAGTTGTTATGCATTAGATGAAGGTGTCATGGGCTACTGCTGCTCAAAAGTAATGCTTGGCTAAAACTGTCCGGATAGAAGGGGTGGTCATTCCAATTCCAGGAGACAACGCACATGTACAGCTATGTGGAAAGGAGGAGACAAATACATTTACAGGTTCCAAATAAGGAAGGCTTCAACTGGAAAAATGTCCCTGTTGCAACACATAACTGTCTCTCCACCCTTAAAAAACCTCAGACAGATAATTTCTCCCTTTTGCAGTCATTCGTTTACCTCTATTTAACAGGAAATATGAGACTATCATGCAGCTGTCCGCATTCCCCTTGCAGCTGGAATAAATTGTTTTAGATTTATTCAGATTAATGTAGTACAGCTTTACCCTTCTCAAAATCCCATGTACCCATTTGACACTCCAACCAACCTGTGTTTTGTTTGCCTTCACAACTGCCGATCAGCTTGGCAATGGACCAAATCCCAAGTCAGGATGCTCTAGTGCTTAGTGAACCCCGAAAAGCACCAGGTCAGTGGGAGCTTCAGGGTATGCAGCACCTTCCAGAATCACCTGTTTTGATGTCATGCATGTTGGCACCTTGTCATTGAGTGGTTAACAAGGGTACACTTGAGCACATGATATGCTCAGAAAGACACATCCTACCGGATATCGGTTGTTGGGCTTTTTCCAACACTCAACCTTCGTTTCTCTCCTCAGCACCTCTAGAGATTGTCTTCCCATGCGTTACCCTGCTTTGGTGGACAGACTCTCAGAAGCCTAGCTCTCCGAACCCACTGGAGAGGACGCTGGGCTCTGAAATCTAGGCAGCAGGAAGGCACTCCAATCCTTTTTTCTTGTTTTAAATCTTGTTCAACATTTTGGTTTTTTCTGGACTCTGGAAGCCAATTCACATAAGTAGGTAGACAGAGACCTGCAATTCCTTATATTAAGGCAGAGCCTCTTGTTAGTACATTCATCTACAGCTGGGCAGATTATAGGCAGGGATTTTTTCTGTGTGAAGAGAGAACTTTAATTTAGATTACTTCTCTGAGGACTTTACTATCTGGAAACAGAAACTGCTACTTAGAAAAAACGAACACCAAAAGCAGAGGCTCAAAGATACTTTATGAACCTAGGCTTCTGGCAATAGTAGTTAGTTGTTCAAATGCCTTTTAAACATCGCCCCACGGACCTTCCTGTCTTTGCACACACAGCCATATTTTGAACCACTTAGGAATGTTATAATTTGTTTGATATGGCCTGTGGTTTCACAATGATGCTGAGCTTGTCATTGAGGTTACCCTGGAGAGACAGACAGATTTGTTTAGATCATTCTTTGCCAGTCTTTGCTAATCTTTGCACTCTTTAGAGGAGTTTGTGCAAATTGTGACATCTAAGACGCTTCCAGAATTACAGAAGTCCCAAAAGAATACAAAAGAGTACAAAAATGAATGGAGCAACACTGGCATATTTGATCACAGGGTTCAGCCCCCCCATCCTACTTTCAAGACACTTTATGAAACTTGCACAACCCCTTAGTCCAGCTAAATAAATACTCAGTTAAATAAAGCTGGTCTAGCTTCACAGCAAAATCTAGCTTTCAGTTTCCATTGTTCCTGTCACAATGCTACGCACTGAGGTGCAAGGATGTTAAGGAAGCTTGTTTGATCAGTACTGCTTAGTATCAGAAATTTGCAGGTTTGTTGGTTTCCTTCCCAAAGCGCAGCTATACAGACTCATGGCTCCCATTGAGTCTGTGTGGAATCCTGAATGGTTGGCACTGCTGAAAATTTCAACTCTGTATTTTGTTAAAACTAGCATGATTTTTTCGAAACCTACATTCTTTATGGTCAGTGCTCTGGATTTCCTGATCCCACTATTTCCTGGTACCAAAGACTAAGGAAGAAAATCTGCAGATGGTATAACCTGGCTTGTAACCTCTCCCTACAACCTTCATAACCTATATTAAGTTGGAGGGATATGAAGAATGATGTAAAGATATAATGTTTTATATATACAAATAATGGTAACCATAAACAAAGACACCTTTCTCCCTGTATGACATTAACTGCCACTTGAAATTAAGAATCTTCTCTATCTTTTGAAAAAATCAGATTTTTGCTATTGCATTATACAGAAAATAAAAATGCTCCACTTGTATTAGTTTGAAATGTTACATACTGAAACAATAATTTTTATAGTGGTTTTAATACAAGATAGATTGATGTATTGGATGTTGTATGTTTTCAAATGGAGAAAAAACATGCAAAATAAGTGAAGGTCAAATTTCTTGTGGTTAAACCCATGAAGTAAATAAAGAACATATTTTGTTTGTTTGGATCTTGGGGGAAGAAACTGCTTTTATGGTGGAGTAGTGTATTACACTAAAGCAAGCACTGTAATGTATTGCATTTCAAAATCACGTATTTATAAGATAAGGAATGTACTGACATCCAACATAATCAGTCTCAGTAACAAAACCTTGAAGCAATTCTGAAAAGTGAAAACTTGAAAAAATGTACCTTTATTTTCTAAATGATAACATATAAAGGAGGAAAAAAACCTGCACTGAATGTTGGCATAAACCTTCTTATTACTAGGACCTAATAGTGAAAATTTGTTTATCGTACATGACTTTCTTACATGAGTCTAATTCAGACTGATCATTCAAAATGGCTACATTTGAAACTTCCTGTCTTGCTGAACCCCACTAACCTCCTCATGATCCAGGTCTTAATGATGCAGTATTTTACCTTAATTCCCATACTTGCGTTTCACTCGGAAAATTGTACATCACCTTTATTGAATATGACTTGACAGGTATTTTGTAAGTTTTGCTAGTAAAATTTAAAAATGTGGTAACTTAAGACAACTACAGTTCAGAAGTGGTTAGGAGGAGTGTCTGGAAACTTTTTAAATTTTGAAAATTGTTCCTGTTCCATTCAGGGAGAAAACCAAGATCCTTCAAGATTTCCTGCAAAGAAACAGAGAATGAGAAGCTCAGAGTAGAGAATAACATTTTGTTATTAGAACTACTATTTGACTGGAGAGCATCAGCAGTCCATGCAGTGATACTGCTTTGGGAGCTCCTTTGGTTTGAAGCAAAAATTGCATGTAGTGAACACCCTCAGCAAAAATTCCTATCAACTTTGATTCACTCATTAACACCTGTGGTCACACCTAATCACCATTTTCCAAACCCCTTATTTTGCAAAATTCCTAACCTGCTGAATTGATCTCTCTCTCCCAAGATAAACAAGCTGCTCTGTATTGATTTATGAAGGGTTGCATTTGGGAATTACTATGTGGTAGGGAATTACGACATTTCTAAATTAACAGTGGTGTTGAGTATGAAAATGCTAGCCTCTGTGATCCACAGGAACACAAGATGAATCTCAATATTCCTAAAGGAGGAGTGAGTTAAGCTCATTAGTTTTATGAATACAAATAAACACAGTGTGTTTCTAATCATATCAGTGAGTCACAGTAGAGTGCGAATTAATAGGATACTTTTGCGTGCCTGAAGTCTGTCAACCTTTTCAAAAAACAGTGTGCTTGCCCCTCTTCCTTTCCCCAAGCACAGCTGATCACTAAGCAGCATTAAGTCCATCATCACAGCCAGGACAGTTTAGGTCACAGTCCTTAATCTCCTTTATATGGGGACATTTATACTGTCACTACATAAGCGCTACACAAAAAAGTACCACAGCCTCTTTGCTAGTTGTGCCAAGTGGTATGAGTGCTGTGTGTGGTGGAGCTTAAGAAGTGTAACACTACATAAGCAGATCTGAAAACATCCCAGTCACACCTACTCAGACCATCTCAAGCTCAAAAACATTTGAAAACCTACTTTTCAGGGCTATCCTCATAATAAAAGGGACAGAAAAGAGAACAGATTTAAACAGAACACAAAGTTCAAAATGGATTCAAGTATGATGGTCTTCACAACCTCTTATGGATCAACATTTTGCAGGCTATTACTTCTTCATTAGGGGCATATGATTTTTCAGATTAGACGTGCATTTTACACAGCTACAACTCTAACTTCCTGATTGCTTAACTTCTGTAAGATTCTGTTCATTAAGAAAATACAGGAAAGAGAACAGAGGTTACCTAAATTGGAAGTTTTGTGTGCGTATCTGTTTTTTGGGGGCTGAGTTGTTTTAAACTGCAGAGACACCATGATAAATTTAGTTTAATTATGACAGTTGTGATTATTCCTCAGTCGCCACATAATGGTAGAACATGTCTACGCTGCACGGTCATCTCAGCAAAACTCTCATGCAAGTACAGCTATGGTTTATTCAGCTTGGACAAAGCACTTTTTCGTGGTTAGAAAAAGAGTTTAGAGAAGTAGTAGGAAAAGAAATTATTGTAGTTTTATCTATCTATCTACCTATCTATCTATCTATCTAATCTCCCTCCTGAGCCCACTCCAGCACATAAGCTTAGAAATTTCACAAGTTAACGAATTTCCAGTAGATCTCTGATCCCGTTTTCCTCCATAAGGATCAGCAATAACCCCCAGATCCCATCCTTGATTCACATTCTTCTTTCTGCTAGTCCCTCCACCCAAACAATTCCACAACCAGAAAGGCACATGCAATACCACTTAACTGTAAGTTTATACTAAAACAATGCCCTAATAAAAACAACACAACTTTTATGTATTCATTCCAAGACCAAGAAGTTTTATAGCTGTCATTTGGACCTGTATACTTTGGCAAATACACTAGCATAACTCATGCAAATTCTCTGGCATGGATAAAATTGATTTTATTCTGGAGCAATTACTGTGTTCACAGAATAAATGTGGGTTTGATATTAAGATTTCATTTATGGTAGAAAAGTCTGTCCACCTGGAGAAGACATTCCAGAGCAGTCTGAAGAGAAAATTGCCCCCATAGTCCTCCCCAGTGGCTTGATAGGATCCATAATTTTTATCCAGTTAAATGCTTCTGCAGCAAAGTCACAGCCCTTCCTGATTTTCTCATCGGGCAGTCCTCCAGCAAACTTCACCCTGTGCAGCAGTCTCCCAGTAGTGTCTTGATTCTTACTCTCCCACCCTACATTTGTGAGTCATCCTTCTGTTTTTTCTTCAGATATTTCTTCATATGGCCTCCATGTGCCTGTCCTCCTTCCCATGACTTTCTCCACCACCCCTCTCTCGAACTGTTTTTCCCTCACTGTCCTCAACTCCCATTCTCTCCTTGCCAAGAAACTCCCTTTTTCAGTTTCTACTCCCATCCCAAAGTTTTCTATTTCTTTCTTTTGAGTCCATTAAATTAATGGATTTTGTCAAAAACAGATTCTTGCCTGATTGCAAGCAAGGAAGCAATATGGCCCCTCAAGCAGAAAAACTGGCATTACTGTCGCCTCTCCAGCTAAAGTGGAGGTCTGCAGCTCCCTGTGTGTGCTGTGAGCCAGTGGATTAGAGGATCTGCCTAAATATGAAGCTGTGAACCCCAGCTGTCCATCAGACCTCCTATAAACAAATCCTCCACTGGAACTGCCTCCCCAAAACTCTCACCCGCTAAATCTTTACAAAGAATAAGATCTCTACAAAAACTCTGAAGGAGGGGATAGATTTTTTTTTTTTTATACTGAAACCCAGAAACTCTAGGGAGGGGAAATGCGAACAATTTTGTCAAGGCAAAGGAAACATATGGTATAATAATTAACTTGAGGACAACATAAAATCATATTATAATACATTTGCACTGGCCCTGTGCTGAAACTGTGTGCTGAACAGGTCTTTGTTTGCTCATTAGTCACTGAAACACCCAAACCTTCGGCACAATGTTTGAATGTAACAAAAAGACTAAATAAGTGGAAAGCCACTGGCAGCATACCTTCTGGTGATGGACTGTCTCTCTCTTCTTTACTGTTCTCCCTAACGTGAAACATCCTGGATTCAGCCTCCCTATTACTGTCCAGACACAGCTCTGTTTTTGCCATCCACCGTGGGGTGGGTCTGCAGCCTGAAGCCACAGCAGCACATCCTTGGCCCTCATAGGGCTCTGAGCATACTGGGGCTCCGCGCAGTCCCCATCTGAACTGGAAAGAAAAAGGAAGGAAGAGCAATTGCATGGCTGAACCACATGAAGCACACACACACACATACGCTGTGCATTGCAGGGCTCATCGGAGACTGCAGTTTGCTTAGCTCTTTTAATGAATTCCAGGCTTGGTGCAAATGGTGCCATCTCCAGCTGATGGAGATAAAATCCACAGGATCAACCTGGGAGAAAGTGTGTGCCTTCACTTTGAAAACTCACTTATAACCTTTCTCATCTCCATTAGCAATTCTAGCCCTTTCAAATGGTGCGATCTTTCCAACATATTTGAACTGCTATTTGGAATTTCATTGCTAAAAAATGATGAGGAAGGCCAGTGGGAACAACAAGGAGAGGCATTTGAAATTCCACAAGCGTGTCCTTCTAAGAACAGGTATGACTGCCACAGCGCCCATCAGTGAGTGGATGTTATACACCATTACAGTCAAACTCAGAGAGGAACACATAATAGCTGAATTGCTAAATACACCTCTAAAGTATGAAACAACCTGTTATTTTCACTGTTGTTTTTGATCAAGAGACTTTGCATTGCCTGTATGCTTTTAATTTTCAGTTGTTAGAAATCAAAATAATATCTAAAAACTTAAAAAACTGGATACCAAGCAAACTTAAGTGACTTTGGAATACTGTTCATCCTTTCGGTGGACAGGAGAGAAATCTTAAAAGGAAATACCACTTGAGAATCTGACTCTTGGCACTGAAATTAACATACACGCTGAAGAAATCCAACGCTCCTCCCCATTTAGGCTATCATTTACTTAATAGGTAGCACTGCTAGGAGGGTGCATGAGTGATGCATGAAGCATCAGAAAGTGCACAAACATGGTATAAGTAATTGCTTGTCTGCAAACTTTTAAGATTATGTAGCACTTACTAAGAAACAGCAAGTTTTCTCTTTTCTCATATGCAAATCCATTTGCTTCCTTCTTGTGCCTTTCTCTTACTGCTTCCTCATCACTCATGCCAGCTTTAGAGAAATGTTTGTCATAAAAGTAAAATTAGACCAACCAGCAACTGTCAGAAAAAACACACATATTTTACAAGCAGTTTAAAGCTTGCTCCCTTTCTCTTTACCTGAAAAAGATCTTGTTTTGCAAAGGCTTGTCCCTTTTCCTATATATATCAGTTAACCTAATAAATTATTTCACAACTCTGTCATACTTTTATCCCTGGGTTATAAAATAACCTGTTTAGTTCCTTCTTTTATAACCTTCCTTATCCTTTATTTTCCTTCTGGCTTTTATTTTGGGCAGCATTCTTTTTAAGCTGCTCTGCAAACTACCAGTATCTCTTCACCCAAGCCCTCTCCTGAATATTTCCCTCCTGGGAAACCTAAGTGAGATTTAGCAGGAAGCCCTTCATCATACATACTTATGAAAGAATGAATTTACAGTAACAACTTCATGCATGATGCAAAGCCCTATTGTGTTTGTACCTTTCCACCTTCTCTTCCTTCATCCTACTACCTGTCTTACTATTTTCTTGGTTTTGGCTGGGCTAAAGTTAATTTTCTTCACAGTAGCTCATATGGTGCTATGTTTCAGATTTATGACCAAAACAGTGTAGGTAGCACACCATGTTTCAGCTATGGCTGAGCACTGCTTACACAACATCAGGGCCTTTTCTCACACTGTGCCTTCAGCAAGCAGGCTGGGGGTGCACAAGAAGCTGGGAGGGGACACAGCCAGGACAGCTGTAATTTGGTTGTGCTGATCCACAATGCTTGGATATGAGTGTTTTAGTAAACTGCAATCTAACTTAAACTAAGAAGATACTAGAGTGGCATTTAATGACTTAAATGGGCTGTAACAGATTCGTAAGAACCGAAATTTCCGTGGCCACAGGGTCTCATTTAATGGGCTGACACTTCTAAGCTTTTGCAATCTGTTGCAATGATGCCAGGAGGAAAAGGATGAGTGCTAACTACTTCTTACCTTGCTACAGTGACTACTTCCTGGGTGACTTGAAATTGTAAAAGTTCTGGCTGTTCCTACCTGCTCTTGTTTTTTTCCTGAAGATCATCTGAGCGACAGCACCTCTTGCTGGAGAGCTGCAGTTCAGGCCTTTTGTGGAGCCTCATACCACCTAGGAGAACTGTAACACCTCATGAGGCTTCCTCAGACAACCAGTCCTATACTACAAACTCAAATGTTACCCTCTGGCAAGAGGCTCTCATGTTAACTTTCTCCCTCCTTCGCCTGCACCACGACTCCACCATGCAGGTCTATATAAGGGCTTGTCCCTAACATATCTGTCCTTAAGTGAGCAGGGGAAACCTGAACCAGGATGCAGATGCCTGTATTAACATATTTCTATATAGCAACATATTCTATATATCACCTGGGCAAACACAACTTGAATGAGTGCACAACACCTTGCAGAGGGACAGCAGCCAGAATATGCCCTGCTGGACTTTGCTGGAGGTATCTGTGATGATACCTGTCCTGAAAAGACACAAAAGAATGACAGACAGCCAGCCCTCCCTGGTGAAGCAGACTCTGCAACAGAGACGTAGGCAGGTGAGTCTATGACACACGAGATGCCAGGGTGTCTCAGGGAGGAACAGAACTATGAGTTCTGTCCTAGGGTGACCCAAACAATTTCTGACGTCAAAATGGCACCTCACCTGGGAACCGGATGGGTGTTTGAATCATGAAAGTTCTTTGCTGTCCTGACACACATTAGCACAACAAATTATTGTAAAGACTATTTGGAATGCAGAGTCCATTCCAGTTCTGCTTCTCTCTATGCACTTTTGCAGATTGGTCAAATTTGTTGGGATGGACCTTTGGTGGAGATGTGGGTGTGACTTAACATGGCTACACCAAAGGCAAAAGTTTCTTAGATGCATACAGAGTACTGATCATACAGGTATCCCACCATACACAATGGGTCATGCAGGTACCCTGCAAACATCTGAAGACAGCTTCTGAAATTCAACTTATGTCCCACAGCAACTCTGCTGGCTGAGTGCTGAAAATCGTACAAGAGGGTCCATGGATTGGACCATGAAAGCTGAAAGAAAACAGGGATACACTCATCCATCCAAAGCAGCTCACAGTCATCATTACAGGCCTGCTTTTAGCTTCAGCTGTGGTGACATGTTCAGAGACGATTCGGAGGGGGATTTGCTCCACTCCTGGTGCAGTCCTGTTGGCTGGCTGGACAGCAGAGCCAGCCCAGAAAGGGACATGTGGAGCCTGTGCGTGCTGCTGAGTGTCAGAAGAGCTAACCTGGGCAGAAAAGCAGTGGAATATGGCACAAGTGTGCCTGTCACTCTGCTTTTCAATATGGATGACGGATCGACTCAAATGCCTCTAGCACTCCAGCCACAGGCATATTCAGTCTGTGCAAAAAGGGGATGACTCAACCTCTGGTTCCTCCCTGGTCAGATCACACTGTCACAGCACTCCTAATGCACTACAAGGCGAAAACTTCTGCAGACAAGAAATGTGGCTGCTAAGCTGACATTGCAGTGTGACTACCTTTGCCCTTCCATGCATGGAACAGATGTAATAACATGACCTGAGCTCAGTAAGCATTTTAGGGTAAACACTGAACACCAAAAGGACAGATCATTTCCTTAACTGAAAAGAGGAAGAGTGATTTACAATTTGTTATGATAATCATAAAAGTAAGTAACGGAAGATTACCTTTTTGTGAAATTAACTGTTCACCTTTAGTCAGTTTTGGCAGTACCTGGCTCCTTTCCTTGCTCCTAGTAAAATCATGAGCACTGTGCAGAAGTTGAGAAATGTATTTTGTGCAAGACTTAGGGTCTGTTTTTCTTTAACAGCTATGAACAGACAATGATTTGATTTGTGACATTTTAATTTCCAGTTCCCTCAGTATTTTATGCCCTGCATATGCTGTAATTCACTACCAAGGGGCTTTATGACGTAACCCTTAGAACATTAGCAAGGTCCCATTCTGCTGTCAGCATAGGCCTAAATAAAACTCAGGACTAATTTTAGCTTTTATTGGAATGTGCTATTAGAAAGAAAAGGTCAAATGTGCTCACAGGAAGGCAGTGTCAGTTTGAGTTTCTGGCTTGAACCTGTTTCTCCCTTGCAACAAGGGACACTTTCCTCCACCCATTCCTGTCAAGAAGAATAAATCAGAGCAGCAACATCTGTTTAAGAGGAGGAATTCTGATACACTTGTAATGTTCTAAAATACTCCCTCTTCCCAAAATATATTCAAAACAGTGATTCACTATTCAGGGATGAGAGGTGAGTGCATTGACACAGTACTTGTACTGTCTGGGCTGTCAATACTGCAGACAGCATTCTCAGCTGATTCTAACATGAGATTCTTCTCTTTTAGTGAAAAAGAGTCAAAAGATTTTTTCAGCAGTACTCATTGCCCCTGCCCCAGTGGGAAAACTAGCTGGTCCGTTTCAAGCCTATGGAGGCAGCTGGGAATGCCCAGTCACTCTGTGGAACTTTTATCCTTTCTGCCCTTTCTCCACTTCTTTAGAAGAATCCATCTTGCAAGAAGGAAGAAAATAATCTGTCTGCTCCACATCGGCCTTCAGAGAAAGTCTTTGGCTCCTGAAAGGCATATGCTTCCAACACCTTTCTTCTCAATACTTGAGAGGGAGTCTCTACCCCAGAAAAGAATTTTTCTTCTCAAAGACAAAAAAAAAAAATTACTTGCCAGAACTAGCAGTTGCTCTCAGGGGCTAATCAGACCTAATCTTCTCCTCATTACCAAGTTTCACAATAAATATCTCTGAATTTGAAAGGCACAATTCATAGAGGGAGACAGAGTTTGGAGATAAGCAATCTGAACTGCCACTACACCCAAGCCTCAAACGTGCTTTCTGAGGGCACTTCACCCTGCATCCCCAGAATACAAATAAATGTGGAAAATACTTATCTTGTGGAATATTGAGACAAGTAACCACCTGTGATACAGGGACTTTCTGACAATAGATAAACAGGAGGTGTACGGAAATGCAGGAAAAAAAATTAGTTAAGATATCCTGGAGGCTTAATTACTAATTTGTATTATTAATGTTACAAAGTCTCCTTAAAGTTATCTCTGTGCATGATTTATCAAGGACTATCAAAAAGCAGTACAGATAATACTTACTACAGTTAAATTGCTATGATCACATGAAAAGGTTTCTCCCCAGAGAATTCCACTAGCAGAGAAACTGAACTGAATAGAAAAGAAAACCTAATGTGGGAAACCAACATAAGGTGTTGTCTCAGATACCGTAAGTACCAAACAGTCTCAGCTACTGTTTAATAATGTTTTATTTGCAGTTCTAAGAAATGCCCAGAATTAGGAAAAATGGCTTTCAGTGATTCATTTACACATGCTGGCATTATGATGAACATCACTTAAAAGGCAGGCCCTATGGAGGTAGAGTATTGCAAATTAGTTGCCTGGCTTCTGCAGCTGAAGGATGACCTCTTCTCCTTTTTAACAACAGCTAGCGCACAAGACTGATGTTATATATAAATATATGTACACATCGACATATATATGTTAAGGTGGGGGTTTTTGCAGTTACAAAAGCATTAAAAACATTTAAATTATATTCAGGAGTTTAATAATTTACAGCCCACAGCTTATTTTCATTTTAAATCCTAAGCAGTAGTTAAGAGGACACTGGTGAAATAGGAGAAAGAATTCAAAAGGCACATCATTCTCATGAAGGTGATGAATACAAGCAGATTGGCACTGTAGAAAACCTCTGAATGTCTGCAACACAAGGTAAGCCCTAGAAGGTCAAGAGTAAGAATACCATTTCTGTCACTTCTATCAATCAAGTACCCCATCTTCCTCTGACTGGTTTTAGTTTAAAGCCTGGCAGGGTCAAATAACATGGTAAGAGAATACTATCTCCCCAGGCAAACTAAAGACACTCCTCTGGCAAAGGGGTGGCAAATAGGTTCAGCTACCCTGAGGAAGCCCACATTGTCATACCATCTGTTTTTATTTAAGAAAAAAATACTACCATTCAGGCTTTCTGTACAGTACCTCTTCTGTGTGAGAGAGAATTTTGTTTTGAAAGGAGTACAATTTTACTGTGAAAGTCTGATGAAGAATTTCTTCCCATCCAAAGATTTTCTGAGTAAGGAAGCTCCAGTTTTTAGTCACAGCCTTGCATTAAATATTTGCTGACCAGTCAAAAACACAGAAGCTTCTTCAAAAGTCTGGTGTCTATGGAAGAGCTGTTCAGAGAATCTTTTCCAGCACAAGTCATGTTGTCAGGTAGGAAAACGGTAGTATAAACAATAGTAATGCAAAACACAAAACTTAAAAAAAAACCAACAAAACTTTAAAATAGTCATGTAATTTTTAAGAGCCAAGATCTAGGTTCACTGAAATTAATGAAAGTTTGGTTACTGACAGATAAGAGATGAGAAATTAATCTGAAATATGCTTCACATCAAGATGCATCTCAGACATATCTTCTCTAACGATTTGGAAAAATGTTCCATTCAAATAAACCCAGAAAAGATTTCTCTGCAAGGAATGAAAAATCTTTTAACTACATAAGCTTACAAATCTGAAAGAGAACTAGACGAAAAAAAGTGAGACAAAAATAGAGGAGCTGGAAGAATTTCTGAAATTGTGAGCTTCTTTCACAAATAGCCAGAGGAACTCTCTGTAGGTCAGAGTACCAAATGTTTCAAAATTTCCTATTTATCCCTCGGCAGCAGCACTAACTAAATCCTCACAGGAGGAACAATGCGGAAAATTTGCAACATCTTTACTTTGAATGTCACATGGTCTATGCATTAAGCAGAAAAACAAAAGTTGGCAAAGGCAGGTGAAATTATAACAGTTGCAGATTTGTACTAAGCTGTCTAACTTGGGAATACTAAAGAATACTCCATAAGGAAAAAAAATGCTGCACATTTCATTCTCTTTTCAGTGGAAATGAGAAAGCTGCAGTTTTCTACTTAAACCCTACCTGAAGTTTCCTGAAACCTTAAACAAAGAAAATTAATTTGGAAGAATAAATATTCTTTTCAAGAGGTATGGAGAGAACAATCCTGTTTTCAAAAGCATTTATAAAATAGTGTTACTTGATGGTTATTAAATGTAATATGAACAATATACATGAAGTTTCTTACCTCCCCCCTTAATAAATACATTAAAATTCCTTGGACTGTATCAGATTTTCTACTGCAAAAGTAATTTCTCTTTCTTTTTTTCTCTCTCAAATGGTCTCAAAAGGCACCACTGATAGTTACCATGGATGAAACAGAGAACGTGATGTGACTCAAAGTTTATCTTATGGGGTATGTCTTAACATTCAACTCAAAGGAAAAGAATGCTTGGTTTACATCAAAACCAAATTCCTGAAGTAATGCAGGACCTCTCAGACTAGCCCTGAAATGTGTTGTCCTTGATCCAGTATCACTGTATTTTCATATATAGTATTAACTGCATACTTGTTTGGAGAAGAAAACTTTACAGAAATTCTTAAATATCCCAATGATAGTTTTATTATTCATTTAAACAGACTTGTACATCACACAGCGCTTAAAAGCATGATTATAAAAAACAATCACTACCCCCCTTTATTTTTTTTAAATCACAAAAGAGTTTAAGAGCTGAGCAACTTACACAGAGGTGATAGCACTTAGATTTTCTGAGGTCTTGACAATACTAAGTATCTCATAAATCTAATTCTCAAAGTAGAGAATCACAAACGTCACCAGGCACAGAGGCCCTATTAAAGTATCCTCATTTATCTTTCCAGAGTGCCTTTCTTTATCACATTACTTGATACACTCACATTTACAATTCTGAGCTGCCCAACCTCCTCAGCCCATTCTGTACTTGTCACAACACACAGAAATTGCAGGGACCCTTTTTCCCAAAACAAAGTCAGACCATCAGGGAAAGTCTATCAGATTGTGTAAGTATGTTCTCAACACCAACATGTAAACAGAAGTCATTGGGTCTTCAGTAAAGGCAGTTTTTCCTTCTGAATAATAATGAACAGCTGTTGTGAGAAGTGTTAAAGAGCCAATATGTTCAACACAATATCCCCATGTAATTCCTTCAGAGATTAAACTACAACATTAATGCTTGCTACAACAGTATTTATATATAGTCAACTGGCTCCATGAATAGGAAATAACATGATTTATTGCAAAGAGTAGATTTCAGACAAACAGGTATTTAGAAGTCCGGTTTGTTATGATTTTATTTAAACAAAATAAGAGTTTAATGTTTTCATGCAACATTTGCACTGAAGTCTTAAATAATCATGACAAACAGCAGAAGTAGTTAAGGAATGCACTAATTATAGACCTTAGTGAATATACAAAAAACCTCAGCATTATAGGTTATACAAAGTAGATAACGTCTTTAATACCTTCCCAAAATACTGCAGCAGCCGAGACACAGTGATATGCCTTACAAGGGCATAGGAATGTAATTTAGAAATCACACCGGAACTACCCATTTCCTTTAATTTCACAAACAAGACAAAAGCAACATTCAACTCCACACACTGATTTTTCAACTTATGTCTATACAGTACCTTGAGTCTTATCCAAATAGTAAAAGTTAGACATGTCATTTATTTAGTAAACAATTATGCAGTAAATTTCTATTACATTTCTTCCTTGGTTTTACCTGGAGTAGCCATGTTATTTAAAAGAGGGCAGGTTTGGCACTTTTATACTGATGTCACCAATATTAATATTTCTTGGGATCTCTGGCAGATTCATATTCTTTACAGCTGAAACAGCCCGGGCTGGAGCTCCTGCTAAACCAGCCTGTATATAAAGTGAGGAAAAATGCAAGTCAGGCAAAGCTGATCACAAAAAGATTAACTAGCAATATACACAGACAACTAACTTTTCAAGTATTTCCATGGTTACACAATTAGAAAGACCAGATGGTAGTTGTGTTTGGAATGAAATGGGTTATTTGAAAATATTAAACCAGAAGGAGAAAACAGTTCACACATTCCTTTTTAATATGGTAAGACATGTAATGTCAACTTGATGGAAAAGTATGCAGGGAGGAATAGGAGGCTTATCCAAGCATGTGTAATGTATAGGTTATAAAACAATCTTGAGGTATTTGAAGTCCAATGTGCTGTCTTTGCCTCTTACCTATTCTAAAAGTTCACATGGTTCACAGTTGACTAACACTGGTTATAGGTTCAGAATATGTAACCTCAAAGTAACAAGCTACTGAATGTCAGTTGAACCATATTACTTATCTAAATGAATGCGTATTTAAAAAAGGTTTTTCAGGGTGGCTTAGCCTAAAATGAAAAGGATAAACACCTTGCATTTGTGGATGATAAAGAGCATGCAGAGAGATCATTTATATACACCAACTGGAGTAATCTGTTGTCCCACAGTATCTAATTATATGCTAACATATCTGTAGTCCCCAGGGCACACGGAACATTATATAATAACCTTGTTATGCAAAATTAAACATTGAAGTACTTATTTTGTATTAAAGACCTATTGTATGTAGTCTCTCTTCATTTAAAGTCAGAGCCTTTCTGTATAAATATGCAAGTTTTACGATATAGAAGTAAGTTCATCACTGACTTCCATTCAGTTCTGCCTTTTAGACAAAATAACTGCTGGGTTTACACACTAGGGCATATTACTGAAATGCTAACAAAGATGATTGACAGTTCAGAGATCAGAAGACATACAGAACCTGATCATTCCTTATTGCTTCTGAAGAATACCTCTTCAAAACCTTAGTATCACAAGGACTATTAAAAAAAGGCCAATAATTAAGTTATTACTGTATTTGATGCTGTGTAGAAAAGGTACTATTCATTTTAAGTACAGAAATTTTCTCCTAAAAGTTCAGACTCTATGTGTATTTAGAATTAGCAGTGTGGTTTTACTTCAGGCTTGCCACAAAACTTTAAAAATAATTTTTGTTCTTGCTGGGGAAAAAAACAAAAAGCCTAGAAGATTTTAAAAACAGAGCTCTTAATTGCAGAAAAAGACATTATATTCCAAATTCTGGGAATATGTAAAAAAATTAACTCTTTGATGTTTTAAAAGTAGGATTAAAAATACTCATAAAGAATAAAAACCACAAAGCGATTTTTCAGAACTACTACAGTTTTAGACTGTGGCATCTTATAGGCCCAGTAAAAAGGAGCATTCCACAAGAAACAAAGCAACATGCTAAGAACTGGTTAAACAAAAGACTAAACCTGTAGAAATGGAAGGTCTTTCATAATAAGAGTGTCAAAGACTGAAGAAACCAGTGCATTTGTAGATAAAATAATTCTGAGCAAGAAATACAGCAAAACAAAAGAAGAAAAAAGTCTGGAAAAATTTGTCACATTTGATTATTAAATAGTGTTGGTAGGTGACTACTGCCCAAAGCATAACCTTTTCAGATTCTTGATTTTCACTGAAATTCGTTGCAATTATAAATACTGAGGAGTACACCTGACTTTGTGGTGTCCACCTGCACTATTGTACAAAAGGAGACAGACACCTCATATACTTCTCAGATAACAACTCTACTTTTTGAAGGCTATCCAAAAAAATATTTTATCCCTTTTACTACTCTCTTATAAGAAATAAATGTAAGGTCAAATTAAAGTAAGATTTCCACTCGAAATCCTACCTGCTGTTCTCGCTTCAAAAACATAGCCCATAGTCAAAAACAATTAAAGTTTCCAATTTTGAACTAACTCTTTTATATCATGTGGAAATGCTACAGCATCATAAATTCCTAGATTTTAGTCACAGGAGGATTCCCAATACCAGGAACAGAGACCAGAAAGCCATGAGTCATCTGTTATAACATCCCCCTTCCAAACACTTATATACGAGACATGCCAAAGTTGGGAAGGGCATGTGGGGGTAGAGGAGAAAGCTCAGGAAATCTTAAATCTCTAATGCAACCAAATAATTTGCTCTCAATTTGGCCCTGACACCATCCAAAGTATTGGTTCTCAGAAGTATGGACTAAGTATAACTAAAAAGGTACAAAAAAAGTATTTTCAAAGCCTCTTTTTCCTTGGTTTCCTTTAACATCACCCAGTGTATCAGGTCATTCACTTCAGAGGCTGTTTCAATTGCAATACCTTCATGAAGGGGAAAATCTGGACCTAACTCTAGTAATATTAAGAAATGCAAGTATCCAAAATCTGCATCCCTGAATCTGCAGTATCTTAAAGGAGCAGTATTAGACACTGCAATTTCTTGCTATTTATTAAAAAACAGTGCAGAAGATAATGAAGCTACTCAACACTGGCCTTTTATATTTGAGAACTTGGAAATACTAATTTGAAATCAGGAGGTAAATACCAGTGAAGTTTTATCAGATGAAACAATAAATGCATTTCCTTTTTATTTGGTTCTATCCTTGAAATTCTATACTCAGTAACTGGAGAAAAATTCTTTAAGCAAAACCAGAAGTGGGGCAATGTAAACTGTTTTCCATAGAGAAGATGAAAATACTAATAAAGTAGTAAAAAAAGCAATGAATTATACAATTTGTAACTGAAACAATGGGAAACCAGAAAAATATTGTAAGTGATGGACATGGTCCACACAAACAGGCATGGCTGGCAATTCAAAAGAGAGATGCCTTCTAGGTGACTAGGATGGAGATTCCTTGCCCTAGTTTAATGAAAGTTAATTATTCTTAATGGACGAATAAAAGTTTTAGTATAACTGGTCATTATTTTTACCTACCTGCAGCTATCCTCTTTACACAGACTTACAGTCCCTGCCTCCCGCCCCAATGGCATAGGATACAATGGAGACACAATTGAAAATTATTTAAAATACCACAATTGACATGACCCTTCCACCCCCCTATACAGTCATGACTTTCAACAGTCACATTTCATGAGGACCATTCTGGATCAGGATCAGCAAATATCCCTGACAAAAGTACTGCAAATTTCAGATTACCTCTTTTTTTGCCAGTGAGATTGTCTTTCGCTATCATATGCTGGAGTAGAGGTTTTCAAACTATTACATTCTCTTCTCCTGTAATTCTCTACATTAAGTGAGTGGGTTTGTAATTCAATGTATACACCATATGCATAGCAGAATGCTATTTATCATGATTAATGTCAACCCTATCAAGCACAATACAGTCATACAATATTTCTAAGAAAGAGCAAACAGTTCATGAAAAAGATGTTTAGTGGATAAAATGACTGAAAAGTACTTAAACTCCCGAACTGGGTAACTAATACATTATTTTAAACACTATTATATCTGAATGCCTTAGCACTCCTTTTCAGCACGTCAAACAGTGAACTAGTACGCAGTCCTTCCATTTATTTATCATTTCTTTTACAGAAAACAAACTGTATTTTCAAACACAAAAGTACTTCAAGAAGTACTTCCGGTCCAATATGTTTTTAAGTAGTTTTATAGAGGTACCTGATTAAAAGAGCCATCACTGTAACACTGAACTGGACAAGTTTCAACTGCCCTTTTTTATCAAAAAAATTCAGCAGGTAAGTTGGTGAGGTGCAAAGAAAAAACTGTTTCACTTGAAAAAAACCAAAACACATAGCAAGCTTTAAACATGCAGTGAATGATGAATTGTCTGTCACGGCGAGCAAATGATTTAAGCAAGTGAAAATGAAACTTAAGACATATTAATGAAATTTCAGAAATACAATAGGAATAGCATACAGCTGGTACTACAATAAGCCAATACACCACATTTTTGCCACAGCTGCTTTGTATTCTCAATTTCATTTGTTATTTAAAGTTGAAACACTGTATATTAAAATTTTAGGTTCAGTTACTGTAAGAAATGCTTGCAAACATGTTCATATACTTTTAGAGTGAAAGAGCAATGCCACTTATGCAAAACAATAATGCTATTTTAAAGACTGAAATAAACATTTAATAACAGAACTTTTATTCTACTGGTCCTAGTCTATCAAGTGAGAAATATGAGCTGCTGTTAGTTTACTTAGGTCATTATTTATCACTATAGGAATCAATTTTTTTCATTCTTAACATCACCCTTTCTCATAAAGCCCCACTGATAACTCTATATGAAAGTGATCCCAGAAACATTGTTTTACTCTTTAAAATGAAATTCAGATCATTTGGAAAAAGTATTGCACATCACAAATGTAGTTTGCACAGACAAATAGGAAAAAAAAAAGATTCAAACCACCATCCCAAACAACTCTACACAAAGCTAGCTATGACTAAAATAAACATATAAAAATATACAGCCTACTGGAAAACAAAATAATGAAGGCTAATGTTTTGCAAAATAAGCCACCCTTTTCCAGATATTTTGGAGGTACTAGGACCTTCTGCTGCTGGTGTTTCATACCAGTGCTTCTTTCCAGAACAAGTATGATTTCAAAGCAGCAGAGTTATGAAATCATGAAAGGATGCAATACATAATATAAAGGAATGATCATGTCCCCTGCTTATGAAGTTAAACAAATGAACATAATTAGAGAAAAAACAAAATGAAGTCTGCAGGTATATCAAAATGAGGCCAAACAGATAAGAAGACTTAAGACATACTCTTAGAAATTTTAAGCACTTGAATCACAAAGAGAGTAATGGATGAGAATGATTAATTATTTGTTTATTTGTTTTTCATTGCCAGACCCAAAAATAAAAACAGAATATGTGTGAGCAGAACAGATAAAAAGAAAAGTAGTTTTGCACAAGTAAAAAAACAAAAAAACCCAAAAAAACAACCCCCCCAAACCACAACCAAACCTGAAATCAAGCTCCCTACTATTACAATGAAATACAGATTACATGTTACAAGTGTTGACATATTAGGCAGAGGAAGGTCATTTGCTTGATTTTCTTCACGTGCTATAGCATACTTCAAATTTAGGTAAAATCTTTCATACTACCCAAAAATACTTTTAGCTAATGCTTTACAACTTAGTGCTACTAAATCCAATTACAGAATTATATTTGTTAAATCTTAAAGGTATTAAATTACTTTATACTAGAAAGATCGTGTAAGAATTTAAGAGCAAAGCTATTAATAAATTAAATAAACTTCATCTGCTTAAGATTCCAGCTGTTTAAAATACCTGCAGTTTGAATACACAGATACTTAAAATGAGTGGAAATGAATTTTGAAGTACTGCTATTAACATTGACTGACATTCAAACTGTTGAGCTGAACTAAATGTTTCAAACAGCAAATGATGGGGGACAACAACCATAAACTGAACTTCAAACATACATTTTCCTCCTCCTTTTTCAGTTCCTTGTTAATATTCATGTTCAGTGACTGCAGTTACCAAGATATCTTAAAGCAAAATCCAGTGATTCAGCAAATGTACATCTGAAGTTGAGTACATGCTGACAGCCATTCTCATTTTATGTTTGATATACTTAAGGTCGAAAGATCAACTTTGGTACTTCTACATCATCTTTACAAATTGCATTGATTAATTTATTCTGTATGTATAAAACTATTTGAGTCTGTTGGTTTGTTGGTTTTGATGGGAGTTTTTTTAATGTTTTGTTCACCTGAAACTTATTCTGAAACTTCTCTTTGCAAGAAGGTAAAAGTTCTTTGTTTTCATTTGGAAATACTAAATGGTGAAGCAAAAGAGTTCATATTACCTATTTTAGGTTATTAGGTACAAAATTTTCCCAATAAGGAAGCTATTTCTACTATGTGACCACATCATATTTTGTTATCTGTGTGTTCAATTTTTATTCAGATTAGTTTTGCAGGTTTTTTTGTTAATATTCATACAGGTTCATACTCCTTTGTTTCTTAAACAATGATACAAAGAAAAGTTAAATTCTAAAATGCAGGAAGAGAAATAAAATAAAAAATATGATGTCAATGGAAAGCTAGTAAAATACACTATAGCCAATAAAAAGATGAGGGAACTACAGGAAGAAACTAGCACAAAAAGTAGGCTACAAGGACTAGCATGGGTATTTTTACACATAATTTTTGAGTCTGGCCTACATAATTTATTGCCTTTGACATCATTTTGCTTTCCCTTTTTGTTAAAAGTACATTTTTTCTAAAAGTCAGCAATACCTTTGTCTACCTGTCCTGTCTGGGAGACTGAAAGATAAAGGTCTGTAAGAGAGAAGAATGGAAAGAGCTAGAAAAGATCAGGAGGTTCGGAAAAAATGAGGTCCAACTTAAAAGTCTAAATCACACGCAGTTGAACACTCCAAATAGAGAAGAGGTAGCCCAGGTTTACCTACAATACTTCCAGAGGCTCTGGATAAAATCCCAATGACCCCTTTCCCAAAAATTCCCTCCCTTAATGACAATGATCCTTTGGCTTTCGGAGGATTGACCAGAAATCCATTCACAGATAAACACTAAACTGAAAGGTAGGGAAATGCATTTAAGACAACATTTCTCAGGGTAGAAATAGAATTTCCTTTGTAGCCCAACCAAGCAATGTAAGAGCTGAATCAGAAATCAAAGCTAGGGACTTCCTCATAGTGGTTTAAATAATTAATCTCTGTTGAAAGCATTAACAAATTCTTTGAGTTGGTAAATTTGCTCAGATATTTCAGAATTTAATAAATACATTTGATCTTCTTCACTAAATTCTAACTGAAAGCCTGTTTAAAAACTTAATATGTACTTAAATAAATACCTGATGTCAAATGGCTAAATTTTGTATATTAGGGAAGCCAGGTGGGCACAATACAAAATTTAAAATACTTCTGAAAATGTAGCTCAGTTACAACTTTATTAGCTTCATCATTTCAGCTATAAAAGAAAAGGCAATTTAACCTTAAAGCAGCTATTTTATGGATGCAAGAACTATGACAGGAGTCTAACAAGCCAAACAGACTAAAGCAAGAGTGCTGTGGCATAGGTGGTAGTCCTATGAACTACAGACTATACCAATAATTTCTAAATTTTAAAAATAATTTATTTTTTTAAATTAAAGGAACTAAGAAGATCCACTAGTTTTGATTTCTTAGTGACCAGCATTCAGAAATATTATTAAGATATTACTGATTTTGATTTACATGAGCTGGATTTGCGTGTATCTTGAAAATACATGTTCAGGAAAGACATGTTGAAAGATTTACAATCTTGATCAAAAAGACAAAAGGAAAAGAAATAGCAATCAGGAAATTTCTGTGGATATACATGAAACAAATGATTAATGATCTGAGGAAATATTTACCAGGTATTGTGAAGTATCTCAGCATTACAGTAACTGTTAAATTTGAAAAGAAACAGTCACTGAACTAACAAAAAAAAAATGCATTTGTGGTGAGCAGACTGTGAAATGTTCTACTCCATCCCAGTCACCAAGTGTTTTAATTTATCACTGCTACTTCTTTACCTTCTATAATTCATTGCTGAATGTAAAGGAACAAGTTACTATTTGCCTTGCATGTGCTCTGAGCTCTACATGTTTTTTATATCTTCTACCACCTATTTTTATACTAAAAGCATCTTAAAAGAAAGAATGACTTACTGATGAATAATAGAAAACAGGAAGTATTGCAGCTGGGCTGCAATTCAGCTGCACTGAATCCATATGTTTAGGATGACTAGTCAGAGACTGGTCTACAGTTGATTTGGTAACAGAATTCACATAATTAAGAATAAATACCTTAATTAAACACTTTTAGGTAAAACTGATATGCACATAATACACAATAGAACATAGCTGCTCAGTAAGTTCAGCTTTTGGGACACTATGTTAGTTTTCCATCAAATAAAGAAAAATGTATGTATACAGAAGTTATTCAAATATAGTAAAATTTATGACAATAATTCCAAATATTAATCTCTGTGATCAACGGCTCATTCTGAGTTTGAGAAAAATGTTAAAATGAACATTCTGAACATCTTCATAATCTAAAATAGAATCCGTCTGGATGTATATTGCTATGCACTGCATCATACTGTACCTAGCTTTTTCCTGTTTTTCACACAGTGTTGTCCTGTTCTTGGATACAGTTTGGAAGTTGTGCAAATCAGATATTAAATGTATTAAAAGACTCTGAGGTGGTGCAGTGTGAGATAGCAGAATTAGGAGAACAGTATACATTGTACCACAAAAAAGCTGAACAATTTATTTCTCTCTGTTGCACTTAAGTTAAAACTAGTAAGTCCTTTGGGTCTTCTCCTAAAATATCATTTAGTTCATATTTATGCCACCTACAATATTTCAATCTACTCAGCTGAGTTCAACTTTAGGAACAGACTCCAATTTAAGCAAGGGTTTGTTTAGAAATTTGAATATTACACTTCCAAAATCAGATGATGTGTTCTTCTGTGAAATTACTCTCATCAGGAAGAACCAATCACAGACTCAGCTAAGATGTACTAGTAGTATTTTGCTTACAAGGCATGTCTGGTGATGTTAAAGGAACAGTAACGTACTATGTGACAGCTAAAGTAATTCTAAAATCCTTTTAGTTAGAAAGTTTCTTTCCTAAACACAAATTCAATAATTGTTGAATTGAAAAGGGATTTCCACAACTTACATGAGTGTCCCTCACTTAGACTGTTGTGGGCACATACAAAACAATTTTCTCACTCGAATCTACTTAGCTGAAGACCAAATGTTCAGATTACAAAAATGGCAGAATTTGTATTTAAAGTGTCTAAAACTGGGATTTTAATTCTATCTAGTCCATTTCAGTCCAATTAATTATTTTGTGTTGCATTATTACTGTGACACTAAATATGCTGCAATTTATTTCAGGTGCTAGAAACATACTAGCAGACAGGAATATGTAGTCTTTGTATACACACTTTGGTTCTTTATCTAATTTCATTTAAGTGTTATTAAGTGTCACTAGTCCAGCATAATAAATACACTGGAAATGAAAGACTTTCTACAAGAGAAACTTAGAGAACTACAGAAGTATCTCCATAGCAATGGTGCACAATGCTATTAGATACAAAAAGCAAAAACTAGTTAGCAGTGACTCTAAGCAATTATTACTTATGATGTAAGGTACGACATCCTAACCTAATGATACATTGTCAATTTTTAGCTTTATAAGCAAGAAGCTGTATATAGTTTGCTGCTGAAGGACAAACAGCATTAGATAGCATGCATTTACTACAACCATGTTTTTAGTTTAGAAACTACACAGTACGTCACTCTTACCTCAGATTTCTCCAGTTTATTTTGAGCATCAATCTGAGTAACAATTTCATTCATGTTGGTCTCCAAAACCATTCCACCCATGACCATTTCAGCCAATATATTATGGACCTAAAAGAGACCAAAAGAAAATTTTAAAATGCAAAACATCCTACACGCATCTGGACAGATGATATCTAGATTCCTCAATACAGGAATACATATATTCAGTAAGTCACTTGATTAATGTCAGCAATTTATTTAAAATCTTTTGGGAACAAAGCTCATAACTTGATGTTCATTTCTCCAGTACCTTCTTTGCTCATAGTTCCGTTACAAACTCATCAGCTATACCACTTTGCTTATCAATGCTAGAAGAAACTTCCACACTGATCTTTCTTTCAGTACCTGTTTTCTATGCAAGGACTACGGACAAGACTTCTAATTAGCATCAATAGTAGCAACACCTCTAAGGAACAGGTTCTACAAGATTAAACAAATTGCTCACAAATAGATGTGCAAAAACTACTTTGGGCTACAGCAATGAAGGAAGGGAGACATAGTGATGCTCACTCACCATGGGTACCAAGACTAGGTTTAGAAGTAGAATTAACATACCTGAGCTGACCCATACCTGAGCTACAGCGTAAACAGGGGGTCTTCAGCATCTAGTACTAAGATTGACAGCTAGGACTCAAACTGAAGGACGACATAAGCCAGCTGCAGACATTAATGAAATGGGCATGTCTAAATACCCCTCTTCCCTGCAACCCTGATTTCGGGTTGAAAGCCCTGGTTCACAAATCTCTGCTTCAGAGTCTGTATTTGCACTGTATCTAAAGACTAATTTTTTTTTTTTTTTTTTAGAAGGCATGCTTCCACATACTTTCTAGTAAAAATCCAGAGTTACTATGTAATGTATAATATTTTAATCACATTATAATTCTGAAGACAAGGAACATTTTATGACTTTTCTGAAATAAACACACAGTACAATCTGATACTTCAAAGCATAATTCTGCTATTATTTTGGATATTCTTGCAATATCCCTGTGCATCAAGTATAGAGGTAAATCTCTAAATCAAACAATTCTGAAAATGAGTTGCAAGTAGTTTATCAAAAACCACCACACTTCCCGTTTTTGTGCCATACTTCAAAAACAAAATTGAAGAGTTGTTTCCTTGATAAATCATTAGTATATTTCAGTAGAAACTTAAAATCAATGTGTTTAAAGACGCTGAAAACACCTCTTCCTCTCTGCCTATTGCTGCTGAGTAGAGCTTTAAGAATCAAATACTTACAAGAAAGATTAACAATCCTTACTGGGCCACTCCTTACTCCTGGCATATGTATGTCCCCTCGTAACATAGTAAGCTAAAAAGCATAATATAAAAGTGGTGCTGAATAATTAATTATCCTGGCTTGTTATTAGGTGAATTTAAAGGCTTTTTAGCATCACAATCAGAAAAAAAAAAGATAAAAACATGGTAACTGAAAATTATTTTAATCTACACCTACAATCCAAATGCATTGAAAGACATCACCAATATTCACCTCTTTTTACTGAAAACTTGTTTTCACTTATAGCATAAGGAAACTGTTTATAGCTATTACAATATGCATAGCCACCAAAAACAAAACATAAAAACTACAAAGGTCTTCATAATACAGTATTTATGTGGTGATTTTGGTTCTATTTTATTTTATCAAGAATTTACTAAAGCAAGTATTTTTCACATGCTATGAAATTTAGGGTTTTTCCTTTCCTATTTTCTGAATGGGTATTATAAAGACTTATAGAAGGACTAATAAATAATTCATGTCTCCCTACACAAGTGGAAAATTTTCTGGCTAGTCTTATCTAATCTGAGCTTTTATTATGAAGTGGTTCTTTCCCATCTCTCAATAAAAATACAGCATAAGAGTGCAAATACCATCACTTGCTACTGCAGATTATAGATTTGGGTTTTATTTTCTTTCTAGAAATGCACCTGGCTCCAAAACAGCAACTGCAGTCAACACCTCCAGATTTGAGGGGAGTATTTCTCATTTTGCTCTTATTGGCAGAGCTGGTGATGTCAAGGAAGAAATTCCAGCTGTAACTTCAGCCTCAACAAACAGCCCCAAAATTCAGAAACTATTCACTTTAAAGTCAAAAGCAAATTTCCATTGTTGAAGAACACATTTTAATTTGTGGAGCATACCTGAAACTGCATTGATAATTACATGAAACACTAAATTCCAACCTACATCCTGGAGAAGAAAATGAATTTAGTTCCATTTCCTCTTAACATTCTTGAAAACTTGGTACATTCTAGAACTTGGCCTTGCTTTTAAAGCACAGGAATAATCCATACATATTTCTGACTGAAGAGGCAAGAAATGACACCTCAGTAAGTTCCTGCTTATTTCACTCTTATTCACCAGAGAACTTCAGAGAACAAGCCGTGGAAGTCTAGTAGCACAGAAGAAAAGAACGTAAAAGAGCAGGTCTTGATCTTTACAGATTATTCATTTCTGTTTTAAAATAAAACAAAAAATAATGAGTGATGATTTTACAAAAAAAAAACCCAAACACCCAAACTTTTCTCAGGTAATCTCTAACAGCTTACTGATACGAAATACTGAGATGCTAAAGGTCTAAGGTAACAGGCTGAACACCACATGAAACCTACACCAAAATGACTGAAGAAATTGAGTGACTGGTTAGGTTTTCACAGGTGTTCTGCTTTCTATGAGACAGATTAAAAGGTGCATTTAAAAAGAAATGTAATTAAATTATGCCAGTTTTGGTAGCAATTTTTTCCCCCTAATAGGTAAAGGTAAGCAATTACAGTCCTGTCAACACCACTCAGATTATTTTTTTTCTCTAGAGTATTACTGACACAGTAAACATATAGAATAGAATCATAGAATCACTTAGGTTGGAAAAGACCTTCAAGATCATCGAGTCCAAGCATTAACCATGCCACCTGACAGAAGAGACCAGCACCCACCTCACTACAACCCCCTTTCAGGTAGTTGTAGAGAGCGATAAGGTCTCCCCTCAGCCTCCTTTTCTCCAGGCTAAACAACCCCAGCTCCCTCAGCCGCTCCTCATAAGACTTGTGCTCCAGGCCCCTCACCAGCTTGGTTGACCTTCTCTGGACAAGCTCCAGCACCTCAATGGCTTTCCTGGAGTGAGGGGCCCCAAACTGAACACAGTGGCCTCACCAGTGCCAAGTACAAGGGGGACAATTGCTTCCCTGCTCCTGCTGGCCACACTATTTCTGATACAGGCCAGGATGCCATTGGCCTTCTTGGCCACCTGGGCACACTGCTGGCTCATATTCAGCTGGCTGTCAACCAGCGCCCCCAGGTCTTTCTCTGCCGGGCAGCTTTCCAGCCACTCTTCCCCAAGCCTGTAGCACTGCAGGGAGTTGTTGTGACCCAAGTGCAGGACCCGGCACTTGGCCTTGTTGAACCTCATACAATTGGCCTCAGGCCATCGATCCAGCCTGTCCAGATCCCTCTGTAGAGCCTCCCTACCCTCAAGCAGATCGACCCTGCCTCCAAGTGCAAGACAGACATCAATAAATTGGAGTGAGTTCAGCAGAGGGCCACCAAAATGGTTGGGGCTAGTACATTTGTCCTGGGCAGAGAGGCTGGAGCACCAGGGCTGGTTCAGCCTGGACAAGCAGGGGCTTGAGGGCACCTAACAGCAGCCCCCAGTGCCTACGATGGGCTGTCAGGGAGCAGGGCTCTTCTCAGCAGGGCATGTGGGAGGGGGCAAGGGACAGGAGAGGCTGGGACCAGCTGTAAGGAAAGCTTTTCCCAGGAGGAGAGGTAAGCCTTTCCCCAGGAGGACAGGGGAGTAGTGCCAGAGGCTGTCCAGGGGCTGTGCAGGCTCGCTCCCACCCTGACCCCATGGCTGACCCTGCTGGGAGCAGTATCTTGTACCTGGCACCTCCTGAGGTCTATAATTGAATTATCTTATGATTCTGTAGTAAAAATATGGTACTTCATGATGTGGAGAGAGTTTCACTGGTAAAAACAAATGCTTCAGAGCCAGAAACTTGCTCTATCCATTACAGGCAGGTAATCCAAATTTCTGGAAAAATCTAGATGCAGAGAATTAAGAACAATTTAAGTGTAATGCTTATGTCACCATATGAATTGTACCAAAAGTGTCTGTATATATACACACATATATATATATGAATAGGAAAGAAAAAAAAAAAAACATTTATACATATATATATGAAATTAAGAAAGACCAATTCATTGCATTTCTGAATACAATGGTTTTGCATCAGCCAACCTCATAAAAGCCAGACTATGAAATTGCTCAGGAACATACTAACACTTACTACTTCTCAAGTGCAATAAATACTTTAAAGAATATCTGTGGAAGGATCACAGGCAGTTATACAGGTGTCCAAACAAATCTCCAAGTTTTAGAAAACAGCATCATTAATATTAATGTTCTCTATCATCACTTGGATTGAAAGAGATACTGGACATCACTGAAAATAACTTAATGACACATGCCTTCAACTATGAATGCACGGCACATCAGTAGCATCTTTGCGTAAGGTTTTAAAACACCAAAAGCATGAACAAATGCCTGTGGACTGGGTTTGGTTTAGGGGAGTTTTGTTTGGTTGGTTGGTTTCAGCTTGTTGGGGGTTTTTTTTCCAACTTGGCAGAATATGCAGAGATATTGCTTAATAGATGCCAGTAAGAGGCCCAGTTGGTAACATCACCTTAAAACAGTAGTACTGCAAGGTCTCTACAATAAGTGCACATTATGTATGACAGTTCAGGGAACAACTCTATGATATGACCTATCTGATGCATTTTGTGTAATATGAAGGCAGACAAATTCAAGAAGTGGCCAAGCTTGAGCAGAGGAACTATATCACATGACCTTCAGATGTCCCTTCCAGTGTAAATTATTCTGTGATTCTAAGAACAAAAAGGCTCAACTGTTTTACTGTTTTATAAATTAAAAAGTGGGGGGGGGAGAAAAAAAAAAAAAAAGACTTCTTCAGCATATAAACCACTGATTATAAAAGTGAGGTTGTAGTCCAAACACAATGGAACAAGGCAACCACTGCATGATGCCCAGAGAATGAATTTGATTTACAGGTTCAAAGAATGCATCTTACCAATGCATCAATTCCCCCCAGTGTAAGTTCTGAAAGAAGTTTGCAACATGCCAGCAAGCTACAGATTAAGAAGTAATTGACAAGGGAGCACTGTCTGCAGTTAAAAAAGGGCAGAACACAAACTTCAGGTTTCTGGCCAGCTGTAGCACTGACGCCATAACTGTACAGAACAGCAGTATACTTGTATGACTGGCATCAATATCCATTGGCAGTTATTACCATTATCCTTATTGCGATGGATGGAATGAAGAAGGAGAATGAATACAATTCTGAATACAGCTTCTCACAAATAAAATTGCTCATAATCGAGACTGTATAGGCAGATTTACAAATAATACAATAGGCTTTACAGACAGAAGGAACAGCAGGAATTTTTTTTTCTTCTAAAGTACACTGGCCCACAGAGGAAGTCTTAGTATTCTACATCAAAACATTAAGAAAATACCTTCCTTAATCTTTTTAGTTGTAAAGAAACTATTTCAGTACTCTAGATGTTGGTGTTTTAAAGGATTGCTTAATTATCATTTTGCTCTCAGAAAGTTCTCTAGTAAGTATACAGTACAAATCAAAGCACCATGAATTACTGCTGAGCAGTTGTTTCAGTATTTCATGTTCGGTGTTTCACATTACAGAAGATGTACACTATAGTATTTACCTTTCCATCATGCAAGTTACTTTAAAAAACATGAAAATTACAATTTCTACTTATGCCTAAGCACAATTAAAAAACTTTATTAAATCCACCTACTTCATTATCTGGTTTCAAAAATTCACCAGTTGACACTTAAAAAATTATGCAAGAAATCTTAGAGTACTATTTATCCTGATATAAGTTCTCTGCTTCCAAATCCAACTTACAGATTCCTGAAACACAGATAGTTTGCTGTTTCTTGCTATATTATTGTATTTTATAGCCCGTGTCAGATTTTCCTTTGGTTAATATCTCTAATCACTTTTGAACCTATTTATAATATTCTTGGTATCTATGATAAAATGGAAAAATGGCATTCCATAATTTAATTATCAGTCATGAAAACTCTGTTTTCTTTGTTTCAAAATTACTTCCTGAAATTTTATCTGATATCCCACTATTCTTTATTTCTGAGAAACACAGTTGTTCATTTTCTTGAGACCCTTCAACACTTTTTTTCTATATACTTCTCTGCCTCCAGTATCTTGAATATTTAACAACTTCTTCCATTCAAGCTGTTCCATACCTTGGATCGTGCTTCTTACCTTTGTCTGTATTTTTTTCCTACTTTTAGAAAGCAATACACAAGTCTAACACACAGTATTTAAAAATGTTTATAAAGCATGAATTGACACAGTAACTTAATCATTTTTTTTGTCTTGCCCCATTTTTCTTCTAAAGGGATGATTTTCTAAATAACAGAATACAATTAATTTTACTTGTTAGTCTTTAATGAAAGGAAATCATTACTATGACCTATAATGTTACATAAATATTGTAATCCATTTACTCCCTTCTCTTAAATACACTGTAAGAACAAAACAGTACTAGCGAAAGTTTGCCCAGATATAAGCAGGAGCAAGACATAAATTTTTAATATTAACTATTTTTTCATTTTTCATTGCAAATACATTTTAAATTAATAAATGCACATTATTTCCTCTATTTTTTTCTAACTAAAAATTTCACTAATTATTTTCCTAAAGAAACAAAAAATTTTCTGAATTAAAAAAGCATAAAATGGCAATGAATTGCAAAATACACTTCAACAGTGTATTCAAAATAGTGTTTAAGACTGAAGGCACACAGAATACAGCTCCTACATTTATATCCTAAAAGAAATCAGACTGTTGAGAACATCAGCTTTTCGAAATCTGAAATGGCCTTTTGTAATAATAATTTTGAGGTGTTTTTACAAAAATCAAGAGTGTTTCCTACTTCTGTTCCATGCACTGTCTAAAAGCATGAATGCATGCTTTAATAATGTGGAGAAGGAACGCATCAAGAAAAAACTCTCCCAGGAAAATTTGGCAAACACATTTTCTTGTCTTCAAGCTGCAATCTGATTCTGGAGGCTTCACTGTTCTGGTCAGATAATAAACTCTTGGAAGAGATCATGATACTCCCAGGGGTATTTCAATAGGCACCAAAAACTTGCAGAAAAATAAAAGTATTTCCTTACATTCCCAACTGAATGTATTCTAGTATTTTAGTTGTAAAAGATCCTCATGATAGCTTTCTGTGACATCTTTTCCATCAGAAAGCATTACACTCCTGGACTCAGTGTAGGAATCAGTACAGGACTGAAATAAACCTCCTCCTCTGGAAAACATTTTGCTCCAGATACAGCAAGTTAAGTTTGTTTGGTTTTAATACAGCTGATCCGTAAAGAAGCAGCCCAATTCTCTCCTGTACAAACTACACTCCCCAACACCCCAAGTCCTCATCTGCTACAGCACTTAAGAAATACTATCTCATTCCCATTCTCCACTATATTCCATTCTCCAAGTTAATTCTTAGTACTATACCAATACCCTTCTTGAATAAGCATCTCTCTTGCCTGCAGGTTACTATAAGCCATCACTGGGTCCAGTATAATGATGGCAGCCTGATGAAGGTAAATGTTTCCTTCTAGAAATGCCACATAAAATGCTACTAAAGAGGCAACAGCTGTTGAGATTACATAGTTTAACTCTTTTACATGCTACATCATTTTTTACACGAAAGGTATTTCTTGGTTTTTAGGTAGTTCAAGCAAGGTGATTGGAAAAAAGTCACCTTCCACAATTCCATCGAGAGCTGAAGACACAGATCAACTCTCATCCAAATTAATTAGCCAATCCCCACTTTTCTCAACACCAGACCTCTCAAACTACAAATATTTGAAGTGTGTCACCCCAAACAGGTCCCACATGTAAGCATCCACTATAACTAAGATTCTGTCTAGACCAAACATCCAGCAGCAGTTGCTGGTTTTCCCTACTGCACACTTGAAATCCATTAACAAGCCAGGCCACAAATATCTGACAAAAGAAAGTTGATATGTTTTAACTCAGAAGCCTCAACGCATTTTGCTTCTTGACAAGGTGACCTTATCAGCAGTTTAAAGAGAATTTAATGCTGTAACTTCATTCTCATAGATACTGTTTTTTTCTGATAGATCTACACTACTAATGAACTTAAACTGTACCAAATCAAATGTTTTGATCCTCTGTTATGGTATAAAGTAATTCTTACAAACCAATTACACTGGAGAAAAAGAAAAAAAAAAAGAATGGAGATGACATCAGATCAGTCACAACTGCACAACTAATACTACTGTACTGCTGGTAGTAGCTTTGCATTACTGCAGAAGTTCAGCTTTCTGTATTGTATTCTTTTGACGACTTATGCTCAAGTTAAAAATCACTGCACTGATTAATACCATGTTCAAAAAAATTTTTAACACAAGGTTTCACTTATCTTTTACTTTAAAAATGGGTAACTTTTGCTAAAATATCTAATTAGTATTTAGGGCTCACATTTTCCTCAGTTTGAAAGTTCTAGCCTAAACATTTAATGGGATTCTCATGCAGTTTTTAGTAAATCAAATGAAACACTTAAATCTTGGCTTCCCTTTGACAAATAGTTTTCAAGAAGAAAATACCATCTCATGCCCAAAACAAAGTAAAACATTCTTGAGAAATTTAACATTTTAAAGCACCCCAGTTCTCAACATTTTATCAGGAAGATGTTTCTTCTGTGAAGTGTAAAAGACTACTTATGTTAAGGAATGCTACTGAATGAAACATGCTACAGAGCAACAGCTTGGATTGCATAGCAGCACAAGTATTCTGCAGCTAAAGATAAAGATCAAACTCCTTGCCACAAAACAGCTACAGTAATTGCGTTCTTCAAGCTCAGAAGCCAATATATAAACCACTCAAATTCCTTTGTACTTTGCCATTATGGAAACAGCCAACATGTTCCAGTCAGGCTAGAAATCCTAACCACTTGTCATGAGCAGGGCATCAGTTCAAACACCTACTCAACGTCATTTGCATGTCACTGTCTGGTCAAGGTACAAATGTTTCTTCCAAAAGAACTTCCTGATTTTGAAACAAACCAAGTCAGTTCCAAATGGTTATTTCAGATACTTAACTTGTTACTATTTTTAGTCCACCTTCAGTGATTTTTGTCTTATTTTCCTTGGCATAGTTTGCTGTCATGGCAAAAAGATGTTCACAGATGGGGAAAGGTGACTGCACAGAAAACAACAGTAGGCACAAATTGCAACTGAAGGAATAAATTCTGTGTATTTAATTCTCAGCATTTTAGGTATTACACCAAGAGGTGCCAATGTCCTTCTAAATGACAGATTACTACAGTAATAGCATTTCTCAAACCTAGATTAATAAAACACTTGTTCCTGATAGCCAGGAATATTCAAACAAGACTGTCTCTAAATGTTTGAAAAAAGACATAATGTCTGTTTGAGATTTAGAAGAGAAAGAACCACACAGCACTTAAATTACATAATCGTAGCATTTGAAAAGCAACTGCCAGCCTTAACTGGAAAATCCTGTAACAATTTCAGTTCTGAGTAATGTAACACCTAACAATAAACAAAATAGAACAAATTATTTCTCGAAACTAAGTCCTACTCTGAGAATATTCACGTCTCCAATTTGACAATTATATGTGCAATAACACTATGCAAATCTCCCACGTTATTTTATTTTTGCTCAGAAAGACACGTTCCACCATAGCCTTCAAGTCTTAAAAATAATGTTGATAGAAACTGTCTGGATTTCACTGACAATAAAAGTAGAATCACTGCAGAGTTTAATACCAAGTATCAGTTGAACCAAACATTTTAGTTGACAAGAAATATTACAGGAGCTCACCACAGTACCTTGTCTACATGGAAAATTAAATCCAGTTCACAGACATTTTCAAAACATTTGTCTAGTGTTTCCACAAATACCTGCAAAGAGGAAAAAAAGCCAGAGGTCAAGCTTTATCAGAAACTCAGTAGTTCCATTAGGTGTGAGGTTTAACAAAAGCAAATACAGAAAATAAACACTGGGCAGATTTTAAGGCATTAAAAGCATCTATAGAAATTATGTGGTTAACATTGTTATGCCAACAGTATGTTATCTGTAGAGGGCAAAACTGTATGCACAAGTCAGTTATGTTATAACTCTGCTAAAAAGTCACACAGTTTTAAACAATAGCTGCATCTTGAAAAAACAGTAACATCATCTATGCTACAATTTTCTCAGCCGTGATTCAAAGTCTTCCATTTCATTAGAACCCAATTACTAAGCAAAAAATCAGCTAGTTTTCTTCATTATTATTA
Source organism: Haliaeetus albicilla (assembly GCF_947461875.1). Classification (NCBI taxonomy): domain Eukaryota; kingdom Metazoa; phylum Chordata; class Aves; order Accipitriformes; family Accipitridae; genus Haliaeetus; species Haliaeetus albicilla. The sequence goes on from NC_091516.1 coordinate 54,652,819, forward strand.
CTATTTTTAAAAACTACTACATTGCAGGCATCTCCCAGTTAACCAGATGACTGTTAACTTTGACACACAGAGACACATGTGCAATGCAAACTGTCAGCATCATGCAAGTTTGTCAGCATTACGGCTTCCAGTAACAGTACAGCAGTTTTCACCCGGTTTAGACCTGCTGAATTCAGGATGGACCAAGGAAAGAGGTAGCTGTCTTAATATCACACCTGCTTATCCTGTCAGGCATACCACCACATAAAATTTAGAAAAGTCCAGCAGTTTGTACCCAGGCAAATAACTCCTCCCTGAATCTAGAATGTAAGTGCACAAAGCAGAAAAATCCAAGCAGCTGCTGAAGTCCAGCCACTGATGATGTCTGCTGGATAAGGACAGCACGTTACCCTGCTTTGGGTACTTCTGTAACAGATTCCTTCCTCCTTGTGTTAGCCAGTTTTGGTAACCTAAGAGCATCACAGCCCCCAATTAGGCCAGACAATGAAAAGATTATTGTACTTGCACTCCCGAAGCTCCTGAATGCCAATCACTATGCGCTTGTGGCGAGTGCTAACAAAGACTCCATCCAGTGTTAGAGAGGTATAAACACAGTTCCCTTTATGCAAGGGATAACTCCTACTGACCTAGATGAGATGTGTCAAGACCTGTAAGTTAAACACATGCTTGAGTTTGAGAGCTTAGGGTCCTCAAAATTAAAAAGAATTTCTGTAAGAATTTACTGATTATTTATTAATGACTAGTAAATAAGCTGCAACTTGTAGGAAATTTTAATCTCAGTTTTTATATGTTTCAAGGCCGTTTTGTCACAATATGCATTTAATATTGTCACTGTATCTAAATTATTTTTTTTGCAATTCTAAACTCAAACCTTATAGCAGCAATATGGAAGAAGTCAAACACCTCGTTTTGATTCTCTCTCTTTTCAACACAGTTTATTAATCCCATCTTAGTCTTTGAGAGGAACCAGATTTCAGACTACCTAGGCCCAAGAAAACAGGAATGAGAAGCCATGTTCTGCTGACAAAAATAAAGTTGATAAAAGGGCTGCTTCTATAGATACATATTTATGTCTACAGACCCAGTGAAACAGGTCTGCTTGACATCAGCCATTTCCAGTTGTCTACCTTGCATATCAAGAAAGATTACTTTTACATCTGAATCCCCAGTCTCAGATCCTGCTTACACCATAAAGAGGATCACACTCTGCTGTTGCTATTACTAGTATTATCAATCTCCATTTTAAAGTCAAACTACACCTAACTGATGTTCCATGCATTTAGAACAAGGATTATACTTTAACACCAAATACCAATTCATAACTTAAACTAGGAACATAGAGCATTTTCACAGGCAGACTCAAGACAGTAAGGTTCACTGACAACAGTTAACTAAGTAAATGAATATGCTTCTGTTAAATTATACTGAAGCTAAGTGAACCACATCTTTTTTTTTTCTTCAAGTATTTGTTAATTTGTTTTGATAATAACACGTACTATAAAGAAGGGATACGAGCAAACATAGAACTTGTATGTTAAGCAGAACAAATTACACAGTTCACAACTATGTGCAGCAAGACAAATGACCACAGACATTCTCTTACTTTCCTTGTACCTTAGGAGAATGCGGTTACAAGGACAGTGCTGTTTGGTATTAGCTGCAGGAAGAAGATCGGAAATAGAGTGTAAACGTAACCTTTATCCAAAGGTTTCAGTTACAAGAGCTAACAGTTTGACACTATTTTTGAAAGAAAAGAAGATATTCCACATATACATCACCAAGTTTGCACACAAATTTACATACTCTGACTTTGACATCCACCTAGTTCCTTGGAAAACAAAGGAACACGTTAAAAACTAAAACTCAAAAATCTTCCAAAAAGGCCCCCACAGATATGTGTATTTAGTAGCCATATGTATGCCCACACACTGACAACACAGTTTTATTTCTGTGACCTTCTTCCAGTAACTAGGGTTTCTCCTGCAACAACACTTGATTCACAGTTACAACGGTTACTTTTAAACCTTTACCCATTACATGGTGACACCACCACAGACTGAACTCACAGATCTCTGTTTGCAATGCATGACCAGTAATGCAAAGCAAGCATTTTTTAATCTAAGGGAAATCAGCTGGCACTGAGTATTCTTCAGAGAGATTTTTCACCGGCTAAGGATTTCTCATGGAAACTACAGAAAGTTCCTCAATCTTCCATTCATGATGAAGAGTTCACTCAAGAGTAATGCCAGCACTGACAAGGTATACGTCTACTACAAATAACTGGTCTTTAAAAGCATTAGTCTACAAGTTAAACTAGATTTTTTTTGACTAATATTCTTCGACCTGTTTTAAGATGCCTCCAAATAAAATTAGAGCCATTTTCATGATATTTTTACTTGAGAGTCAAATGAATTGCACACTATGGCAAGCAGTGCTAGAATTTATGTAGTTCAGTAATTACTTCAAATGCTGCAGACTTGTAGATCAAAATAATCAGAAGAGAAAACACACCAATTATTTCGGGACACAAACACACCACACATCAGTTCAAAAGCACCTTGTGATGTTCTTGGAAAATAAACATAAATAAATGAGTCAAATAGCAGGAATATAAAGATGCATGCACAATGAATTACTAGCTCCCCCTTGTGCTTCATTTTTGAAATCATTATCTTTAAAGAAAAAACTATGCACATCTCTATGCAAGTAAACAGAAAAAAAAAAAAAGAGAAAGAACCCACACCTTTCTTTTGTAGTAAATATGCTTTAATAAAGCCAGATACACACCTGGAGAGTAAAGTACATGAATGAAAATACCATATTGTTATTGGATATACACAAGCAAGGAGCTTCCTATACTCAGTAATATTTCAAACATAAAATACCACCTTTACCCCAAAGGGCTCATTTTTTAATTAGGCAAACAAGACAACAAAGGAATAAAATATACATTAATATTGGGAAGATAACAAGGCTAGCAGAAAAATCAGAACACCTATCAATTAAATGCATCTGATGCTAGATAATGTCAAATACTAACAAAAGCAGGTACAAAAAATGAAGTAAAACCAACAGGAGCTACTCATATCAAGAACATCCCATCCTTCTTCCTAGGCTAAACAGCAATGGCAAACCTCAAGACAGAATTAATTTAATCTGCCCATGGAGAGTCCTCTCCTTCACTGCTTTTGACAGTTCAAATGCTACTTGAGACTCCAACTAGTTTAGAACATAACAGTCCGATCATATAGCCAGTTCTCCATACACAAGACTAGTTTCTCTTCTGCTCTAAGTCATCGTTCACATATGATTGCAAGCACATGAAATCAAATAGTGTTTACACAGTCTTTCTAATTGGGAAATCCTTGGAGCAGCCGCTGCGTTTTCCCACACTTACACTGACATCCCAGTTTTCTTTCAATAATTTTTTTTTAAACTACTCATAGATTATACAGAGAATGCCAAGGTAACAGTTGGGCAAAGGGAAAGACTGTACAAGTCCTGCTGATTAGTCAAAACAGAAGTGTGTTAGGTCTTTCAAGCAGACCTACCTATAGGCTTAATGCATTACCAATAAGGCTTTTTAGGTCAAAATGTTCTTTTTGTTCTTAATTCCTGCCCTTTACTTTCCACCCAACTCTAAAATAAATTAATCATGTTAACTGAGAACTAGTTAGAGATTTTTCTGCCAAAATAGGTAAACCAGACATATGCCTCTTCTTTTTTTATTTAATTAGCATAAAAGCATCTCTGGTCAGGATGATTTATCTTTAGGAACCGAGAAAAACATCTTTCATGAACTGCACTGCATTTCCCATATGCAACTTACTGAACAACGTTACCTTGCAAGCCTATATGCAACTTTTCGTGGAAGACTGATCTCACAGATTTAGCTGCTTACTTAGTCAACATGTCTTGGAAGTACAGCAATGGGCTAAAATCCTCAAAAATGCTTAGAGTTGACATAGGCTTTTAGGTTCGTAAGACAGTTAGGTACCATTGTAAATGTCACTCAATTTCTCCTCATGGCAGTCTACAGCTATTTATATTTCATTACATACTTTATTTCCACGTGCTATAGCCTTACACTTCACAGGCTAATGAGAAGAGTCTAAAATAGCTACAACTTGTGACATAATTCACACTGAATCCAAAAGACTACAAAACCTACCAAGCGTAGCACAGATGCTGACCTATCTCCCATCCAATTAATAAAAAAACAATAAATAGAATCTTGTGTTTGTATTAAAAAAAAAAAAACAGACAAAAATTAACAGTATGAATTTGCCTGAGTTCAAACACGTCTAGTTTGAACACAGTATGAAATCTGAGGCAGAGTCTGCGATTTGTAACACATGCAGTGTATTCATTAGGCCTGAACCAAGAAGACTTACCTGTGAAACAGCTCTGACTTAATGGTGATCTAAGTGGCCTTCACAGCAGTATCTTATCTATTACAAAAAAAACTTTATGCAGAAAAGAACTGCAGACTGCCATATATAATCTAATCCACTATAGATTTATACAGTTTACAAGACAGAAAACCTTTAAGTGCTAGACTGAGTTCTAGGTTCATTTCACCAGTTTATTTTCATGAGATCATAAACTGGCCCTCTACACAACTACTTTTTTAAACAATTCAGTATATGTATGATTCATAACAAACTCCAGATGGCTGTTACCCGTGTTGTCTCTGAACTATAGTAAACAAAGATGTATGAAGACAGTTCAACACTTCTCAATAAAAACCAGACAAAGCTTATTTGCTTGAGTAGATGTATGTCTATATACTGCCAGCCTGAATTGCACTTGGGGTTGAGATGTAATAATAAACTTTCTGAGGGTGCTTTTCCAATGTAAGATACATTTAATTCTGATTGCTATTGCTAAGAGGATTAAACAGATCTTCCTTGTGAGCTAGACTGGAAATGAAAAATGTTTAATTAATCTGTGTATACTTTCTGCTATGATCAAATGGTTGAATTACAATCATCTAGAGAAATGAGAATACTGAACAGCTGCAGGTACTGTGGTGAGACTGTATTTATACTCAAAATCATATGGGTCAGAAAAAAGTAAAGTATTTCTAGAAATAGAAATAGCATTTCTACTATTTCTGCTTCCTTCAAGTAATTATACTGGCATGTAATTAAACACCAGGGCATAAGGGAAAAGATGTGAAATATAAAAACTGAGAGACTGAAATCCATCGAAGTACTTCTGGCACAAGAAGCAACACAATTTAGAGAAAAGTTTAGTATATCCCTGATTCAGAGAGTTTGAGGGCTAAATAAATATAGGCAGTAGTAAGCTCAAGCAATTTGCTTCAACATCTTAAAGTAAAATTTAGGTTACACTGTGTAACTGGAAATACCTAGAAGCTACTGATGTTACGTTTTTAATATACCATAACAAATAAAATCTTAGCTGAACTTGCATAGTGGCCCTGCAAAATGTAACAGGTCAGACAATTGACCGAGATAGTCTTTCCTATCCTTATTATCTGATTAAACACAAGATATTATAATATCCACTTTATCTGAAAAGTATCCCTAAGTCACATGAAATATTAATATGCTTCTTTTCTCAGTTTATAAATATTTTAGCACTTCCAAGTAAGAAGACAGACTATGCAACAAGCAACTAAGCAACTCTGTACAACAAACTGCTAAAAACAGGTAAGGCCATTGTATACCTCACTCAGTAACTTGCACAGTTCACATATTGCAGAATGTTTCTATGACCAAAGATGATATAAAAATCTAGAAAAAAGTGTTTCCTTCCCTGCTACCCACACAGCCACTTGGAAATACAATTTGTATCTACTGTCGAGAAGAGCACTAAACACTGAAGAGCAGTTCTGAACACCAATAGGTGACTATGAGAAGCTATTCAGCTCCAAGAAAGGTCTGCAGGGAACTGTGAAGCCTTTAAGGCTCACAGTGCTTTCTGCAGTGAAATAATATATAGATACAGGCTCATGTCTCAGGTTACCACAGATTTTACTTATGTAATAAATAAATTCTCTTGATGTGCAAGCTTTTGAAAGGCTTAACAGTAAGTGAATCATACACATATATATATATATATATGAGACCCATTTTATGTAATGGCATACATCACTTCATGGTGTGAAACTATTTTTTGTCACATCTGACTACACTAACAATCCTCAGTGAAATTGTTTATGCGCAAATTTTAAGTTGAAAATCACCGGTGTAGCCAGAGTTCTCTTGACGTAAGTGTTTGTAATACAGAAATTATTTTTGTTGCTGAGTTGATACACACATATTTAACAGTTTAAATCATACATGCTGTATTGGCAGCCATGCAGAAGACAACGTATTTGAGGAGTTAGTGATCTTGAACAGGCCGTGTCTGCTCTACTAGGCTTGACAAGTGTCCTGGTTTCAGCTGGGATAGAGTTAACTGTCTTCCTAGTAGCTGGTACAGTGCTATGTTTTGAGTTCAGTATGTGAAGAATGTTGATAACACTGACATTTTCAGTTGTTGCTCAGTAGTGTTTAGACTATAGTCAAGGATTTTTCAGCTTCTCATGCCCAGCCAGCGAGAAAGCTGGAGGGGCACAAGAAGTTGGCACAGGACACAGCCAGGGCAGCTGACCCGAACTGGCCAACTGGGTATTCCATACCATGGGACGTCCCATCTAGTTTAGGAACTGGGAAGGGGGGGGGCAGGGATTCGCCACTCAGGGACTGGCTGGGTGTCGGTCGGCAGGTGGTGAGCAATTGCCCTGCGCATCATTTGTACATTTCAATCCTTTTATTACTACTGTTGTCATTTTATTAGTGTTATCATTATGATTATTAGTTTCTTCTTTTCTGTTCTATTAAACTGTTCTTATCTCAACCCACGAGTTTTACTTCTTTTCCCGATTTTCTCCCCCATCCCACTGGAGGGGGGGGGAGTGAGTGAGCGGCTGTGTGGTGCTTAGTTGCTGGCTGGCGTTAAACCACGACACAAGCTTCTATCTTATTAATGTAATCTATGACTTACAATGTCTCTGGGATATGTGAACCGTGGGTGGATCAAGGAGTGGAATGTTTCGATCCTGACCAAGAGGCTGTTGCATGTTTAGGAGTTAGTAATCCACACAACACTTAACCTGAGCAGGCACAGCCCTGCGCTGTGCTGCACAAATTCTTTGGCTGCAGGACAAACTGAGCCAGCTCACTGTAACAGAGGAGCCTGCAGGCAGCTCCCACTCCGTACTGGTGATTACACCACCTGCATGGCCTTCTCTGTATTTCAAAGCACAGCAAGATGTCCTCATAAGAACATCCTTTAGGAACAGAGTTGTCTTCTTGTGAGGAAATTATATAGTAACTCAAAGGTCCAAAAAAGGGAGAGCCCCACTCCATGGACAGGATCTGCTCTGCACAGTGCACTGCGGGAAAATCCGTCTGGGCTCCATTGGATGCTGCATGAACACAAGATGCCCAGCATCTGAAGTGGTGTAAGATTTACTGTCTAGATTCCTCTCCTTACTCGGTTTTATCAAACAGTTATCATACTAAGCCATTTTGTTGTCGAGCCTTTCTTACCGAGATCCAGAAAGAACCTGTACCGGCTCTCTTTCTCCTCACCTCTTCCCACCCACCCCACCCTCCAGTGCAGAAGACATGCCTGGGCAGCATCTGCACTCATTTTCTAAGGCATATCTGACCAAAGGCTCACAAGCAACAAGGAAAGTTTCATTCAAAGAGGTTTTGGATGTGTTAATCCATTTTATATTTGTAGTGAATATATATGCGTGTCTATGTGTGTATACACACACACACAGAGCTTTACGTGTCAAGGTTCTCACAATCTAAACTTGCCTAGCGAATGTTTGAACTGCACCATTTTTACCTGCAGCCAAAACAAGGCCTTGAAAAGCTGCAGCAAAAAGAATAGCTGCTGATTGTTCAGTATGTTCCAAACAAACTGTTTCCTTACTTTCTCATCAACTTGGGAAACAACTTTTTCAAAGACAGTCCAGAAAACTGCAAGCAATCTAAAACTAATACTCAGCACTTTGGGCATTGTTCACAGTATGAAAGCCACCTTCGCTTCCAAGTATTACAGAAAAAGATACAGCTAAATATTGAAGTTCTAAGGTACTTAGAAGTAGAATTCCACTTATTAAAAAAAAAAACAAAGCAGCAAAAAAAACTTACTTGTATGAGGTCTAAAATGCCAAGCTCACTTTCTGAAGAATCCACACAGAAGACAAAATACAAGGTGGCATAATGTCGGTAAATTAGTTTGTTATCAGATCCACCTATTAATCTAACCAGGAAAGAAAACAGGAAAGCTTAGTTAGCATCTCAGGATAAGCTGGGCAAATCCTCACAGTTATTTCAGTTAATAGGAGGCCTATTGTTAATGGCTGGCTGGAGCTTTCCCAAATCTAACTATATCACAACTTTTATTTTGTGATATAATTACAATGGAAGAAAACTAAGCACCAAGACAGCCCAAGTTACATTTACCACACAAGCACAGTTGTTGTTATCCATATGGATAACAATTACATCAACAGATGCACCTTTTTATTAAAATCAATTCAAACAGATCATTTAGTTTCACCAAAAAATGGGTATTAAAAGTACTTCCATTACAGACTAGTGGGCACTGTACAGGGATTAATCTGCTTTACAGATTAACAGAGTGTATGCCTATGAATCCTTCCCTGCCCTTCTCAGAGGAGCATCAACAGAAAAAGAAAACTATAATGCAGACTGGCATTTGGATTACAGAAAAAGCCCTGAACTGGGTTTATGTTGCACTTAATTCCCAAGAACATGTAACACTCTTGTGCTACAAAATGTTTGGTATCTTGAGAAATAAGACTGTATGACAAGCAATAGCTTACAATGCAATGTTAAAGTCACAGAAGCAATTATATTTTTATGGACTCACTGATCATCAAGTTACTGAGCAAGAGAGGAGGTCTAAACAGGTATTTACTTCCACTCTTCTACTATAGCCCTCCCAAAGAAGGTACATAAATCATAAGAAGAGATGTTCTTCAGATCATTGACATTTGCTTTGAGCAGTAGGAGGCCTGCTCAAATCAAAATGAAAATATTTTGTAACCTGAAGCTACATGGCTATGAACATCATAATTCTCCCTTAATTCTGTACTAGGACTGAATCACCTGTTTGGTGTATCATAACTCATCCCTTTAGTTTCTGCCTCTATCATAGGGAGAGAATACATCAATAAATAAAAAGAACAAGAAATCTTTTAGGTCACTTTTGCTTAAGCACATTGCTTTGCATTAATGCTTGGGTGGGGGGAGGGGGGATTGTTCCTGAAGAACGGGAAATACAGTTAAGAAGTACGAGACAAAAGTATTACAAACAAATGTGAAAGTGGAAAGAAATGTCAATTAAAGTTTCCTTTTTTGTGCTTTATTTACCCAATTCTTTCAAATACTTTAGTACAGACTTAGTATATATAAACTGTTGAGGCCTTTGGGGTAAACTGCAAACTATAAAGTGATCCCTGTCCTTAAAAAAAACCCAAACAAACCACCCACACCTGAAAAAATATGTTGAAATGGTAACTCTGGAAAAATATATTGAAATGGTAACTCTGGAATTGAGCAGTAGGAGGAAAGCCAGAATTGTGTCCTCTGCCTTAGTTTCTTTCTGTTACACAGCTGTGATTTTTCTAAAAGGCTCCAAATGGCTTCTTTCACTTACAGAATTCAAGCCAGCATGTGTCCAGCTTGAAATCATCTCCAAGAACCTAACAACAGAATCACCAGTTGAGTAGTTGGAAGAGAACAATTTTAGTTTAAAAAATAATGAAATAAAAAATCAGGAATCATCTTGATCAGAAAGAAGACATCATAGCTGACACAGTACAGCTAAGCATTTAACTGTCTCTGCATACAGAAAATTTAGGCATTAATATACTAACTTGCAGTAATTAGAAATTTCCACAAGTACGGTATTTAACAGGCTATGACAACATCTGTGTTTAAACTGGAGATCATGATCTTACTCCATCAATTATGACTCCTTTTCCTAGAAGGTGGCTTTGTAACTACTTACTCTTGATGACTAATATCTCAAAATAAAACAGTTCTCCATTTCAGAATTTCTTCTCTTCAACTAAAGCAAGACCACATTAAAAAACCAACCAAGAGGATTCAAGAAGGAATATTTTGTGTGTGTCTTCTAGAGACAGAAGACACGTCTGGCTTTCCTTCCACCTTGCTCTACCTATATTAATAAAAAATCTTGGTTGACATTGCATTAGTTAGCGCATTTACAACTTACTTTTTCCTTCCTAGTTCATATAGCAAGCCTGAACCCTGACAAGAAGGCTGAGAAATCCTACTATCAGAGGCTGTCCACTCAAATTTTAGGAGCTCAAGCCAAAACACCAGCTACAAAATATTTTAATTTTCTCAGTGGGTATGCAAATGTCAATACCTCTTCAAATGAGACTAGAAATCTTTAGCTTTATTATAGGGAAACTGGTTAGGTATCATCTGCCTGTTTCTTCCCCAACTTGTGTCTGAAACAAATACAGTATTAGATATGGCACTCTGTCAGTTACAGCACTAGAAAGAATAAGTTTTATTGCCTAAATCATTTTGATACATGTATGTATGCTTAAGTTTGTAAAGAATATGTATACCTGGTGCAACATGATAATATTCTTTGTGTATTAAAATGTCTCAAGTGACATGGCATTTACATTACAGCTGTAAAAACAGTTATATTACAATCAGCAGTAATGATATTTGCTAGCCAGTAAGTATTGGGCATTTATTTCAAACTTGATACTTACAATCCTCCTTCTAGGAAATTACAGACATTTTCATCACGTTTTGATACTAAATGGAAAGTTTCTCTGATAATTTGTTGCTGCGTATCTTCACTCTATGAAAGAAAACATATTTTGCTATCAAGCGGAAATGGATTAATTAACAATGCATAGCACACAGAGCTAATAAATAGAACACAAAGTACATTCAGCACCCTCAAACTGTCTACTTCTGAAGCCTTAAATCTGCCAATTAACAAGCTGCATATTGTTTTTGTCATTTCAACACAAAAAGACATTTTTACAAGTTAAGTTGCAGAATACATTACTAAGAAACAACTGTGAAAAAAGTGATTGTATTTAAGAAACTGCTAAAAAAACCCTAAAAATAGTTTCTTCAAGCAAACAGGAAGTCTTCAAGTATTACTAATTTTTTGTATCTCCACCATAGCCTCAACAGTTACGGACATGCTTTGAAACTATTTTCACCCACGAACAGAGGGAAAAATTCTCAAAAGCGTGAAGGGGCGGGGTAGCTAAAAAAACCGTAACACATAATGGCATCATAAGCAACAGGTTCTCCTAAGCCATTAAGTTACTAATCTGCTAGAAGGAAAGAATACTTCCAAGTTTTAATTTGCTTGACTCTTCTTGAGTCCCCACTGCGACTCCATCATTCCTGCACACTTGCTTTTGCTACCCTTCTGTAAGAGTGGACTCATTTTTAACAAGTCTGTATTTCCATAGTCAAAAAATTTAGATACAATTCCTAAAATCCTGCATTTGTTTTATAGCACAGAACCCTGAAGTCATCAAGTATAATAGCCCCCATCCCTGCCAAAGCATGTAAGTCAGCATTTTAAACCATTATATGAACAAACACTCTGAGCAAAACTGGGCCATGTACCTTAAAAGCAATTTCAGCTAGAACAGTGTAGTACCCTGCGTGACTGCTAAGCAAACAAAGCCTGGCATCCGTGTGGTTTGCATGCATCACCTTCAATTCATGTATTATTTTACAAACAACCTCTAGAATCCACAAAGACATCAGCAAAAATCTCCAGCAGAAGTAAATTGCTCCATAAAACACAGAGCAATAAAGTGCAGGTTCCTCTGCTTCTATAGTTGGTGTTCCTTAAATTGTGCCTGCCTTGCTCCACTGCAGTTATCTCCATTACTTCCCCTATATTTTCCATGGTAGCAGGAAAGAGACAATGTTTCTTTTTTCCTTAAGAAACTGAGATACTGAGTATTAAAAAAACCTTTGTTTTCAGAATCTGCCCTTAGTGACAAAGTTGTTCAGAAACTTATTTTTAACTTTGAAATTATGGCCACAGGTCTATATTCTGAAACATAAAACCACAGCATGTATGTCCTCCTATTTAATTGCCATGAATTATTACAAAAGATTATTAACTTCATTTTATGCAGTAGAAACACTTCCCATTCTCATATATATCAAGGAAAAAAGTTACACATGTTTTTTAAGTTTTGGTATCACAAAGCAAACAAATACCCCTTTCACAGATGTGACCAAACTAATCTCTCTAGAAAGCAGGAGATAATTCCATCTGTAGAAAAAAAATTGAGATTTGCCTCAATACTGGTTCAATTGGTATTAATGTCTGTGAAAGTTTCAGAAAGTCCACAAATAAACCTGTTTTACTGAAGTCACACACAAAAAGATAATCAAGACAATTGCATCTGTTTCTGTGCACCACAAAGCTTTAGGGAAATCACCTCATCACATAATTTCTTAATTTCATTTGCTATTCCATTTTCAAAATTTCAAGGTGTTCTGTATACAGACGTATTACCCTACTTTCAGCATTGAAGATTTATTTGTTCTAATTCCAGTTATGAAAGTAGTAGAGCAGAATGGAGTTGGCAAGAAAAATCTGGTATCCTCCTGCCATTCACTCCTCTCCTTCCTCTGCTTCTCCCTCCCAGGACTTTGATTACACAACAGTAACAGAAGACACAAAAAGATAATTACATTTGAATGGAAAATGAGAATGGAAGTTAACTGTTTCACATTAATGCAAGTTTTGTATACCTTTCCAAAGTCTTTCATCTACCTATTTAATTGTTACCTCCACAGTAACAGGTAAAAAAAAAAAAAAAAAAAGAAACTTTGTTAGTAAGTTACTGTAGCTCTGCAATGGATCAAGAACAGAGTGGGGATGCACACAAGGGGAACGCTTATCAGTATGTGTAGGTGAGAATATTCCATTTTAATTTTTAAATTAGAAACGGTAGACAAAAGACATCTGCTTGGTAAGCCAGTACTGATGAGAAAGAAGAAAACAGGTTCAAACACCTGTACTAGAATTTCCCACTATTGTCTTTCTAAAGAGAAGGGATCAAATTCAGTCTTCCACGGCAATGACCTTATCAGTTACACCCTTTAATTAAAAGCCTGACAGTGCAAACTGAAGTGTCACAGTCATCATTTCTGCTCCAAGATGTAGAAGTAAGATATGTCCCTTCTGACAAAGTTAAATATGACTTCTGTAATAACCAGAATTGCAAGTAAGTGGCCACAAATCCAAGTAAGTAATAGCACTACTGAAGGTGATTATTTTGTTTACATAATTCTGGGAAGCATCACTTGTTTTCTTGTGTTTTAATGCCCAAGACCCCCCCAACCTGAGCTGAGCCAATTTGCTAGGAAACACAATACATGATCAGAACATTACCTTAAAATCTCTTAGCCTTGAACTAAATCAACTGTTTCCACATTGTTTCTTAACTGCCCGTGGCTGCGCTTTCTCTTCATTCAGACCAAGTACTTGTGCTGCACTTTCAGAGCTGCTCTGCTTCTTGCCTTCCCCCGCACAAAAGAACATACCTTTCTGTTTCATTACATTTCTTTTTCACCTCAACTGTATTCTTATAGTACTCTGAAACTTTCCAAAGGAAAAGGCTCTGCCTACTGGACCTGGGAGTCCCATAAAACTCATCTTCCCACTTCCAACACCTGCCCCAGCACGGAGGCACGCAGCACTACACAGACACGCCGAGAGTCGGGCTGGAAAGCACGGCAGAGCTTACAGCAGCGTTTCCACAGGCAGGCTCAGAGAGCCGACTCCGTCGCGGAACGCGACTCCCCTCCTTCACCCCCAGTACTACTAAAGGACGAATGCCGGTGAAAACGACGCTAGCTGGGAAAACGGCGTTCTTCGAAACCTCGTTTCCCCGACTGACGGCCCTCACAAGGTCCCGGCACCCTCCATTCTCCCACGCCGCTGCCTCAAAGCCTACCAACCCCCACAGCCTCACCCCGCAACCGCCGGTCCCGAGGACACCCGCCGCCCCAGGAGGACGGCCGCCCTTCCTTCCCTTCCCCCCGCGCCCGCCCCAGCCCCGGCCCCGGCCCCGGCAACCAGGCCCCGCGCGGCCCCGGCCCGCCCGTACATAGCGCTGGTAGAACTTGGAGAGCCGCGGCTTGCCGTGGTTGTTGAAGATGAGGATGGCTTTGATCATGGCGGTGGCGAGGGGGGAGGGGGGGAGCGGCGGCGGCGGGCGGCGGCGGCCGCCGGGCTCGCTGCGCTGCGCCCCTTGCCCTTCTTCTTCTTCTTCTTCTTCTTCTTCTCCTCCTCCTCCTCCTCTTCCTCCCCGCCCTTCCCCCCCTCGCTCTCGGGGCGGCGGCAGCGGGTCACGCGCACCACGTCGCCGGCGACCCGCGGCCGTTAGCGGCGGAACGGCTCCTGCCGCACGTGACGCGCCCCTCCCCGTCACCTGACGGGAAGGCGGCGTCCCGCAAGGGACAAAACGCCTGGCCGAGCGGCCTCGCCTGGCGTCACTTCCGCCGCTCGGGGACCAGCAATGGCGGAAACGGAGGAGCAGCCGCCTGCCTCGCCTCAGATCAAGGGCCGAAGCGAGGGCGGGGAGGAAGCCCCGGAAGCCGGAGCTGCAGCTGCAGCGGGGGCTGTTGACCCGGTCCCGCCTCCGGCCGGCTCCCCGGGCACCGAGGACCCCGCCGGCGACACGAAAAAGAAAAGTAATGGGGCGAGAAGTCACCGTCGGGGCGGGCGGGCTTGTGCAGTGACGGGCAGGTGCCCTGGCCAGTCGGCCGTGGGAGCGGGAGGGGGTCCGGCCAATGAGGGAGCGGGGGGGCGCGTCCGCCGCCAGCGGCGTTAACGCCTGCCCCTGCCCCGCAGTTGACATCCTGCTGAGGGCCGTGGCTGACACCCCCATCATGAAGACCAAGAAGTGGGCCGTGGAGCGGACCCGGACCATCCAGAGCCTTGCTGACTTCATCAAGAAGTTCCTCAAGCTGATGGCCTCCGAGCAGCTGGTAGGGGCACGCACCTGGCGGCCCGGCCTGGCCTGTCCTGGCGTGTGGCGGGGGTGGCCAGGAGCCAGCCGTGCCGGGGGGCTGCGCTCACCCGGGGCCCAAGCTGTCACGCCTTGCAGGGAGACTGTCTTCAGTCTAGACTGCGGCTTTTAGCAGGAAACTTGGCACCAGCAAAACTCTTCAAAGTACACACCGCAGCATAACGTTGAGATGAGCTGTAGCGGTGCGGCATGGGTATGCTTGGGTGCTCAGCTCCCACCTTTGGCCTTTTTGCAGTGTCTCCGTTTCTTCTTGTCTGATGCGGATGTGCAGAGCTGTGTGCACGTTGTGCAGCGATGCACTGCAGTGAAAGGTTCATACGCACAGTGTAACTGTAGAAGTCGGGTATACGGAAGGAGTATTTGGGAAAAAGTCTAAAGTGTTTGGGGTTGACTTTCTGAATATTGGTGTCGGTTTCCTTCAGAATTTACTTCTTGAACAGTTTAATTACTGTCGTGGGGCTGATTTCTGCTTTAAAATGGGTAGCTTGGAAACGTTTGCAGTTTGGCAGCACATTACCAGTATTGTTTACTTGTTCCTTCCTGTGAAGCCCATGTGGCCTTCTGATAACATTGGAAGAGCTGGAACAGATTCAGAAATATGATTGTACTAATTTTGCAATTAGCAGTAAACTCTTAACATCCATACACTTCAAAGCTTTCAGTCAAGATATAACGTTACAGCTAGACTCATCAAAATAGTCAAATGTGTAGCTGAAGCATAGATGAAATCCATCTGTTGTTGGTCTGGAGGCTGTTGTTTAAGCATACTGGCACAAACAGTTTCGCTAGCCATCTCTTTCACCTGGAAATCATGAAGAGTTTCTTTTTTCCCAAGGCTTAATATCTCAAAGAAGAGTAATAATTCAGGTATTTACTATTCATGGATATTCTCAACAGTTTAGTTCATTAACTGCTATCTCATTATATCTCAATATATAGGAAAAAATACAGGAGCATGGAGTCTTCCACTGTGGTTAAGCTTAAGGCTATACTTCAGAAACAGAGCCCTAGGAATTTTGTAACTCTTCTTTGGCAATAGCACGATACTCTACTACATGTTGCCATCTAGCACTGCAGATCCCAAGGCCCTCTGGCGTTATGGACTAGCTACTATATGCGTATATACATTTGGAGCAGGAAGTGAGAAGGATGACTTCAAAAAAGAACAAAATTCTAAGTTCTGTGATGGCTGTTCTAGTTGAGCAAGTTTAGAATAGCGGGAATGGTTTGGATACTTGGAATAAGAGCAGTAACAAAACCAGTGAGTTCACATTGTGCTGCTGTACAGGAGACTGATGGGTTGACTTGCAGGAGAAGGAAGTCCACATGCTTGCTTTAGCTTGGTCTGGTTGGCCAGTCAGAGGTGACTCCTGGAAGTCATATTGCCCCTCCACATGGAAGTGAAAATACTAATTTGTGGTATTTTGTTATGGACTGTAAAGATTATAAATGGTGAACAGAGAGCGTATTTACCCACCTCTGGCTGCAGAGTGTTTCTTCTATGTGATCTATGAGATCTATGGGAGATCTCCCATCTTCTGTTTTCTTTTCTTGCAGTTCATATATGTAAACCAGTCTTTTGCTCCATCTCCAGACCAAGAAGTTGGGACCCTCTATGAGGTGATTTTCATCTTAAATATCTTTTCCAAATGTGCTTACCAGAATTTGTCAGTACAATTCTGGCACTTGAAGTCTGTTACTGCCCCTAACTATGCTGGTAATATCTTGCATTAAATGTAATGTAGTTGATATTCACAGATCTGTATGAATATGATTTAGAGAGACATGACTTCGTACAATCTCTGGAAATGCATCCCTTTACATGCAGTACATTGTCATGCCTCTGTTATGATGGAGAGCTTTGTTATCCATAACAGTATTCCATGACCCAGTTATCTGGCAGGGGGCTTTTTTCTTTGTTTTGCTTTATGTATGTGCTAGCCCATGAATAATCTTAACAGCTGTTGTTTTGGTTTCTTTTTTTCTTGCAGTGTTTTGGAAGTGATGGCAAGCTTGTACTGCATTATTGCAAAACTCAGGCATGGGGATGAATGACAAGCAATACAGTTGTTTTCAAAAATGGAAAAGGGACTAACTTCTTGAACTCAACTTGTAACCACACAGGAAGAAGGATTTTTGCATTTCTGCTTATGATTGTACACTTATAAAAATTATGCAGGTGAACAGCATAAAAGAAGAGCTGCCTAGGCTATCTGATCATGTAGCTTTTTTCTGAAGTACAGGAGAAAATCTGCACCTGCCATCTGTAGAGTAGAGTGAGCTCTCTTGTTGCTGAGTTCTCAGTTGCTGTATCTGAAGGGAAATTATTTCATAGTTGTCTGGAGGACTAACAGGACAGGTCTGTCGCTCTGTGTGCTGTACTGAAGATAAAAGTTCCTTTTTATTAAAAGGGATGTTTATGTACATGTAGCCTGGTATTCAGTTTACTGCTGACACGCTGTACATCTGTTATGTACATTCTATTCTTTGTGAAGTCTTCAACTTGAATATGCATTATTATCTTATGTCATTTCAAGACAATATTTTGATTTTTTTTCTCATAATGAATATGTAGTATTGGTATATAATCTAATTAATTCACCCTGTGCCTTTGTTGTGATGGTAGCATAAGTACCTCATTTATATGGCACAGCATAATGATAGGCCTCAAATACTTTCCTCTTTCCCAAATTGTGTAGTGATTTGTTGAAGACTGAACACTTCAGCAGTTGCCAGGGTGGTTTTTTTCTGGCACTGTTTAATGACTAGCATCATTAGTTGAATGATGCAACTAGCTGTTGGATCTTCAGTTAATGAAGAAATAGACATGAGGTGCTAAAAACCTACTCTATATATTCTCCTGGCTGCTGTTATTTTCCTATTTGACCAGCTGCATGTTCCATCAACAAAATAGAATGCACTTGATATCCTTTTGCTAAGTCGTAACATAATGAGGATTTATTTTTTTTTCATCCTGGAGAGGACTTGGTACCCTGACTAGGATACTGACCTTTGCTTTTATTTATTGGAGGGGAGGGTGTAGGGGGGGTTGTGGGTTTATCTTAAATGTCTGTAGTACAGTCTTTTGTATTTGTTTAAGCTGAACTAAATTAAATGTTAGCTTTTCAGTTGCAGACTGTTCTTGTGCTGGATGACAGTTTTGGTCCTTGACGTAATCCACTTCTTCAGCACATGGAGGCAAAACAGCCTGTTCTAGTTTAAAGCACGCTTGTATGATAGTCTTAAGCTATTCCTTGCTGTTTCATGTATAAGTGGCTCTTACGTGGTCTGTGCAACCTATGTATCAGATTGTTTCTACCCTTAGAGAACTTCTGGAGAACTAATACTCAGCTTAACTTAATGGTGTTGCTGCAGTTTGCATGCAGCCTGCATGTATGGCACAGTAACACAGGCACATGCCCTGAATATTTGCTATGTGAATAGCTTGATATATTTTACCACTTTTTAAGTGGAAAACCTGGCTTCATTGGATTAAGCTAACAAGGCAGAATTGGTTGTAAACTTAAACACTTAAAATAATCCATACTTTTGCCTGCTCAGAACCCTGATCTCATGAATCTTTGTCTATTTAAGAGAACTATTGCAGAGGTAAGTATTCTGTCTTCTTGAGGAAATTGCTTGCTCAGTTACTGTGAGGCCAGCATAACCTTGCACAGCCACTAGAGGGTACGCAACGACAAAGGTATTTGCATAGTTTTTCCTACCTTTTTCTGCCTCCCCCCTCCCCCCAGTCTTTTTTGTAATACGTCCACTTACTGCCCTTACAAATATAAGTAGTTTGCTCTTCTGTGTGGCAGTATGTTTACCTAAGATAAGCTACTAGTCTGTCTCTCTTTAAAGAATGTTCTATTGGTGCCTTTCACCTCATTTGATCTTAACAAATGAAACTACTGCTGTACTGGAAATGTGCTCTTCAGAAGTGATGCAAGAAGGCTGGTTTGTGTGTGTGTGTGTCTTTTGGGGGGTTTTGTGTTTTGTTTTGTTTTTTTAAAAAAAAAAAACACAAATAAAAACCCACTAGGATCTCGAGGTAAAGGAGAACTGTAGGTCATTGTATCTTGCCAGCTAATGGTAGAAGGTTGTCCTTCATATTGAATCTACAGATAATTTTTATCCTTTGAAGTTGAAAAAAAATAAAAATGTTTGCCTTGATCCCTTCAAAGGTAATAGTCCAATAAGGTAAAACCCACAGTAATGGTTTAGATTTCTTTTATTCACCACATGCATTTCTGAACTTGGATAACTTACTCATGCAGATTTGAATTATTCATTTATTTAAGATTCAGCTTGTTCCTCGAAAAATGTTTATTTATTACTCTTTGTTCCAGCATTTTTCTGTTCTTAATTTTTCTCCGTATTTCCCCATATTTCTTGGCTCCTAGTTTACCAGTATATAGTGACTACTTACCTGATCCAGCTCTTGCCTTCTGTTTCCTGAATGCTCTGAGTGGCTGCCTTTATTCTGTTCCTTTCCTTTTAATGACTGCCAGCTCCAATTCTACTAATTCCCCCATGCAGCTTCTGTACCTTCTTCACAGAGAGTCCTCCTTTTGCCACTTTTCCCTGTAGTTTTCTACCTTCTTGCGTCAGGGAGGTAGTCAGTGCTTGTTTATCTCTGGTAACTCCTTAAGGACCATGGGGTCTCTATCTGGAATCAGGGTGTGACTGTTTTAAGTGGCAGAAACTTTTCCTTGTGCCTATTCTTAAATAACAGATTAGACTGCAAATGTGTCAAGTAGATAATGTATCAGGTGAACAATTAAGTGATTAGCAGCACGTTGCTTGTAGAATTTGTAAAAGACAAAGGTTGCGAAAGACATGTTAAATCTCATATTTTAAAAAGTGACAGTTACAGCATCTAAAATCATAGATGATCCTGAAATGCTTTAAAATATGTGTACTTACCTCTTTAAAAAGAAGAATTCCAGTAAATTGAAAACATCAGAAGCTTAAGTAGAACATGAAATATGTTCTTGGTATTCAGCATGCCTTGAGCAAAAGTGTTGACTGTATAGTTTTAAGTGACTTCATTTGCTACAGTGGGAGGAAAAAGGATGTGAAAGTAAGGGCTGACCTGTTGGGCAAGTCTGTGAGACTTGTACAAGACCAAAAAAAAGTGTAGACTTATTTAGAAGTTCCACCCAAAGATGCTACGGTACTAAGCTACCAATATTTGTAATATAATTTCATTAACTTGCTTTTATGTAATTGAATTAACAGAACAGGCAAATTGAAAAAATTCAGTAAAACAAACTAAAGATTGAGAAATAAAGATAAGTATTGGAAAGGAAAAATATTATACTGGTTTTATGAAAGACTTGGTACTTCACAACATCCTGATACTGAAAAACAGTGCTATGCAAAATTCAGTTATCCTATTTTCAAAGTAACAGTCACCAAGTTCAAACACTCTGAACCAGAAGGCATTATTTATATGAACTCTTAGTCAGATAATGGTTTAGAGACTAGCATTAATTCTAAATTTCTAATTTGTAGCTTGAACTAGTCTTAAAAGTACAAGGAAAACACAAAGGAGCTAAGCAAATCTGAAGTTACCTCAAGAGTGAAATGATAAAATACATAGTCATGTCACCTATGTGCATATTGAGCAAATGTAATCTTTACTTTTACGTCTTGAAGAACTACTGGTAAGGTGTTAACAGAAGACGTGTCTGTGTTAATTATCCCCACAACATAACTTACTGATCTACAGTAAATTCAAGGGGGGAGCAGGGAAGCGGGGGGGGAATTCACACATCCATTCTGCAAACTCCTTCTCAACTCTAAAGCAGCTTCTATTTATCCATTTTACTGTTCATGCTCATTTTGCAGGTCAAATTCTGCTTCTGGTTTACACTGTTCTTGACTGTTCTGAAGTCTTCATTACTCTTCAGGGGTGTTGTACAAAGGTTACTCAAGTCATAACCATACTACAACATCTTCATACTTGGAGATGAGACAAAAAAGGGGGGGAAATGCCTTTAAGTCTGGGTTTTTAGTGATGATTATGACTCTATTACAAGGTTGTATAAAATGCCATGTGCATTAAAAAACAAAGTGTTTTCAGTCTTGTTTTGTATTGGATCATCAAGAGAAGAAAAAGACTTGACAAGAAAGCATGTTTAATGTGTTTGTTCTTATTTGCAGAGACCATGCTTCAGCTTTTCTAGCATCGTATGCTCCCAAGGCTAAACATCATAAAATTCTATATATTTTCTTGTCCCTACTTTGCACTTGTTTTGATAGCCATAGTGCCACGTGATGCCAGGTGCATCTCACTGTACTTTAGTCAGAAAACTTTTGACTTAATGCCAAAATATCTAGAGAGTCAAAAACTTGTTTAGAGGTTTTTTCATCCTAAAATAGGTGGTTAAGAAAGTTTGAATGAATCACATTATTGACTAGAGAGAAACCAAAATAACTATGTTAAAAGCTTAACATTAAGCTGGTTGTACTACATCTGTGTCACTAGACTCAGTAATGCCTTTGTGGGGCACTGCAGCTCAGTCATCTGTACAGTTAGTTGGTAGAACAGTTGCTGGCACAGATTTTGGCCTGTGCACAATTCCGGAGTTGGCAAGGTACCATTTATGGTGGGCACTTCAGACATGACCAGCCTGTTCTGGAGGTTAAAAGGTAAATAAAGTGGATGTAAACTGTTCTTTCCAGGTTGGCCCCCTGTGGCTGAGGGCAGTCCTTGGGTATTTGTTAGTAGACACACAGTCCCAATATCAGGTGAGATTTAATCTGTTGTATGCACATTGAGAAGAATTAAACTTTGGGGAGAAAAACATTGTCCCTCTTTGAACTTCAGGAGCAATCTCAGAAATCTTTTTGAATGGTTCTCCAGCTTTACCTCCATGTAATCATCACATACATGCTTGCTCTGAATGCCTACCAATAGTTAGTTAGATTCTGTAAAATTTTTTGTAAGGATGCAGCTTATAGATAGTGAGGAAGTACTACTTATACATCTCAATTCACTCATACCTTTTCTTATTAGGTGACAAACATTAACTAGAAATATTTAGGAAGAAGTAAAGGAGTCCCAGTGTCCTTGCTCTGAATCTAGTACTAAAATACAATTGCATGGAGGGCTTAAGCATTTAAAAAAAAAAAAAAAAAAAAGAGGTGTGAGTTACATGTTCCAACTGCAAAAATCTATCTGACGTTAAAGCAGAGAAGCCCAGTTTGGTAACAAAACTAATAACCCTAGGAACCCTTGGGAACTAAAATGCATTAAGAGCTCTTCAGCTCTGAAACAGGAAACCTCAAAGAAGAGAAGGGCTCCAAACAGAAATCTACACAGTAAATATTGTCAGTGCAGAGAAGACTAGACAGCACTTTAGCTTTCTCATATAAAAACTACAAATACGAAGAAAAAGAAACTTATTTTAAAGTGTTTTTCTCACAGAGAGAAATGTCAGTATTTTATATTTTATTTAGAACACATGCAGAGTGTACTGACCTCCCACCAAAAGTGGATCAGACTGATTTCTTCCAAGAGTCCTTTCTGTGCCTTGTGGCTTAATGCCTTGCAGCTCTTCAGTGCAGTTTATTTTTTTGCTTCAGCAGTATGCATGCTGTTTAGTAGTTAGCGTTTTGAATGTATGGCATGACTTAGTAAGTGGTGCCCTCGTTTCACTCACTGATTACTGTGTTTTGTGGTCTGATGATGTTTCACTGCATGATCTATGTTTGATGTGATTTGTTCTAAGGCTTTCTTTGTGAATCACTGTGCAAGTAGCAGGTTCTGCAAAATCTGTTGTGTACTGAGGGATCAATCTCACTTTCCAGGTTATATGACTGAGGAACAGCTGCCGTGCTATTTCCACAGCCCCAGAAGTAGTCATCCCACTCGGATGTAGGGCTCCATAATCATTTAGCTTCATCTTCCAGATCAGAGTTTGGGAACTGCTGCTTTAGATGGTGCATTGCTTCCAAACACCAAACTGAGTGACGTCTGCAACAAATATTTACGTAACGTTTCCTCTTGATTATAACCCAGAAGGTCTCTTCTGTGCAATTGGTATCCTTCCAAGAGTTCAAAGACCTTCATGTGAAATAAAAGGGACTGAACTCTTAGGCATCATAAACTGAGGCACTTCGGGTTCTCACATGCAGGATGCAGTCCTTAGATGATAAAAAGCTTAAAGGAAAAGGCAGTAACCCTTTTGTAATACTTTGGGAGTACACAACACAATGTTGTATTTCAGTAAGGTGAGTTTCCTTGACGCGGGTTATTAACCTTTTATCTTTATTATGATCTGTGTGACAAAATGTTCTCTTCTCTTAAGCCTTCTCGGAGAGGTATTGCCATTGAGTCATGTAGCCCCAAAACTTGCACTAGAGCTGCAGATCCAGGTTTTCTCTTAAAAAAGCCCTCTCTACAAACATAAAGAAACTTAGGTGAACAAAGACTTAATACCATTGGTCAAGGGGTGGAAGTTGTAGTATCTGGAGGAGGAGATGTAGATGATCATTATTAGGTTGAAGTGCTATTATCTGTCCAGGCTAAAAGACCAAAGAGATGCAGTATAGTTGTTTGTTACAACAGTCTGAGGATTCACACACCTTGGATCCCACTTTCGACTTGCCCACAATTTTTATTTGGAATGACAAGATGCATCACAAAGTCTTCAGTCCCAAGCTACATATTCAGGCCCAATACATGGCACAAAGTGTCTAACACTGGAGTCCATTAATTCCATCAACCTTGACTGAAGATTTTCCTCAATAAGTCAGGAGAAAAACCCTGTGAGCTGCATCCCAATAGGAGATGAGGTGCCAATATATGCTTGGGCGCTTCAGCTGCTAAGTCTCTCTTGGAGTTAGATGCCATGTCCAATGATTGCTTGAAGTGCTTACACCTGGCTTTTGGATAAGAGTTGAGTGGTTGGGCGTTTGTCCATAAATCAAAGTTTCTGTGGTTAAAGTCCAGACTCCCATTTTCCAAGACAAGGTTTTAACTGTCAGGCTATAAGCAACAATGGTTTCTTGGTTTCCTCTCTGCCTTTTAATGAAGTTATGTCATGAAGTATGCAAGAATGATACACTTTCTGTGTGCCCCCTCTGAGGTTCTGTGCTTTTCACAAGGGCTGCATAATGTGAAATACAGGAGAAGTCTTTAGACGTTTATGCTTCTTCCCCTAAGCTACATGCTTGGTCTTTCTCTGTAGCCCAAAGAATATATATCCAATTTAGGGACTGCAGTATTTGAACACATGAGTGAACTACCCATGTGTCATCCTACGGATGTCATGACATCATACGGATTCAGGAGAACCAAATGTGATTTTGTATCTCCTCCAAGAAACACCAAGGTGTGCCATCATTAAGCAAAGCTGAGTAGCTCATTTATCAGAGAAACAAGATGGAAGTCCCTGGTTACAGGAACTAGCAAATGTAATTATTGTGGAATTGTTTAATGGGAATATAGTACTAAGTACCTGCTAATCATGAAACGCCAGGACTGAGAGAAACTGGTGCTACCCAAAGACAGAGTGAGAGACCTACTTTGTGAGGCATGTGGGTACAGTGGAGTTCTGATCAAAAATTGTTTCTGTAGTTTTTTTAACCTTCACTGATGTGTGACTATGGTACTATTACTGGTGTGCAGTCCAGCTGCTGAGGAACTGAACACCAGCCACAGTGTTGCACTCTGCACTGTAAGATACCTAGATATGAATCACTGTGCCATTTGCCTCAACTTTGGACTTATTTTTCAAATAAGCTTTAAGTAATTGTTCTTGAAAGGCACCCAAGCCTTTTTTGTAAGATTGAAAGTTACAACATCCCTTACACTTTTTGGAATAAAGCCTCCCACAGACTGAGTATTATTCTATAGTAATAGGACAGTTGAGAAATATGTTCAATAGTTAATTTCTACAAGGGTATAAATATATGGTTTTCAGAAATAAAAAGAAATGTGTAAAATGCTGTACACTCCTTTATAAGAAACACAACTGAGAATGTGAAGATAATTCCCATGCTGTGTGGATTACAATGCTCTCTTTTCTTTTTTTTAAATTTTCAGTGACAGATACCCTCAGTGACTGAGGCTAGAATCTGTTAACTGCTGTATGTGCTCAGATCCTTGCGCCATTTCTGTCAATGGGATATTAGCAAAAACACAAGCTGGAGAGCCATAAATACTGTTCCTAGTGATTTTCATGCAATCAAGTAATCAACTCCCATAGAAGTTTTCAGGATCAACAAGTAACATTGAATGATTCAAAATGAGAAACTATGTAAACACTTTTGAATAGGAGCAAATAAAAGTATAAGATTTTCTATTACTACTATATAAGAGAGATATAAGAGAAATATAAGTTTTTGGTGTCCAAAGAAAAAACTTGGGCAAATTGGTACAGCCATGTAAGTGAGCTATAATAAACAACAACAGCAGTCTGAAACTGCAGTAGGTAGATCCAGCCTGATCTCTTAGTGGTAACAGAGGAAGGTGTAAAATGTCCTTTTGCTTTCACTAGCAGTATTCAAAGGTATCACTAATGATCCCATCAACATTGTGGCAAAGGAATCAAAAGTTCTGAGGTTTCTGGGACCAGAAAATCACCAAACACGTAGGTGTACAAATAAGCAGAAAGACAGTATAACTGCTGGAAAATAATTTAAGTTGGATCCTGGGAACATCTGCATAGAACAAAAAAAATGTTTGAAAGCTTATCTCACTGTTCATTTCACAATCCATTTTGCTGAACCTTACAACTTATTCTTGTAAGATATTTTATTCCTCTGGGCGGTGTTTCTGACAACCTCTAAAATAATGTGGATTCTGCCTTCGAAATAAACGGCATAGGGTGTTTCACACTAATTCTAACTCTTTGCAACCTACCACTGTTTTAATGGTTCCCATGTGGGAAAATGCAAACAAGTACTGAAAAGAAGTGCTACTTGCCCATACAATATTTTGACACCAACCAATAGCTAAAATGGACCTGAGGCACATTTCATTAAGAAATAAGACACTCATTTTTAACTGTGAGTTTGAACAAGTTACCAAGGGAGCTGATGTGTTTGTTCATTACCTGTGGTTCTCCCAGGAAGACTGGATGCTTTCTTCCTTAACCACACAATGGCTATTGATACCAGTGCCAGAGTATCCTGGTTGCAATTCAGAGATTTGGGATGGTCTTAGGTTCTTTCAGAGCTTAAAAGTCTGCTCGAAATTGTCACAGTTCTCTCTCACACACCTGTGCACACAAACACAACTTGTTAGAAACGTAGCTATAAGGTTGGGTCTGCTTTCTGCGTGCCAGGAGAGGTTCTGGACTGATGCCTGGCAATGTATCTATTCAGTACATTCGTTCGTATTTCCCTCCAATGCACTAGATCCCAGCCCCATTTAAACCTATGGGAATGTATTCCCCACTGCAGGGGAGCCAGAAATTCATCCAGCCTCTCAAGTTGTAGCTGCTGTATTAATGGTGCTTCTTTTTTCTCACACCTACTTGATGCACAGGTCAGGAAGAGGGAAGAGAAAGCAGGCATGCTAGAAATCCCTACATGTAACTATCTCTAAGGGAAATCGCAAGCTGCCGGTATTGTGAGCACCTTTAAGCCTCAGAGCTGCAGCAGACTACAACATCAATCTGATTATTTCCAGCCCGACGATCATCAGGCAGACCTAAATAGCTGAACTCTTTTTTTTTTAGAAAGAAAAGACGGATTTTTTAAAAACACAATTGTATGACGTATAGTGAATGCCGTGGCCAGAATTCATGACCAATAAACAGCCTATTAACAGTTGAACTGGAAATGAAGATGGCTGGCACGGCATCCGCTTGCTCTGCAGTATACCGCGGAGTATAACAGACCGCGGAGTGCGAGGCCGGCCTGTCGTCTCAGCCTGGCCTCCGCTGCCCCATTCATTACATTTCTAGGGGTCACGCCGAGCGCTAACGGTCACATCAGCCCTAAGCGTGACCGCAGGGCGCACGGTTTTCAAGGCACAGCACTTTGAAGAGGCGGGCTGCATTAGTGTAACCTCCAGCAGCAGTTTTCTGCGTGACCTGGGTAGCAGCGCGTTTCGCTTTGCTGTAACATAGAGCGCCCGGATGCATTTTTGTAAGGCCAGCCTCAAATTCAGGGTTCTTTGCTGCAGGCTCTCTGCCTGGAGGCTTCTTCCTCTGTGACAAAAGCAGCGGAGCCACCGGCGGGCCGCGCTTTGCAAAGCCGCAGCCCTTGCCCGAAGGGGACGAAGATGCGCGCACAGAGAGGCCTGGCGGGGAGAGGGAGAGCGGCGCCGAGACCGCTGCCGGGAGAGATGCTTTCCGCCCGGCAGCGACAGCGACAGCCGCTTCACCTCTGCGCATTCCCCCCACCGGGGATACCGGAGAGCCAAGCGCCTGCCTGCCTGCCTGCCCGCTCGCCCCGGGCGTTAAAGCGAGACCTGCCCCGCACCGGGCTGGACGGACGGGCGGACGGGCGGGCGGAGGGGAGGCAGCGGCAGGCGGTACGGGGCGCGCCCGCGCAGCCGGCTCTGCCTGCCCCCGCCCGCCGGGGTCGGTGGCCCCGCTCCCGGGGACGGGGACGGGCACGGCTGGCCGCGGGCCCGCCCGCCGCCGCCCGGCCCCTCCGCCCGCCGGGGCGGTGGTAGGCTCCCGCCGTGCCTCCCGGCGCATAAAGGCAGGCGGCGGGGGCCGGCCGGGGGGCAGCGGCTGGCGGCGGTGGAGCAGCCGGCGAGGATGGAGCAGCCGGTGCAGACGGAGACGTGGAAGGCGCGGAGCCTGGAGGAGCTGGTCCGCATCCTCCATCGAATATTCGCCGAGGACAAAGTCAGCGTGGAGGAGGTGCAGGCGCTCATGGAGTCGTACGAGAGCAACCCCGAGGAGTGGCTGCAGTACGCCAAATTCGACCAGTACAGGTACAAAACACCCCGGAGCGGGAAGCCCCCGGCGCCGCGCCCCCCACCGAGGTGCGAGCGGGGACCGCCGGGACGCAGAGCGGACGCCGCCCCCCCCCCCCCCGCCCTTCCCCGACCCCACAGCCCGACAGCCCCTCCGGCAGAGAGCCGGGGGGGGGGGAATAGCAAAAGTCCCCGGGGGGGACGGGGATGGCGGTGGGGGACGACGACGGGAACCGCGGTGCCCCGCGGCGGGGCCGGGCGGGGGCGGGGAGCGGGCGGGGCGGCGGCGGCCAATGGCGGCACCGGCGGGCACGGGCCGCGGTCCCGTCCGCGGAGATAACCCACGGAAGACAGAAAAACATGCTGAAGCAACTGAAAATAATAATAGTTAAAAAAAAACTTTAAAAAGGGGGGGGGGGGGAGCCCAAGGGAAGCCTGTCGGCGGCAGAAACCGCCGCGCGGGGGTTGCGCGGAGTGCTGGGGTGGGAGAGCAGAGCGGTCGAAAGCGGGTGTTTGGTGTCTGATGCTCTGCCCCACCGGTGGGTCGGGAGCTGTCAGCCACCCCCCCCGCTTCAGTCCCTTCCTCCCCCCGGGTAGTGTCGGTCGAGGCTTTTTGCTGCTTGCCAGGAGCAAGGGAAATACCTGTTAGGGGATTGAGTCCCTCCTACTTTGCTAAGAACGGATTTATTCCTGCCATTGGTGGCTTCCCTGTCTTAAATTTGAGTATATATACATTTTATTTGAGCACTTCCTTCAAAAAAACCCAAAAAACCCCAACCCCAAAACTTTTCCCTTTAACCTTGCTATCATGAAAGCATCATTCTGGCTTGAGTTTTTTTAGCCTCCTTTCACTGCCCGTTGACTATCCTCCATTCAGAACAAATCACAAAATTTTTAAACAGAACATAGGAAACTAAGAATTGGAAAAACAGAATGTGCTAACTTTAGAAGTACGCATGGCGGCCTTTTTTTTTTTTTTTTGGCCAGTGAGACCTGCTGTACAGAAATAACAGCACTTGAAAAGTTCAGTCAAATGCCAGCATTGATTGCTTATGTTCTGACATCATAGTAAAAATATGTCTACCTAATATAAGCGCAAATTGCGAATGCAGTGAGAGGCAGCATGTGGATATACATGTTATGCTTTGAAAGTAATTCATTGTGAGCATCCCATCCTGACTAAAATAGAGTGGTCTTATGGGGAAACTAAAAAACATTCAGTTGACATCAATGCACTTTGTGTGCCCCTGCTTGCATCTTTTAGGCGAGAGTGAGGCATCCTGTCATCAGCCTAAGGATTTGCTTTCCTTGGCAAAGTAAAGTGCGAATAGTCATGACTAAAGCTAAAATGGAATCAGAATGTTCCCCTGGGTTACTTGCACCGTAACAGCTAGAAGCACCAGCCCCAGATCAGAAAAGCCTCACTATGGAAAGTAACATATAGAGCAAAATCCCAGTCCCTTCTCTAGTGAACTTTTCACTAGAACAAGATGAGCAGCAGCTCAGGGGAGCCTTTCAGGACAGTATGAGGAAACAAACATAAGAAGTTGCTATTAAAGATATTTTCAAGCCCTGAGAGCAAATCACAGTCTCCAACACGCATATCGATAAAAAGCCTTTAGAAGCAAGCTCATTCTGTGCCACCTATAAGTTAGCACATGAAAAATCATTTTAAGAAATTTTGCTCTGATAAACTTTGTTTAGAAGTAGATGCTGGCAGAATTTTCCCCACAGGTGTTTTATCCACACACAAATGCTACAGTATGAGACACAGAACTGTCAGCAACAGAGTAGGAGGACCATGTACAGAAAGCCTGACATCTTATTTGTTTGGTTTTTTGGCTTTGTACAAATGAGTGCTGCATAACAGAAGGAAAGCCAAGAGTATCTGAAAAGGATCTGTAGAAGAATGTAACCATGTATTTTTCTTGTTTCATTGCAGTCCTCTGTTTCTAATTATAAGCCAGCTGCTGAAGTGACTTCATTCGATAACTATTTTGATTTGATCCTGTCTACCACTCTAGCCTCAGACTCACAGTTCCCCCAAATGCCAATCATCTATGTAACTCAAAAGAAATATGATTATAAAGTATTAAATATGTCCACTTTTTTTCTTCCCAGAAAAGAACTTTTACAAAAAGAAGCTTAAAAATACAGTTTCACTTTTTTCCAAGTAAAACTTGGCTTTCAAGAAAAAGAGTAATAAGGATCTTTATAGGCCACAACCTTCCTTCATAAACATGTTTGTATAATTTTGTATTTTATAGGCATATCAGTACAGTAAAAAGCAAACACTTTGCATTTCAGGTATACAAGAAATCTTGTGGACAATGGAAATGGAAAGTTCAACTTGATGATCTTGTGCTGGGGTGAAGGGCACGGCAGGTTTGTATCCAAAGTCTGTGGTTTTAGCAAACAGATATAAAGCCACTGTGTGTTTCACTGTCATACAGAAAGAGAATAATAATCAGCCCTATATGAGCTGTCAGAAATTGTCTGGAAACTAAGCAGTGCAGAGATCCTATTGGTATAGCAGTCCTGAAAACTTTTGCAAGTTTGTACCTCATGCACGTTTTTAGAGCACTCTTTTAAAAATGCTCTGGTTTTCTACCAAATCTAAGCTTCCCTTCTGCCAGAGGAAGTTTTTATTCCCAGGGATACAGCAGGTCCTGTGGGCAGGACGGGTTGACCTGTCCGGCATGTCCCATACCACAGACCCAACTGTCTCAGAATTGGTTGCAGAAGCAGGACTTGGTGCAGTTTAAATACTCTTTGTTCTCTCATGGTGTTTAAATCCCGCCTCTGTGACAAGATGAGAAAAGGAGGTTTGGATTGGGACTGAAGGCTCTGAGGAGGGAGCCCCTTTCCAGGAGTAATTGGCTTTCTTTAGGTTCACGCATTTCATCTCCTCCCTCAAAAGGGACCACATTGCTGATGTGGCCTCCTGAGTTTTATACATAGACTGTACACTGGGTTGTGTAGTTCTTCAAACGTGAGGGCAGGATCTGTCCCTTGGAGGGTCTTTCACAAAATGTTGGCTAAAACAAAACATGGAATAACAAAATTTGCAGGTTTTGACTGATTATTTTTGCATATAAATAGAAAACCTAAGGAGATGTTGGACTAGTTTTTTGTTTGTTTTAATTGAGCGTGCAATTGAACATTTACAGTATTCTCTAGGGGATGCCATGACGTTATACTCAAAGGGATATAGGAACCAAGCCCACCACCTCTACTCCTTCCGGGCTGTTCCCACAAAGCCTGTAATTTATGTCAAACTGTGTTTTAGTTGGATAAGCATTTGCTAGAGCTAGTCTGAGACCACAAGTTGTTTTTTGCCTCCTACATGAGGAGGATCAGATTGTTCTTATGGCTTGTGGAAGGAGTGTGACAACGTGGCATTTGTGAACTGTTCTGTGCCTGAAGCAAGTTCTGCTCTCTTGGCATCTCAGTTTGTAAGAAATCCTGACATTTGTTTACTGAAAACAGTAATGTACAAGTACCAAGTTTTTGATTGAAACTCATTAGCACTGTACTTCTGGGAGGGTCAAATTCCCCCTTCTCCCTCTCCCTCAATTTGTGGAGAGGTCTCCCTTTGTCCTAATCCCATTGACTTCAGTAACAGTTAGTCCTCTTTTTAAAAAAAATAAAACCAAAACTAAACTCTGTACCTAGCCCATATGTCTCCAAATGTAGCAATTAAAACAGATTGGAGCAAGGAGACAGATCAAGCAACCAGACAAATCATACCAGATCCTGCTGTTTTGTTCAGGTTTTGCCAAAGTAGTGAAATTAACAGCTTACTGTAGCTGGTTGTACTTAGTACTATCAGAGTGAGAAGTACAGCATTTTTTCTTCAACAAATGCATGTGCACCCCAGCAGTAAAGAGACCATAGAAATTAAGCAGAAGTAGCTCATTTCTCCCACATTTTGGGAGCAAGCATGGTGGATCTGCAAACATCAGGTATATATGCAAGTTTATACCAGCCTCTGCCTGGGATCACTGTGGAAAGCGTTGTTTCGTTTCTTGGCCCACAAGAGTTTTTGTTCTGTCCTCCTCCCTCCTCCAGACTTCCTTTGTATTTCTCTGTGGCAAAGTCATAAGCTGATCGATATCTGACACTTCTCCAAGTCCTGCTGTATGTGAGCTCATCTCAATACATTTCTAAAGTAGCAGTTTTAAGTAGGCATACCTTAGTTACTGTGAATGTTTTTTTTCCTAAGACTTTTGTGCATGACCCATGTGCAATGGCGTTTCATTCTAGGGCTATGTCCAGATACAATATGCTATGCCATCTGTCCTGTTTGCTGTACTGAAATTAAGTATGTATATCACACTGAGTTTGGTTATTTGTTTTACTTATATAGCAGCATCCATGATCACACTGACTCACATTGCTTCATGAAGATCCTCCAGGGAAATCTAAAGGAGACTCTGTTTGAATGGCCTGAGAAAAAAGGGAATGGTGAAATGACTAAGAAATCAGAACGAGTTTTGAGGGAAAATCAATGTGCCTACATTAATGGTAAGCTATTAAGTTTGTTTTCGCAACTACCCATCCATGAGTCTTACTCCTAATGGAAGAGTTCAACTGCTCTCTAGTCTCCTACCTTTAACGGTACAATACTAATGGCTTTATGCTCAGTTTGAGAAAGTGGCGCTCTAGATTCTGCACAAACCTGTATTTAGATTCAGTAAAACAAACAACAAAAAAATGTCCTTTTAACTCACTCTTAAGACATTGCAGCAATTGCTTGATGCTTAAATATGCCAGGTATGTCTTCTAGACCAAGCACCCTTCAGCACTGTGTCCCTAATGACTATCTGAAATCGCTTGTAAACATAGACCTTGAATAGTATTCTGTGAAAAATAAGGGAACCAAAGTTTAGATAGCTTAATCACCTTGATTTTTTTCAAAGAAACAGTCCTTTCCATCAGTCTTTGAAATCCTAGGTCAAAAATGTAAAAGCTGTCTGTGGAATATATTGACCAGTCAGGAACACAGGCCTCAGTCCTCAGTGCTACTTCTGGTCCAAATCAACAGAAGACTGTAAAGCTGAAGCACAGCATCAGCAGAATTGAAATGCTCGAGTCTACCCAATCTACAAAAAAATTGCCTGACTTCACAGATGCTGAGAGATTACTGAGTCTCCACTAGTAAGGCTCCCTTGGTACCAAAATCCATGCCCTTACATGTATCTGTAACTATCACCACCCTGTGCTGTGCTGGAAGGCCATCCTGGAGCGGCCAGCTGGCTGTAACGTATGCTGATGCTATGAAAGACATTGCACATCATGCTGAACAGCAATGAGTTCAGCAGAACAACGGCAAAGTGTCAGAGAAGGGGGCTGTCTGCCTTTTATGTGATGAGTTAAAAACTGGAGAACACACCTTGTAGGGCTGAGCTTGGGAACTCCCCAGCTGCAGGGAGCCTCGTATTGGGTTATGGACTAAGCCAGAGTGAGAGCATTGGGGAAGAAAGACTAGTGCTCTGCAGCCCTCTGTTGAAGGTATGCTACATTAAATGAAAACACAAAATCCATAGGACAGGGAATGCAAGAAGGAGCTTGACGTGTCTGCTGGTGCTCCTGTGCCAGGGACGTGGGTTCTCAGGTATTTCCTACCTATGTGGTGTTTTCCAATGCAAGCAATTGCACCCTGTGTGCATTTCATCCAAAGCTTCCTTGGTTGTTTTAAACAAATTTGGTATCTAGTTCTCTGAGGCAGTTTGGATCTCTGCCATGTTTCATAACAGATGTTTTCATTTAAAAGAAACAGGTAAAACAAGTAGAAGGAAAACACTGACAGTGTGTTGATTGCCCTAACTATTTCAACAGTGAGTGACCTTCATATTTCTATTGCATGCTTCTTGGTTGCTCTTGTACTTTATTTTTAAGGTTAGAACCCACTAAACAGTGTTTATTCGAGCCTCCCATCAGATGAACACAGCTTTAGGACTTTTTTCCCCTACGTCCCCTATTTAGATAAACTATGTTAATGACTTCAAGTTTACACTTCAAATCGAGTTAAGAGTGTACTCATGATTCTCATTGCACAATACGGGTCTAGGTATTATATAACATATTAATTCAAGTACAAAGGCCTGAGTTGTTTTTACAAGCAGGGTCATAAATTTAAATTCAAGGTCTCTTTTAAGTAACTCAAATTCTTTAGTGTAGAATGGAAATGGTTTGTTTTGTGGATGTGGTTCTTCACACCTTACGTTTTTATGTAATAGCTTTATTTCTACTCCACCGTTGTGGAAAGTGCCATTAACTTCACTAGTAGCCACACAACAGATGGTGCTTTGTTTTATTATGTGTTCAGTTATGCTTATTATTCAGTTACGGTTGGAAGTATGCCAGTCACTACTAATTTGTCACCTTAGTCAAAAGAGCAGACAAATGGGAAGCCTGTTCTCCAAACTAATAAAGTGGAAGGATTAATTAAACAACAGATGCCTGCAGTCCATAAGTCCATGCCCCACAAACACGTAGCTGGCTTTTAATATGGCTGATATCCTTGTTATCAGGCTAAGAGTTAGCAATACAAAAAACTTTTCCCTGTAAAATGTCTTGCTAATTTTTAGAAACACAAACCTTCCTGCTTCTGGAGCTTCTATAACAGCATCATCTCCTAGGAAAGTAAATAACCTTGAAGTCCTTTGGGAGTGACACCTAGAAAATTACTGACAGATGGCCTTCCTTAAGCTGTTTGGTTTTTTTTTTTCCATGGCCTTTATCCTGTCGCAGATACCTCAAAAGTTACAAGAAGTGCAGAAGGCAATAATGTATTTTGAATTACCAGTGTGTTTAGGAATCTGTGCTAGAGAACAGCAGTCAAAATCCCTGTACTGAGTTACTCGTTGCCCGTAAAAGTGCAGGCATGCGTAACTGGCTTGCTCATGAGCTTTGGTTTAGAAAGCATTTTTCCACGGATCTGAGACCTCGTTAATGTTCCCGCTAACACGACGTCTCGTTTCATGCCCTCGCTGGTGTAGACTCCATTGGCCTGCACCGTGTGGAGAACATCAGCCACACAGAGTCCGCCGTCAGCCTGCATTTGTACAGCCCGCCCTTTGACAGCTGTAACACCTTTGACCAGAGGACTGGGCACAAGCACAAGGTCAAGATGACCTTCTACAGCCAGTTTGGAGAAAGGACTCTCTGCGTAAGTAGGAGATAACACGCTCCCTGCCCAGCCCCGGGGCTCTGAGCCCCTGCGGGGATGGGGACGGGGACGGGGAGAGGGGCGGGGGGCTGCCCTTGGCCCAGGCCTGGCGGAGCACCGCTGCCCCGGGACAGGCAGGAGGTCCAGCAGCCCCACCTTTCTGTACTTGATTTGTCGGTTTGCACTTCCCTCGGGTGGAGTTCCCTGCTTTGCAGCTTGCCTCCCCTTCGTCAGCAGGGGATCAGCTCTGAGGAGAGAGGAGGATTAATGAGAGTTTTGCTGCTAGCTAGGCGTTGTCAGGCAGCAAATGGTGGTCAATGCAACCTAGCCAATGGAAAACTGTGAAGCAGCCACATTGTTTTGGCCAGCTTAAGTCATGTGTAACATTTCCTGCCTAAACTGTTCTGCCAAAAAGCATCACATTTCAAGTCAGTTGTTTTAAAGCTTGTAGCTTACTGTAAAGAATTCTTTAATAAATTTAATTCTTTAAAATCAAAACTTCAGCACAGAAAGACTTGCTCTGAGAGTGAGTAGGCTGGTTGGCTGTTGCATGCATTCTTGAGCAATGGCATGAGATTTTGTTTGTATAGAAAAGAAATCTTAAGATCACCTTTGGGGGACCAAGCTAGGACATCTGGGAGAGTTTAGTAGGGTTCCTTTTAGTGCTCTTCCATACATTGGGGAACATAACTACTTACACAGGGAGAAAAGACAGATTCTTGATGTTCAGTCACAGAGGTTCAAAGACTTTGGTTTTGTTAGATACAGGACACTTTCACCTTTCACTGAAGCCAGAAGTTCAGTGCTCAGGAGTTTCCCGGAGTAAGGCCTTAGTAAGATCCAGTTAAAATTTTATATAATCAACAAAAACCATGTAAATTATTTCTTTGAAGCTTGTCACATTACCTGATTACAACTTTACCAAACAGCTGAAACACAAACTTTGACCTTCCCGAGTTTGAAAGGTCCTTGAGAAAGTAAACTCAAATTTATAATTGAGATTTTAAAGGGGAATTAACATGGAAAAATGTTGAACAAAATTTGTGCAAGAATTCAGTGTTTGCTTGCTTTCTTTTTGTTTTAAAGTTATGAAGTATGTAAGATAACAAGCAAGACTAGATGTTTTGACTTGGACTATTTTCCTACTCTTGATCTATAACTATCTGGTAGTGTTTGTACCTTTTGTGGGAAACTGGATCTGGCTTACAGGAGAGAGGTAAATCTTAGTTATTGGGTCTCTTTCATGAATTCCTGTAAATTGAATTCCAGTAAGGGGGAAAGTGGTAGCGAGTTTGGGCTATCCAGCTGCCTGAAATGACTTCACACTATAAAAACCTTCTGGTCTCAGTGAGGGTTTCTGGAAAGCTGACTGGAAAAATCAAACTTTCTTCTGCTTACCAGATTTCAAAAGGATGTCAGAAGACAGAGAGCTATAAGTTAAAATGACCGAGACAGCGAAGTATCTATGTAAACACGTGTATATGTAAAAATGTGAAGTACACTTGTGTATCTTTTATGAGTGAGAAGATCTGCCTAGCTAAAGCATATTCAGTGCTTCCTCTTTGTCTTAAATTTTTCTGCAGGTAAAAGACACAGGTAAATCCCTAGTGGCTTCTGACTATGATGAAGTCTTAATTAACTAACTCTCCAGTAAATACGTAGCAAGTTATATAGCCCTAAAAATTAAAATAGTATGTAGTATGTCCAAGGACTTGCCCATGGAAATAACTGTTTACACAGTTCAGGTACAAACCATGAGAATAGCATCGTGAGTGTTCACTGAGGGAAAACTGATTTTGTCTTGGGTGTCACAGCACATCAGTTCCTGCTGCCAGGAATTTTGCTGGGGGAGGCAGTTTCTCTTTGCAGCCTGTCTTCCAAGCTGGACTTTCAAGCACTTTCTGTCAAAATGAAGTAGAGCAGAGTATCGAGGAGAGAAGATAGCCTGAAGGAGGAAACACTCCTCAGCTGTCCTTTCTGCCATGGGCTTGCTCATATTCAGACAGAGCCAATGGACAGGGTGATTTTGTCAGGTGCACAGTGCCCTCTATAAAACTGTGGCAAGGAGTACTGAAAATAAATGACCTAAGTATTTTAACGTGCTTAGCTACTCTGGGAATAAAGGCCCATGCTGAAACATGAAGTAGGCGGTGACTGTCTCTTTGCTTAAAACGGCAACCTCTCCTCTTTCCTTTTAGGCGACAGCAGTGCCGCAGGAGAACAACTGAGAAGCACCAGCACACGTTTGCATAAGACCTGCTGAATGTCTAACCAGGGACAGAAGACGCATGGCTAAGGCCGACAGCCAGCTATATTTCTATACCTTGTACATAGGAGTACACTAGGGCAGCTTCCAGGCCACCCACAGTTCCCCCGAGCAAATGCAGATCATGGGACACTAAGCTAACTAGTGGCACAAACTACTTCAGAGGTTAGATGCCTTTTCTTAGGCTCTTGTCAGAATTAAGTAATTTGTTTTCTGATTCTAGCCTCCTTTTAATTCCACTTCTGAGAATATCAGAAATAGGGTTTTTAAACATCATCTGACACTACTTAATAGGCCTACATGTATGTATGCTCTCAATGTAATTAATAACTATATAGACTTCTAAGCTTCCAGTCACTTGTACCTATGGTAGTACACTAGATACAACTAACAGCAGCTTTTTTTTTTTTTTTTTTTTTTTTAATTAAGTCTTTTAGGTTTTAATGCTCTAGGCCATTTTGATAGTTTTGTGCATTTTTTACTTTTTGTTTTTTACAATTTCATTTGTCAGATCTTGTTTTAAATAGAAGCAGCGAAATGCTTCATGCACAATGATTTTCAAAACTGATTGGGCAGAGATTTAGGGTTTTAATAAGACTAATCATACTTAATTCAGCTAATGTCCAGTTTCCAAAGTATTCTGTATAGCTACTGAAGCAGGTAACTAAAATAAAACTGGATTTGTGCACAGATTTCAAAGTTTTCAGCCGTTTGCTCCTGGTAACTAAAACATGCATCACACTTTATGAAAATCCACATTCCTCATGAACATCTAAGTCTTTTCCAAGCAATACACTATTAGAAAAGGCTTTTAAAGTTGAAAGTATTTCAGGCATGTGAAGAATCCTGATCCCAATTAAGTTTGTGGGAATTCTGCCACTGAATTCACTGATGCTTAGTTTTATCCTCCAGATTTAGTTACAAGGAAAGAACCATCTTAAAAAAAAAATTAACTCTAATAAACATATCAAAATCAGCAAAGCTGTATGCACTGAGGCTATCCCAGTCATTTAATGCAGCTAATAATATAAGACAAGTAGAGAATTTGTAGCAAGTCTCCTAGTCTGGTTACTCAGGCAGCAATTTAACAGTATCCTTTTTGGATAAGTCACATGTTTCCCTCCATACTGGCAAGCCCAGAAAACATTTGCTTTATGAGACCCTGTTTCCAGGGTGGCTGTTTCCAATTTTCAAAAAAATTTTGAGCAGCATAACAGTTTTTAAATGAACCTATGCCCTTGGGCTGCAATTACTCCTTGAAGGCCATTGGGAAAGCAGTGGGTGCTTTGCCATATCTTTTTTTTCTTTTTTTCTTTTTTTTTGGGAGGGGGGGTGGAAGAAAGGGGGTATGGAAGGAGAAGAAGAAAAATGAAAAGATAAAACAGGCCTAAAGGCAAAAGAAGAGGGGTAGGCATCAGCAGTGTGGGGACTGTCTGCACGAGGCGGACCTGGAGGCTGTGCCAAAGAGGGGTCAAAGGAACATGCAGCCTAAAACTGGAAGAAGGATTGGGAGCAATGACACTGCAGGCATAAAGAATCCCCTGTGCTTTTTCTGGGCCCCAGCGTACCCCAGTGTTTAGCAAGTTTCTTTCTCATTCACTATGAAATAATTCCTGAATAATCTTGTCAAGCCAGATGTTGGGCTTGAGCATCTTAATTCGGCATGGCTCAAGTTGTTATGAGAGTGTCACAGCACTGGAGATGAGCTGAGGCTGGCAGTCCAGTCACTCTGCTCGTGCAGGGTCACCTACAGCAGGTAGCTCAGGACTACATCCAGCTGGGGTTTGAGTATCTCCAAGGATGGAGGCACCACAGCCTCTCTGGACAAACTCTTCCACTGTTTGACCACCCTCACAGTAAAAGAGCCTTTAGACAAAATGTCTTGTATTTCAGTTTGTACCCATTGCCTCTTGTCCTCCTCTCCCTTCTCACAGGAAATGAGAAGTTTCACTTAACTTACTTCAAATATAGCATAGTCATCATGCTTTTGCTGACTAAGTAAAATTAAAGGACAAACCCAATAGCTTCTAGATCACAGGTTCAGTCAGGTCAAGGGAACTGGAAAGATGAGAGACACAGCCAAGAAGCATGACAGCAGCTAGCTGTACCAAGATCCATTGATACAGAAACTCAGGCAGTACTCCAGCTAGCCACACACATGCCTAGCAAGTGAGGCAGAAGAAATATAAGCAGAAAGATAACAACTATATGTACCCCAGTTGTCCCAAACACTGTTTAGCCATGGTAAATATGGTATCACACATTGCATAGAACAATACGGGAACTTCAGTGTTTCAGAACAAGGTACTTATCAGGTACTTATGCCTGCCATACCAGAAACATAAGGGGGTAGCCTATCCAACATAAATGGCACAAGTACAGGAAACCTCAAGAGAAATTATTAACTGGGTCCTGAGTCCTTGGAACACATACCACAGACGCCCCCTTTGCTACTTCCTAAGCATTAGCTATGCATCTTGCACTCTGTACAGCACAAGCACAAAGATAATACCTACCAAAAGCAATATTTAATCAATAAATATCAAGTAATATAATGAGAAATAGAGTCACCTTTTCACTTACACAAATATGTTCACATAATCTGTGCTGGTTTAAAACATAGGAACCAGTAACAGCAGAATAGTATTTGCACATTATTATGGCTGAACAGCCAAGGGATTAAAACTTTTAGCATCTGAAAGTACTTGAGCTTTGGAGTAGTGCTAACTGGCCAGCTGACAAGGTAGCAATATGCTGTAGGCTGACAATTAGCTTTCATTGGGCAATGAACAGATGTTCTACTTCACATGCTTTCATCTGGGAAGGTGCTATTGAGCAGTGTCACAGTAAATTGAAAAGAGTTTAACGTTTACCTGAGTTACAGCTCAGATCCTTAAGTGGTAAGAGATACTGCCCTAAACCATTAATACTACTAAATCATTCAGGCTGGCAACAGCAGGAGGGACTCAGTGTAACTATGATTTGGTGCATTAACTAAGATTTCAGTGAAGGAACTTCAACAGAAATACATAAGGAGGCAAAGTAATGCCAGGAGTGGAGTGAAGTGCAATATTTACATTAATTCAGCATTTTGCAAGGGTTTGGTGGTTTTGGTTTTGGTTTAGAGAGCCATAATTAGACATCTTGCAGAAGAGAAGTTGTTTATAAAAGACATGTTTTGCATGGAAAGGCTGTGTAGCAAAGTGTCCCTGGGAAGCCATATGCCATATGCAAGAGAAAAGCTGACAACAGGGATTCTTCTGGGAATGGAAATGCTGTCCTTGCCTGTGTGGCTGTGGCCAATGAGGACTAGATTCACAGAAACTCAAGACATGTTCTGGGGGTTTTTGCCAATGTATAACCAGCAGGTAAGCAGCTCTTTTTCTCCCTGTGCTGAGGTGTGGGAGCTCTGAAGCCTCTAACAGGAATTGTTGCTCAGAGAGGGCCCCTTGCTGTGTAAACACTGTTCCTTAATGTTCTTGTGGGTAGTTTTGCCCAGAGTTACTTTCTGTCTAACTTACTACAAAACCTGAGCATATACAAATTAGTTCAATTTGTTATTTAAGCCTGGGTGACACTTATATAAAGCTGCTGATGTTTGTGCATTATTCATCTTCTTCCGTTGTTGATGTATAGAGGAACATAGCAGAATCAAAATCCACCCTATATGTAACCCTGCTTCCATTACAAAGTTTTTTCCCTAGAGCACAAAGATGCAAGATGTGCTATTCACTAGCTAATTCTTAAAGATATTTTTTCACACTCCTCTCATGGCCAAGAGAAAGCTGTGTTGCAAGAATATAGCCTTCCCAAGGTTAAAAGAGGTGACCTGCCTACAGTGACTGTTTGTAGAGACTAGCAGAACAACACGAAGTTCAGTACTTTTCAACCATACTATATATTCTGCTCTTGCCAGTTTAGCTGATGAAAGACTTTGCTGTCCTTAAATGTCAGAGAGTCTAATGTTCCAGGCATGGGCAGTAGCTCCAGACTCTCTGGCTGGTGAAGGAAGAAAAACCACCAGGGACTAATTGTGCAGGCCTTCAAGACTAGTTCTGACCCTTGTAGCTGGTATGAAGCTTTATTCAATAATTAGATCTCAAATCTCTGAATCCTGTGGGTACTTTACACTGTATTTCTTCAGGATGAATGACCCCCGAAATAGGGATAGACAAACTCTTCTAAACTAATTGATCATTCCTGCACGCTACACAAGAAATGTTTGGGCTTTTTTTAACAAATAATGAAACATCTTATGTATTTTCCAGACTTGTTTCCTCTTTGCTTTTGCTCTCCAATTCACTAAAAACCTTTGGTACAGGCAGATGAGTACACTATTTTCTCTTAAAGCCTAACTTCTTAACATCCAAGATGTGCCTCCTTCCTGTCTCATTGTAGGTTCAGAGGAACACATAATGTCAAAATCATCTCCATTTGCACTGCACTTCCCAGTAGGAAATCCTTTTCTGAACCACAAAGATAAAGTGTATGTGCTGTTCACTGGCTCATGCTTAGGTTTATTTTTCATACCCATCCTGCTCTTGGTTTTAGATTTATATTCTTACAGGGC
The DNA here is from genome assembly GCF_947461875.1 of Haliaeetus albicilla. Taxonomy (NCBI): domain Eukaryota; kingdom Metazoa; phylum Chordata; class Aves; order Accipitriformes; family Accipitridae; genus Haliaeetus; species Haliaeetus albicilla. The sequence continues at coordinate 54,694,848 of NC_091516.1, forward strand.
CGTCTGCTCTCCCAGGTTTAGTTTAACTGGCTGACCTATGGCCAGCAGTGGTGAAGAACATTTTAAAAAATGAGGATTAAAGGTGAATTAATGTATTTCTCAGGGCATGAAACTTCATTAGCCTGCTTCTTTAATTCATAATAAATAAAGAAACGACATAAGAGGATTGTGTGGCACATGCTACTCTGATCTGGCCAGTTTCCCTGAGATCCACACAAATCACAAAGCTACCATGCGCAAAACATGTTCCCTGACTGGAAAGCAAAATTTCTGCTGCAAGACAGCTACATCCTATTATCTGCTCCCACTCATATTCAGATTCAGACCCTCAATATCTCTGTTTTTTCATTTTTGTTTGTATTTTAAATCATTTAGTGAATGCAAAATGTTTGATCTTCTTTGTAATTCACATTCTCAGGAATCTCTGAGAGCAGCAGCCAGAAAAATCAACCTCCTTTTCTCTCCCTATCTGAAAAAGATGCCTCTGCAACACATTGTCTGTTTGCAATGAGCACTCTGATCAAACAAGTATGCTGAAAAAAGTTTCTTCCCTTGTTTCTATCTGTAGGCAGGTACAAAGCTTTGCCATTAAGAGAATTGCAAAACAGCTGTGTGAGTGCTTGGCACAAGGTGCAGAGACCTGCTGTCGATCACGCACTTAGAGGACAGCCCTGAAAGTGCGTGTCCTAAGCGTAAGGACAGGCAATCCTGAGGAGCGGGAATAGCTCTGGAGATTAGAGAACTGCTGTAAATGCTAAGGGTCTGTTGCTACAGCAAAGACCAAGTTCATTTGATGTTTCGTTACATACCGTCATAGAAGCCATGGTTTGAACCTTTCACTGAAATATTGAAAAACCTGCTGGGAGGCACTCAGACCTGTGGCATACAGCTATTCCTCTGTCATAACTAGGGCTCCGAATGGGCCTGAGATGGCTGGCATGGGAATATATACTGAGCATATTCATAGGGAAGTATTTGTAAAAGCTTGCTTCAAAGGAAATGTGCAAAATTGTCCTGTTTAAACTCAGAGGCTGGAGAAAGCCTTATCACCTTTTTTGGCTAGATCTTTGTCCAATATAGGCTGGAATAACAATGTCAACTGACTTACAATGTTTTACATTGATTAAAACAATGGTTCTTGTTTTAAGCCTTTACTGGGATTGTTTTAAGCCTTTACTGGGACTGAGCGCTTCATTCTGGTTACTTTATTACCTGAGACTTCAAACGGTGGCCCTCCCTGAACATGGTTATTTATGAGCAAAAAGGTACTGCTTGAGAAGAACTTTAACATCCAGTGTTTCATGTTGGCAAGGAGTATTCAGAATTAGAGTCTCCAGACAAAAGGCAAGTGTGAGAGGAAAAGCCTCTTCCTACATCATTGCATCAGTTAAAACAAATAGCACACCTCTCTGCTTTTGCACTTCACTTCATTGGTTCATTGCACATAAACTCAGATTAAGGAGGTCCTTTCTTTCATTATGCCTACTTTGGGGTTCTGTTATCTTGGAAAAATAAAACTCTTGGGTTAAGGTTTATGGTCTGAATTCTGGCCCCTGCTCTGTTGGCACAAGACACTTAAAAAAACATCTACAGACTCCCCAAACTTAAATTTTCGTTAACACAGTGATTAGGGCATTTTGCACAGCAGTGCAATATTCCAATTGTAAACTTTCTTAAACCAGGCAGGAAAAGTACTCAAGGTTCTCAATGAAAATGAAATGCATAAGGTACAAGAATGTAAATTATTGTTGCTTTCTTCCATGCAATGTGATATCACTCATGCCTTTCCTCCATGGATCGTGGAAGTATGTTATAGGTATTAGAGAATTAGACTTTGATACACCAGGTGAGCTAAATTATGCCTAAGTAACTTGTATAGCCTCATCTGCTGCAGCATCTGAGCCCCTGAAAATATTTATTCCTGCTGTATCAAGCCTGTGGCAGGTCAGTAATATTAAGTTCTTTAATAATAAGGGAATTGAGGCACAGTGAAATTGGTGACCTTCTGTAAGACAGGACAGAGAGCTCTACAAAAGTGTTGCAAACCCCATGCTAGTTTCCAATCCATTTAGCTAGTCTGTATTTCTGTTGCTGCCTAAAAGAAAAAAATCTTCCATGGAGAGCTAAAATACAAGGAGAGTAAATTTTCTTATAGAGCATCTATAATTCAGTTACCTTGCACTTCTATCGTAAGACTAAAAAGTTGAACTAAGACCTAGAAATATCAAGTGCTCCTTTATGGGGAAAGCCCACTCCCGAAGGAAATAACACTAGATATTTTGCAGTGGTCTTTGACTCTGAAGTCACAATCATAACATTCAATAAAAGTATCTTTCATAATCAAAAGTCCCAAATACTTGTGCAGGTCTTTTCCACAGAACTGAAAATGATTCAAAACAAATGGAAAATTCTTTCCACAGACTCATACTAAAATAAAGGCAGGGTTTTGGAAACCAGTTAGTTCTAAACAAAACAAGACCCAAACATTGACTTCCTTTGGAATTCCCTTATTTGCACCTGTGAAGCAGCTATTAGGAGGATCCCAAGTACAGGAGTGACTCACAGAGACACTGCAACATTAAATGCTTACCTTAATTATAAGCCATTTCTTTGAAACAGTTGCTTCTCTCTATTATTTGAATAGGTATAAGGGATATCTCACTGTCACTTGAAAAAAACTAAGCGATTGCAAATTTCTGCACATTCACAGTGCCACTAGGTTGGGTTTGCAACTCCTATTGAGAGCCAGCTATACTGTATGACAGAGAGATTCCAAAGCTCAGGCTTTGCCATGGGCTTCAGGCTCCCTGGGATTAACTGTGTGAAGACATTTGTACAGTTCAGAGAGGAACAAACAGGACCAAGACTCATCGGTGATTTAAAACAGATAGGCCAGGCAGTTGCTACCTCCACCTATCTATCTGCCCAGCCCTTTTTGAAAGGCTGGAGCCTCACAGCGGGCTGAAGCTGCTTCTGAGCCAGCACGATCTGCAGCTTTGCATATTAAGACACATTGAAATTGGTGCCAGATTTGTTACATGCGGAGTGGTAAATCACCAGGGTTCATGAGGATCTACACATACTTTCAGCTGTCCTTGGTGCAAGGTGGAAAGAAAAGTGTGGTGGTCAGGTCACATTCAATAAACAGTGAAGCAGCAACCACTTCAACTGTCAACTACCTCTTTCATACCTACAATGGGAAGGAAGAAAACATTTTGGTATTGTACCACTATTCACTGACATGACAACTTGGAACCAATAGTGGTTGCTTTAACCCTCTACATAGGTACTCAAAAATGAATTTTTTATGGAAGTCTTCAATCAACTCACAGTCTTTGCTTCCTAAGATCACATAAGGTGTCCCCATGTAAGATTGCCTTGAGAACTCTGGGGAAAACATTCCCTTAGAAAAGATCTGGAATTATTGATTGGTGAAAGGGCAATGACTTAGCTATTAAAAGAAGTGCTGATTTCTCAATGTTATTGCTACCCATACTATTGTGATGCAAATAGCTTATACCAAACATTAAGAGTGCTGAGAAGAGATTTATTTTTGTTTAGTAAGTACATTAAGTTCCTATTAGGGGCCAAAGTACATGGCCTTGTCTATAAGGGTGGGGACATCATGGGTTATAGGAGCCAGTATCACCATCTCACTTGAATGAATCATGGCTATATCTGGACTTGTGCATTTGTGCTGATTGATAGAGGTCTGCTGCAGCACGCTTACTGGACCACTGTTCTGGGGTACACACTGGGGTCTTAAATGCTTTTGGGATGCTGCAGCTCTGTCGGCATTTCTCCTAAGCACAGATATTTTACTAGCTACCTGTGTGTTGACACAGGACCTCACAGGCCAGCTGCTCTCTCAGGTAACTTCTCTGGTTACCACTGGCTCTTCCAGATTTGTCAGTAGTTTCCATGCACTTATCCTTTGGTATTGCATTTCTGGATGAGGCACAAAGAAGGTAACCGACTTACAGACGATCATGATGGGGGGTCTTTGCAATGGGGTGTAACTAATTTTTATAATTCATAAATTAGTAAGAATAATGCCACAGAGACCTATACAAAATAAAACATCACTTCTTTCCACAAGAGTTATTAGATCAGCTAGTATAATTAGGAAAGTTGGACAAGTTTCAGGCACACACAACCTTTTCCTCCATGGAGACAATGAGCACATAGGATTTAATCTCAGAAGAAAGTTATGTCTAAGACGGCGATCTGCTGGTTTACAGAAGGTTCTTGAGGGAATTGGGATTCTTTTATAGAAGAGTAGTATCAGCCCCACTTCCCCCCCCCCCCCAAAAAAAGGCAATAAAACGTGATTGGCAGAAGGAAACTTGCAAAATAAGACAATGCTTAAGTTCAGAAAAGCTTTTCAGACAAGTGTTTTTGTAATAAAACTTGAGTTTTACCATTGACTCCTACAGAAGTACAAGTGGATTGAGTGGTGTTGATCTCCCTCTATCATAATGATGTAATGGTGAGTTTTTGCAGTTGTGGGTTTGGAAAGGGCAGCACCAATGCAGTAATGTTCCTTAAACCTGTTAGGTCCCCTTCAGCAGAGGCAGCTGTCATTTATAAATGCCTGTGAACTCTCCTGGGTTGAACAGGAGACAGACTGTTCTTCCAAGAGGTGCCTAGCACCGGAAGTGTGTGGGCTAGCTGGGATCTGAGACTCTGTGATGGTTTTTGTCATTTTCTGGCTCCAATCCCCTTGTTTTCTTTACTTTCAAATTGCTTTTCATTGCAGGGCACAATGTTAGTTCATCTCACAGGAATTTGTTTACTGTTTTCCACTATTTTAAGCCTCTTTCCTGGTTAGTTTTCAACTCAGAAATTACCTTTTCCACACAGACACATTTTTTCCCCTACAGTTCCGATTAGATATGTTTTTTTCCCACTTTTTGTAGTATTACTACTCACTGAAGAACGCTGGTTGGTTTGCAGCTGTATTTTTTAGTGTGGATGAAGACATTCTTAAGTTAAGAGGGTGTCTTCTTTGCTGGATGCTGACCAGTAATAACTCACTGGAGTAAAAGCAGTGAAAATATGCCAGACATTTTGAAGCACAGTCTTGATGTTGTTTGTACCTTATTTTTCACTATCTTGGGCCTGCGGGAATGTAGTATTAGCTCACTATCTGTTTTTATTTCCTCCTTTTCCCCTCTTTCCATCTTGTTTTCTCTCCTCTTTCTTCCTGACTTTCTATACTAGTTTCTTCCCCCCACACTGCCTTCATCTTACTTTATATACATCATGGGCTACAGCCAGGAAAGGGAATTTGATTATGTGGAGAAGCTCTGACAAAGCAGAGTGGACGGTTTAAATGAATAGACAAAGCAACACATCTAGTGTGAAAGATGTGTAGATTTTTCTTCCACTTTTCTACCATATTCTTTTCAAACATCTTCAAACTGTATCTTATTTCAGGGCTTGAACCTGCTAAATAAATGTACCAAATTGACAGGATTCTCTGTCTTGCCCCTCTCCCTCCTAGTCAGTGGTGGTTGTATCAAGGCTAACAGGTCTCTGTGCATTAGAGGTTTCTGTTTCCTTAGGATCTCATATTTGCCAGCATTAAGGCTTCTTGCTTTAAGTCAAATAGATGGGATCCTGTGGTTACAATTAGGCCATTGAAGGAGGAAGATATTGAAATAACAAAGAAATTGTCATTTCAGAATGAAAAGTCACCATAATCTGCAAGACTTTTTATTGGGATTCCTTTTAATGCTTAAGACCAAACTCTCAAAGGTTGTATATGGCTAAGGGAAACAAGAATTCAAGAGCCAGATCTGCTGTCTGTGCAAACAAAATGCTCAGCATCTTCTGGGGGAGCCCTGGTAGACATCTACATTGCTGTGCCATATTGATCATGTATCATCACAGTAGTGTGACCACGATGGAGTAGGGAAGTGGAACCATGCCCCACATTACCAGAACAGCTCAAGGTTAAATATAACATAAACCCTAGCAGCCAACAAGAAAGGGTCTGCTGGTATGTCGCACAGTACCAGCTGGAAGACATTACATTACAATTACATCTGGCTCTTATTCTGAGCCTAGCTGGTTTAAGATCTGAGTGATTCTCCTTTAGTAGTAAAATATTTTAAATCATAATACAGTTTAAAATAGAGCACATATATCACACCATAACACACAATCTCCACTTTCACTTGGGAAGACAGAAACTTAAAAACTGTTTCATAACATGCAAACACTTCAGATTTATTTAGCATTTTATACCTTCCTTGGCTGTTCTAATTTTCTACTTTCAAAATATTATCTACTTTCTAAATATATAAACTTAGCCAAACTGAATATTCACAGAAAAACAAATTGGAAGGATTCTGAGGGGTAATTTTTCCTGTTCTAAGAATGTAAATTGAATAGTGCATCCCAAATGGATGAGGAAGATTCTTTGCCAAAAGTTTTTTTTTTTTTAATAAAAATAATTGCAATGAGAGATGTGCCAGTTTAGGACAGATTGTCATACACAACCAACTGTATCTATGTGTATGTAACCAAGCAACTCTAAACAACTGATTCTATATTTCTATGCACAGCTAGTATATATGCCTGCTTACAAACAAGGAAATAGGAATTATTTAATTAATTATTACTAAAATAATTATTAAATGGCAATTCCTGCCTGTCTGCCTTCATAGGATGGACAGAAGTGTGACCAGAGCTACAGCAGGTGTCCTGCATGGTTTCTGCTGGAGTGGAGTTAGCATTGTCCTGTACTTCAGACCCTACATTGCTAAGAGCGGACAGCCTGGGGATTTAACTCATGCTGTTCGTAAGACCCTGTGGTTCTCACAGTCATCTTCCTAAGGGACAGCCGCAACAGAAGGTGGAATGAAAACTGTGACATTCTGGAAGGAGAAGGTTCATTGTAGTCTGACACCATGGCAAGCACAGACAAAACAGAGGATGCAAAGCTAATTCAAGGCAGTAGGAGTCTCAAAAGGGAAAATACTTCTCTCTTCAGTGGCAGAAGGACGGCAGAACAGTTTGTGTACTTTTCTCTTGGATCCAGCTGGAAGTGTCCAGTTCTCATCAGCACTTAAGGATGAAGATTGCTTGCTGTACTTTAAACTTGTGCGCTGCAGTTGAGGTGACTTGTTTGACTTAATCCACCCATCAGTTGCTTCTCCTTCTGCAGCTTTAATGTCAGGTTTCTTAGCATATCTCTTATTCCTTCATATTTACTGTCTTGCACTCAGAATAATTAAGCTACACCCTGATGAATGGTTGGATTTTTCACATTTTGTACAGCAAGGCATTAATTCAGTTTACACCAACTTTCATTTCCTTGGACTGCCTTTTACTTAAATAAAGTTCAGTATCTTTACTTAAACATGAAATACATTAATCAGTGATATGATGGCTTAAGTTCTACTTTATTATACTTAGGTGGAGCTGGTGAAATCAGTTAGTTATATTGATCTGAGCTCAAATCAGGGCTCAGTTCTGACCTTCGATATACTCACATAGAGTTCCTGCTGATTACAATGAGAGCCAAGCATATGCAGTCAAGGCTCACTATTTGGCCTTTGGTCAGAATATGTATTAGGTTTTGCTTTTCTCTACATGTAGAGGGTATGTCAAAAACTTCATCCATTTTAAACTTGTTTTTCTTTTCTTTTGCTTGTCTAAAGTGAGATGTCTGTTCCCATCATCTGACCCCAAGTGAAACTCACAAAGCTAACTTCTAACTTTGCCAATGGTAGTTCTCCAAACTTGCCAGTACTTTTGCATCAGTGATGAGGACAGGTCACATCGCCCTGTTGACACAAAGATATGCCTTTGCAGTGCAGCCCAGGGATGACACAGGTGACCCTGCCTGTCTGTTTCACAAGCAAGTATTACGTCAGTTCTTATTGGAAATTCCCCCTAGCCAGGCACCTTGTGAAAAACGGTGTTTTAGCTGTTTAGATGGTAACTAGTTATGTTTATACAGAAACTGTTACACTAATTTAGCAATAACATATTTAAAACTACCATCTTGCACAATGAGAAAAAGCTGAAAACAGCCAAAAGTAATGTTAGTTTGAATGGCCTCAACAGAACTGGCCAAATATTTTTAGCACTTACTTAGTGTCATTCCAACAGAGTGCACAAAAAGTTGAAGGTGAGACAGAGTTTGCTCATTCTGGTTCCAGTCAAAGACACAGCAAGAAGTTTCCTGCACCAGGAACTTACAGTGTCTGAAGATAAAAAAAGGAAAAGTTTTTGAGGAAAGGAAGTATTACTACCCAGTTTCTGAGACAAAAACTGTAGGCAAAGAAAGATGAATTATTTGCTCAAAGCTACCAGGGGTTGTGGTGTTCTGAGGAACTGCACTCACGGCTCCTGGACGAAGTACCAGAGCATTCTTCCACTTTGTTTTGTTCCTTGGAGCAATATTTAACAATGTGCATGGCACAGTATAAATACACACAATAACAAATCAAAGTAGTTCAGATCAGCTGGTGGTTTATGTCTACACATAGTGTGTCTATGTCTCCTGTAATGCAAGGGAAAAAGCTGTCCAGAAGGATAACCTGGATCAAACTTCTAGGTAGTTCTGGAAGCCGAAGTGGGACAGACATGGGGAAGAGGGGAATCGATTTTACTGGCAAAAAGAGACTGTGAGGGTTTAGATGAAGTTCTAAGACAGCCTTGCTCAACTGACCACAGCTACTGCTGGGGTGAAAGTACCACAGAATAGGTCTATTATTTAAAATATTCTGATGCTTGTGACAGAGCCCATGTTAATGTTGATAAAACAGGTATGCATTTCTGAAGCCATTTTGTACAGTTTACTATGAATTTTTAAGGCTCTTGTACCGAATTTGGCAGTGTGCTTCTGATCTTAGAACAGTTGTTTCCTGCAGCAACCTGGGAGTCAAGTTTTGGAATAGGATGAATTTCAAAAAACCTTAGGGAAAATTGAAATTGAAAGAATGTTTATGCCTATACACACATCTGAGTATTTCGGTATGCATGTACAAGACTTAGATGCATATAACGTAGAAAGAAAGGATTGTAAGGCAATATCATTTAAGGAGGTAGGACTGGAAGAGGCTTCCTTTTATATGAAGGGAAAGAATTTCTTTTCTAAAGTCTTAAGAAGTTTTGTGGGGTTGCCTTTTTTTTTTTTAAGTCTTGGGGCACTTCATGTACATAGGCCCTACCAAAGTGTTGACTGCATAGCTGCAGGCAAAGTTCTAATTTTATTTTGACAGAATCATTTTCCTGATTTCCCTCTGAAAGCATTTAAAATAAGATTTGCTGGTAAGAAGGAGTTTAAAAGTGGAAGACAAAATTGCTATTTAAATCTATTCCTTCTACTCAAAGCTCTCTTCTTCCACCATTGTGCTTACAAAATCTTGTCCATAAGATGTCCGCAAATGGTCATTAATTTTTTTCAAGAGTGAAATCAATAATTGGAGAAATGTAGTCTTTAAGGTCATGATAAAAGGCTGACAGAATAATATAAAATAACAGTTTCAAATGAAAGCTTGAAGTTAAGGTTGCAAAGAGATCCATAGACATGCTGACTGTTGAGAGGCTGATGACCCAAGCAGCTTTACTAAAGTAATGAGAGAAAACACGTCCTTTATTAGGATAGACTTTGTGAAAAGCTGACATAAGGGTCCTCTGCCTGACTGCCATGGTTATCTTCTCTGTTTTGACATTTAAAAGAATGTGAAGAGCAAGAAAGTCTGTTCTGTGTCAAGTAATGGGGGAATACCTAAAAATTCTTGAAACAAAGGTGACTTTTTCAGAGTTTACACACTTAGGACTGTGGCAAAAGTACTGGGCACCCAGAGAACAAAATCTCACACAAAATTTTGTCAAAATGCTGGATAGGAAATGTGTATTTATGAATACCTTGCTAATCTCTTTTTGCTGCTTTTCTCCTCTTTTTATTGTCATTCTTTTAAAAATAATCATCTTGGTATTTCTGTTGATTCAATTATATCACATTTGTTTGATGTGTCAGAATATTCCGGAACATTAAATTACATAAATAATTCTTGTACCAGAGAGACAATTTAAATCCTAATATAGATTTAGACCCCCTTATTCATGGTATGTTCTTATACTGTAGAATATTAGGGCTGATTCTGTCTCACTTGTTGTATGATCATTCAAAATTCAACCTCTGAAATTAAAACTCTTCTTAGTATCTTGGCCTATGCAAATGGCAAGTTATTTCCATGTATTTGAAAGACAAAGTCCAGCATGTGTGTCTTGCAATACTCATCTGAGTGTTTTAAAATGGGAGATTCAAAAATGAGAGCTCAAAATATTAGAAAAAAAGTAAAAGTGGTGGCTGTTTTATGGGAACTTTGCTGAATATTTTTTAGTAGACAATTGTGTGTAAATGCTGCTTAAAAACATTGAAACCACTTTTTGTTGTAAGATGTGAAACCAAAAATACACACCTACTTCTACAGTTTTTAACTCATGCCTTGAAAAGGCAGTTTCCAGTGGTGGCATGTACAGAAAACAAGGTCTCTTTACTTAACAAGGGGTCTCTCTTCAACTTTTCTTTTTTTTTAATACCATAGGTATTTTAAACATAAGAACTGCCAGCATTTTTAACTTTGATTTGTTGAACTTTGTTGAACTGATGTGGGAGGAAACAAAACACCTGACACAAGCTAACAACCTCTTGTCGGATGGCATACTGATGAAGAAGAGGTGTTCAATTTCTCTGTTGGCTCCTTCCAGCCAAAGCTACAGTTCAGCAAGCTTTCACCAGCATGCAGAAGAAGAGTTGCCAATCAACAGTTAAATACTGACATGAATAGTGCCTTTGTAAATATTTCTGTTGTGCCTTTGGAAGCACACAAGCCAAAACAAAAAATCTTTTGACAGTGTGTGAAAAACAAAACTGAAATGGTTCAACAGCCTTTCGCAGCTAGAAAGCTGGCCATATAAACTCTTTAAAATCGAATGCTCTTTGTCAGGCGGAGGAAAGCTTGTGTTCTGAGATTTGACCATCAGGCAGCCCAACAGTGCAGCTGTGTGCCTTAGAAAAGCATTTCTTAGCTGTGTGAGTTGATTGGTTGCATTTTTATTCACATTCATGAAGCATTTGCAGTTGTCATTGTATTCTTCTTGAGTTTCCCTTTTAAAGGTATTAGCAAGACATTGAGCAGTTTCCAGATGTTCAGTCAGGTCTGATATGTTGTATATTCTGCCAAATAAATCCCCAAGTTGAGTGATTTCCTTACCTGGAAGAATCAGGATTGAGTTTGTGTTGTTTCCTTTTTTAAATGCTGATTGCACTTGCTGTCAGAGGCTAGCCTGACTCTTTGGTAACACCAGCAGAGAGCAGTAGGTAAGTCAGGCTTAAAGTTGTCTTCTGCATAATGTCCCACTTCAATTAAGTCATGTAAGCATATCATTGACTTTAAATACAGGGATAATTGGAACTATTTATAGGTTTAAAGAGTGAAAAACACAATTCTGAACTGCTGGCCAACTTCTGAGATGTTTTGCTTTTCCTCCATGATTGGCTCCACTGAGGCTGTTACTCCTGCACTAAAGTCTTTCTGAGCATGAACTGCAGATAGCAGTGATGGAGGAAAAGAAAGAGAAGCAGGTTTTTTTAAGAGGCAGTAGGAAAAGAAGAGCCTCACATACACAAAGAAGATATTTTTCATACATATAAGTTTATAGTCATCTGTATAGGATAGTCTCAGTGACATATTGTGGAAAACATTGCAGGTGGTGACTAACTAAAGAGCATTGGGACAGAAACGGAGCAGTTATCTTGAGTTGCACAATCATACTTGCAAAATTGAATACTCAGACTTGTTCGGATTAAAGGGCACATTGGCTAAAGCTGCCAATTTATCTGCTGCTTTTATTGTAACTTGTTTGGGATTTAACTTCCACCAGAGATGGCACGAGAATTGTTAGTAACTCATCCAATATCTGGCAGTCTCCAGAGCAGCATCACTGCTGTCAGTCTTTTCAGAGGTGGCTGGGACTCCAAGTTCTCTCATGAAAATTAAACCCAAGGCTTTGTGTCCTAGGCCCTGTGTTTGTGGGAAAGTTTATTTTTTTACAGGATAAACAGCTTTGTGCTCATATGCAACAATTTGGGGTTGCTTTTTTTTTTTAGTCATCTGGCATCTTTTGCATACCAGTTAATCTGCTTTGGAAGGGCATAAATCTATTCTAGAATTTTTATGTTTTCAGGAAAATAATTTTCAGCAATTATCTAAAGTTAGATCAGCAGTTCCCCTTCGGACAGTCATCCCGTTGCTACGCCATTCTGCACAGATTTACAGCTGAATTAACCTGTGTCGTTTATCTGTAGGTCCTCTAAGGTCAGTTCAGCTGACTGTAACCTTCCACTTAGATATTAAAATTCAACTAGCCCCAGTAAAATTCCAGTTTATGTACACACAACAACGTTCCCTTTATAGCAGTCATGTTGCCTACCTCCAGGTGCACTTGGTAGGAAGGTCTGCAATTCTTTGGTCATTGGGAAAAGAAAGAAATTCTCTGAAATGCCAAGACCTAGCAGCACTGCAAACACAGGAGATGGATGGAACCCCAGTATCTTTGAAAAACAGTGCATGGGGAAGGCATCTAAGTAACTGCAGGTGCCAAGGAGGGAACTCTTTCTGAAATAGAAAGAGATTCTTCTAGGTAGATTCCTTTTCAGCACATCAATCTTCATTTAGAAAAAGGATCTGGAAATTTAAGACACAAATGTGAATCTTTAGGTGGAGAAGTAGCCTGCAGCTTCTGCTGAGGTGGATACTGCTAGAATGCAGGCTGGGATAAATCTCCTTAAGATTATGAGGTATAACGCATGTTCTTAATTTAAAGCAAATCAATGCAAGAATGCTCAAACAAGAGGAAACAAATGTAAATTTCTGAGGCAAAAATAATTTCTAAATACTGTCTGAGCTGAGGATATATGCATGTGGATAGATGGAGGGATGTGTACAGAAACATCTAGCACCCAAAGGGAAGCCTAAAGTGTAGGGTCTCGCTCAAGTTCTGTGGAGCTGTGTGGGATGGAGCTGTGTTTCCTGTGGCTCTCACCTTGGCACCAGGGATCTTTCCATCTGGTCCTTGCTAATGTAGTAAAACTGGAGGCTTGGAATGAAGAGCAGAAAACAGCTGGGTGGATCTTGTTATTTGTCCTGGCATAGTATCCTCATTGTAGTCATTAAAATTTATCCTCGAGTTTTGAATTTGCAGTCAGTGCTTACAGAAAAATACTTTTGGCCTAGATCTTCATCTGGGATGTGTAGTTATCTTGTCCACTGAAGTCAATGAAATAACAGTGACCCAAATCGTTTGAGCCTGAATCCTGCCTGTGGCTGGAAGCCCTGGCTCTTGACATTTCCCTCACATGCTTTGTTTGCGCTAGCAGAAGAAGAAGTGTTAGAGAGAAGTGGCCTAGATCTTCATCTGGGATGTGTAGTTATCTTGTCCACTGAAGTCAATGAAATAACAGTGACCCAAATCGTTTGAGCCTGAATCCTGCCTGTGGCTGGAAGCCCTGGCTCTTGACATTTCCCTCACATGCTTTGTTTGCGCTAGCAGAAGAAGAAGTGTTAGAGAGAAGTGACATTCCTGTTTTGAACCAGAGACCATTTCTTTTGTTTTGCTTTGATGGGCTTTTTTTCATTCATTATTTATGAATTACTCACCACCTACCAAAGGTGATACTCCAGTTGAAAACCAAATATCAGAAGATCATCTGGGCTATGCATGTATTGACAAGTAGGGTAACACAGTAGGAGTGGATCTGTAGAGTAAAACAATTGGTGCTGAGGACTTCATATTCCACAATATATTAATTTCAGTAGGTTTTACTTCAGACTGGTTGTGCTCTGGCCTGTGAATGGAAAACTCATTAATAGTTGGAGCACTCCAGGGACACATCTTCTGGGTTAGTGTTATCTGCAGGTAATCCAAATAATATGCTTCAAGACCTCTCTGCAGTGTGGTATGTGGGAAAAATCAGGAGGTTTGCTTCAAAGTTGCGCTCTTGGTCTCACCTAAAATGCAATGTAGAAGCATGTTTTTTCACTGTGTCCTGAAGACAGGTCATCAGTTGTACATCCTGAGATAAGTGTACAGTCTGGATATGGTCTTGTGAGTTCTTGCCTTATTGAATTCTTCCTAATGGATTAGAGGTAAACTTGCTTGCAAAAGGATTATTTCTGAGCTGAAGTAAAACATATCTGGTGTATAGCATATAACTATGGCACTGTTTGCACTCTTCTGAGACTTGCCAGAGAACAGCTGTTTCTTATTTTTTAAGTGTAGTGAAAAGCCGACAGATCCAGCAGGAAAACTCAGATGGGGGGTGGTAATGGCTTAGAATTTGCACTCCCTTCTTCAGGCAAGATGTTAGACATAAAGAACTGGAAACTGGACCACGGCAAGTTCCCTGAGGCAATACAGACACAAATGACACAGTGTTTTCAACAACCAAAGATCTGACTGATACATTTTTACCTGGAGAGGAAATTACCAAGATACAAGCCTCACTACTGAAGTTTTAAACCTCCTGAGTCATATACTTTCATTTTTGGTGTGCCCAAATGACTAGCGACACTTTATTTTTCAGAAAGTAATAACTCCACAGATCAGGGGACAGACAGTAAGAGATTGATTTGGCATCATTAAAGCAATTCATCAATATGCTTATTTGATGATAATGCTTCCTGAAGTAAGTCTGAAACCACCGTTAACAACAATACCGCAGCTGGTGAGAGCACTTTCCAGAGGGTAGCTGGAGGTGGCTGTGACAGCTGCTCTGAATTGTCATGCTGCACATTCCATGGTTTAAACAGTAATTTATTTTGCAATCTCTGCATCATCAGTTCTGGGTGTTTGTCCGTAATGTGTAATGTTTAAAGAGGTCAATATTTAAAGAGATCTGTGACAGCAAATAAAACCTCTAGGTTGCTTGAAAGTTAATATGTCACACACTGTGATGGTGATATAGAACAAGAACTGTCACTGACAAAGCGTCAGTGCCTCTATTAAGACAAAAAATTATGGTGCCAAGAGAACCACCAGTGAGAAAGACTGTTTAAAATTTCTGATGCAGTTGTTTCTGAGTATCTTAGTAAAGTTCACCAGAGCTTAAAGGAAAAACTCTTACTTGTTAATCTTATTCAAGACATGCAGGGGAACAAAACAGTGTGAATAGTACAAAACAGGGTATATAGGATTTGCCAACATGGAGAAATGAATGTCCCTGCTGCTCTGCCTCCTTCTCCAAGCCAGCGTGGGAAAAAACTGGCATGTGCATTGGCAGACTGTGGGATACACTGCTGCTCTCAGTAATGCTTGTAAGAGTTGCCACAATATCTTCCTGCAGGATCATTGCTTTGAAGTAGCATGGTCATGCTTGGCACTGAGGTTCCCAAAGTGATGCTGGAATAATCAAAGTAACAAATTTGTGGGTTGTGCTGGCCATAGGGGAAGATGATGGCAATAACAGCTGGTACTACAGGCACCAAAATCAGTGTACATGACTGTATGGTAATACAAGCAAAGAAGAAAAGGGCCAGTGGAATCCTTTCACATGCTGGTTACCCAAGGATAGCAGGCTTTGTCTCTGCTGACTGTGTTGCTTCTAGATCATCCCCCTGCCTGACAGGGCTTTCTGCAGCAAAGGTCTGTAGCAGTGATGCTGGGAAGCACAACCTGCCCTCCCTCTCCTTCCACACACAGTTCTGAGTGAGTGGAGGACTGCTGCCTTAAACAGCAGACAGGCAAAAGACCTCTAAGCAAAATCCATAATTATCAGAATCTCAGAAATACTTTTGCTCCTGTTAACTTAAACTTTTAGAAACAGGGTTATTTGATTAGTGAGAGGACTTCTGATTTTATACCATACATTAGAGATATATATATACATAATATTTTCATCTGACTTGGGTAAGCTCACACCTGCAAGCACAAGGAAAATTATTCCACTGAATTGGAAAAGCACCCTTTGAATCTGAAATTACTTTGGTTGAAGCATCAGGTTAAGCATCATGATGTAGTGTATTTGTTGTGCAAACACAAATTAAATAATTAAATAAACATCCTTACATTTTTACTTTTCCTAATTTTTTTAGGAGCTGTGACCATTTGTTTCCAGATGCTCCAAGCAGTTCTGATATTTTTGGGAGAGGGGAAGGTGTTAAAAAAATCCTGTCTCTTAACAAGGAAGTTTTGTGTTTCAAGCTGGAAAGATAGCTCAATTCCCAAAAATCGCATCTGATAATATCATTCCTTGACAAAAAAATATTTTTTGTGTAAAGGGAGCACAAAATACAGTTCATTACTTCTAAATAGCACTTTTAAAGAAATGGGGGATGTGGTTTGTTTCCCTAAACTGATTCTTGCAAGTTAGATCCTCCATAGTCCCAAAAGGCATGAACATATTCTTGTAAGTGTAGAAAAGAGAAACAGAAACAAGACCTATAAAATCTCTAAATAGTCAGGTCTCTGTGCTCTCCCTCTCTGCTTTCTCTCTCTGTCTCCAGACCTAAAAGTTCTATGAAGTTGAGGAAAACTGCCAAGAGTTTCACACCCAGTGCTGAACTGGCATAAAGTCAAAGGTTGCTAGTTGCATTTGGATGCCAAAACATTAGCAAGGCTCTCACTACCGGCTCTTACACATCCTTTCCAAAGCTAGATAGTTTGCAATTTTTGCCTCTTCTACAAGCTTTCATTCCTTGCTTTTCCAAGTTTTCCTTGAGCGCTAATCTTGCTGCTGGTAAGAAAACATCTTGCATACTAAGAGTTTCCTCTTCAGTGGTAGCTATTGATGGAGGTGCCTCTTCTGCAATGGGAAGCACATGCATCAAGTGTTGCCTGCCCTGGATATGTCTGCAGTATCAGTTCAGTGCATTTCAAGCCTGCTTTTTGGTCTGGATTTGCCAGTCAGACACACTGCAATCCCCAAAGCCCCACTGAGAAGCTGCCTCAGCCCGAGCTCTGTAGACGCGCTCTGAGGAGCACAGCCTGCCCTTTCTTAGAGCCTCAAAATATGTCCAAACTTCCACTCAGGAATGGAGCATGTTAAGTTTGAGTGCAATACTGCCCTGTCAGTGACATCCCAAGCCTGACCCTTGTTAACACTGTATGAATGCACTCAGTGACTAACCACCGCAATTTGAAAAGTCACAGGCTGCACCAGCTGGGATCTGCCCTAGATCCCTGGTCTTTACCCCACAGCTAATATCTACCCTCAGAGCGCACCACATTGTAACAGCAGTAGGCTTGACCCATAACTTGCAGGCAGATTTTTGGGACATAGTCTTTTATTTACCACATATTCAGATAAACACCAATAAGCACCTAATAAACCACACGCTTCACTTTAAGGTCAGAAATGTTCCCACTGAGCTCAATGGGAGTATTCACATGTTAAATGCACTTGGATCAGTCACCTGAGGCTATTAGCTCCCAGATCTACTTAAAGTCCCTTGCTGTTATAAACATGTATGTGTATTGAAACATCTGACAAAATGGCAGATAGACATGCTTACAATATTTGATACCATAGCGCTTTAAACCAAGGCTCTGTTCTCTGGAAAAAGCAAGGACTCCAATCACAGAAAACTCTATGTAACGTTATTTCTTTATGGATGTTCAAGTGGCTGGCAGAAGGAACAAATACAACTGAGTGGATGCCGCCTTGCACCAGGGCAGAGTTAACTCCTGCATGGAGGGAAAACAACTGCAGCCTATAGGGAAGTATTTAATCTCTGTTCTCCTGTGCAATTCTCAGCAACACAGTAAAAGGAACATACACTACAATTAATGATTTACATATTTATAACCCAATCCTCTTGACCTTTGTTAGCCAAAACACCTGAGTAAACTAATCTGTATGCTTAAATTTCTTGTAACAGCTGGGAATGTGGCAAATGCTTTAAAAAAAAAAAAAGCGGGCAGGAAGGATAATTGGTTTGGTTTTTTAAAGTAACACAAAGCAGGAGTACAGAAATGGTCAGATGGAGTTTAACAATAAGACAAGTGGTAACTGCTAAAAATAAAATGTAAAAAGCTACTTTGCTTGTGCAGTTGCACACTTCAATTTTGCAATGATAACAAGTTGCTTGTTTATCTCATCCAAGCAACTGTTTCCCCATTTCACGTCACAGCAAATAGCTGACTAGGTGAAAAAGGTTGATGAGTAATTTTGAGGATTATAGCTAAATCATTGCACTGGTGTCAAGTTAATGGTCATAAAAATTTCTTATTACCTTTGTAGCAGTTCTTCGGACAGAACACAGTATTTTGACTATTTCCAATTCTTAGGATGGCAGGCATATCCTAAAGGAATATTTAAAAAAAAAAAAGTATGTACCCTTTTTGATAACTACCTCTTTTGCCTTCATCCACCCACTGAAATGAATGAAATCTGAAAGCAAATTTTATGCCCTTGAACAAGGGCAGGATTCCTTTTCTGAGTATGTCTCACTGAAGCTCCTACAGCTTGCAGCTAGTGTTTTGTCTCAAGTTGGGGCAGCCAGGAATGCTTGATATTTTGTAGTAACTATGTGGCATAACGATAATTTAGAAGCCTATTTGTGTCAGACAAGCAAGGGAAGGCCATGTGAAGAAGCAAAGCTGTTAGGAGGAATAACGCATCTCTCACTCTCAGGAACTCAAGGCTCTGTTAATGCCAGTGAAAATATTCCTGCCTACCCTTAGCATTCTGCTTTAGAGGCCAAAAGTAAATCAGGATCCCTAAGCACTATGGATTCCTTTAGCTCTACCTAATACCTGTTGTTGCCAGATCAAAGCTTTTAGATCAAAGCTTTTAACTGAGTAAATCAATCTATGCTTCTGCATTTGAGTCAAATATGTTTGATTGTGCACACCCTCCTGATAAAAAACTGTGCTTAATCAGCATAAATGTATGCTTTGTGTGCAAGAGCACAGTGTTTCATTGGAAACCGATTGGAGAGTTTCAGCTGGGGAAAATGACTGTTCAAATCACCATCAATTTGGAAGGTTATTTTTCTGTGGACTCCTTAGGTACATAAGGAGCAGTAGAAGGCAATGACTGTTAGATGATATTACATCCATATGGCTGCAGAGGGGGTCAGAAAATTAATTGTTAGAGAGGTTTTAAATGGGAATGGAAGGGACGTTTGTTATTCCAGCCTGAAAAGTGCAAGACAGAAACATTGCATTTGGGAGCTTGCTCAACAATTACTCAGAAGGAAAAAGGGTATCACCACGAGTTCCTAAGTACAGATACAATGCTGATAAGTCCACCCCTGACATTTTCATTACAATAATTTGTTATTAAAGACAAATAGCAATTAGCAAAACAAACAACCACCACCACCCCCAACATTTTAAATAACCTAAGAAAGATTATTTTTCTCTTCCTAAATCAATCTTTGCTCTTCTCCATTTTGAGCCACTATTTCCTTTGTTCTTCATGCTCAAGACTCACAAAGTAAAAAGGATCTTAATTTCAGAAGTGAAATAATGCAGACGTTAGGCTAATGTACAGATAAACTTTGCAGCTTCTCTCAAGCCCGGTTCTCTAGGACACAAGGACCTAGTGTTCTTCACTTACAGGATCAAAAAGTAGGAACAGAAGAAAGGAAAAACTCTCTTTAGCTTTACATATGTATTACTTGTGTATTTCCTTAAATAGAAGGTGAGCAATCTAATCTAAGGCACTACAAAACCCTTTTCTTTGACCTTAATTGGCTGGCAGAGGTGCAGCTATAGTACAGCTGATCCTTTGTTTGACAAGCAGATAAAATCAAAGTTTGAGTTAAGGCTCTTAACTAAGCTGAGTCTCAGTGCTGTGCTCCAATCTGTTCCTGCAATGCTCTAACTACTGCTTTGTTACTGCAGTGAATACCTAAAGGTACTATGTCTCAAGTTACCTACTGGGTATTTAGGCAGAAAATCTGGGCTAAGGGTGTCAATGGGATTTTTGCCACTGAGTTAATTTACAGCCTGGATTTCACCCACAGCTTGCTGAATCAGTGGGGGTTTTTTACTGATTTTTCCAAACTATATGGTACTAGATAACCTTCATATGCTATTTTCAGCACTGTTGCTTTTTTCTGAGCTAAACATCTCTGTTGATTGCCTAAATGCATCTGAAAAAAAAGGGGGGGGAAGAACAAGGTTTTTAAAGTTTTGAAAGAAAGCTTTGTATGTCATTGCAAGATATGAAGCAACAATTGCAAAAATTATATCAACAGGACAGAGCATCATTTCAGGAAGATGAGCAACTAACCCTCTGAGGCCTTACACTTGATATGCTGGAAGAGTACCTGAACGATATAGCTAAACCATAGAGGAATTTCAGGAAGGTAAATGTTAACCTTACTATTCAAATCTGCCTTCCTTTGAAATGCGCATCTTGACAGGGGAAACTGATTTGCAGAAGAGAGTCTTGGAACAACTGACCGTCTGTGTTTTTCCATTAAAGTAAATATTCATCCTGTTTTCTAGCTGTACTAACAATTTCTGTTGTCCAAAAAGACAGTGGTTCTTTCCCTGTTTTTGTGGGGGGAAGGTGGGAGGAATGCTTTCTTAACATTAGAAGCATAAATATTATTATGTTATAGCACAAATTAAGATACAGACCTTCTTTAGGCACACCAGTCTATAAAATCTCTGCTGCCAGCCACTTAGTTTTATTAGAAATGAGTGATGCAGGATCCTCCTTTGCCCAAAATCACCATTTCTGATTACATCTATTTCCCGATCTTTTAGTACTATATCCATTTTGCATTCCCTTTGCACAAGTGCAAGTGATTTAGCAATTGCAACCATGTATGTCCCATTATATAACTGCACATGCTTCCTATTTTAATTAATGTAGCAAATGACTAACTGCATAAATGTGCAATTTGAAAACCTACTGATATGAAAACATGATAGAGAACACCTTCATTTTTGAGATCCTGCTATGCTCCAGCTGAATATATCATGTTCAGTGCTATAGTTCTTGTCTGTAATAACACTCTACCTAGTTAGCTGGTTCACCTTTTTACTCTAAGAAATGTGCTGAGTTGTAACATTTATGTCCTGCTGTAGAAGTAACAGAGGACAGAATGTGATGCCCTCAGTTGGGTGACCTGTAGGTGCAGGTGCACAGATGATCAGGTGGTTGCATTAGAGGGATTATATATTGATCCATGGTAAACTTTGGATATCTCTGCACTCAAGTAGGTGATCCTTTTGGACTGGGAAAAACTGATCTCACAGTGGAAGAATTAGCTA
This sequence comes from Haliaeetus albicilla, assembly GCF_947461875.1. Taxonomy (NCBI): domain Eukaryota; kingdom Metazoa; phylum Chordata; class Aves; order Accipitriformes; family Accipitridae; genus Haliaeetus; species Haliaeetus albicilla. The sequence goes on from NC_091516.1 coordinate 54,716,106, forward strand.
TTTCTAGAGGAAGATAAAAGAATATGTTTATTTTCCCTGCTTGTATTCCTTTATTTTCTGGGATAGGTGAGTTCAGGACTAAAGAGTTCTCTCTACATAACACTGATAAAATAGGAAAGTCCTGCTGAAGACAGCCATGCTGGATTCCTCTTCCCCTTAAGTTACAGCTAGTATTCTGAATAGACAAACACAAGGAAGAAATGCACGTATGTCCTTTGACACAGACAGAAAGTTAAGAATGATCAACAGCTAGTGATAATCTGCAGAGATGTAGCAATATGTTTAAAAAGGAAAAGGACACATATATGGGGAAAAAAATCCAGTAATTTTGTAAGGGTTCCTTCTCCAGCTTGTAAACTCCCTGTTATGAAAAGTATTACTCATAGTCTCAGTTTTATTTTTATCACTTGACCAGGCCCAAAGTTGCTTCAAGAATGCAAATACAGGGCATGCCTACCATTCCAGGAAGGAAACAATACTTTTACTTTCTCATGTTCTCCCACTTTTTGCAACCTCTAGTGTATTAGAAATGTACATATGCAAAGGGTATCTGTGAATGAAAGAAATTACCTTTCTCTTTGTCACCAGAACCACATGTATCGGTGTCCAGACTTTCAGACTGCAGTAATGATGATTACTTTAAGTTTTGCAGATGCACCCCTACAATTTTAAGTCCTCACTAATTAGTAATAACGTCAATCCAGAGACATAAATTCTTAGACAAATTATCAGAATGTATACTCTGAGCATCTAAATTCCAGAAAAAAAAAGCATGAAATCATTTTAATCTCCATACAGCCTCATTCTACAGAGTTCATTAATATCAACATCAATATTTTGCAATGTAATAACATGTACAATTTTTAAAGCCCTCTGGAATTAAAATGCAGGCTCATGGGACTTTCAAAAATGAAATCAGTTTTCTGAATTAAGCCCTTAAAATACTTTCTTTTCTCTGCAGTGTTTCTTCATGTCAGCTTTCTTTTTCATCTAATGTAGAAAAAGCCCTTGTCAAAATTCTAACCTTGGTAAGTAATTAAGCAAATTAAAAATACAACTTTAAGCCAGAATCTTATTTTTTATTTCTGTATACAACTTTAATTATTACATACTTTTACACCATAGTCAGCTTTCAGTCTATCTTATTTTTGTACTGAAAACATATAACAGTATCCTAACTTGTAAAAAGAAGTTGAAAAAATTAACGACTGCAGTTCCTGACACCAAGAAGATCTACAGTCACTCAAGAATGCAGAATAAATACCTGTCCCAGCAGACCAACTTTTGCTACAGCCTCTCACTCATCTTCAGTAGTATCTCAACCTTACTTCTTCTGCCTATAAGCAAACCTAACTGCTGAAGCAAACCCTTATGTTCTTGGTCTTTCTTCCCTCCCACAACCACTTTAACATTCTTCCCGCTCTGCTTTAAAACACCTGTATCACAGGAGACCAGCTTTGTCAGATTATTTGTTTGCCACTTTCTCTAACAAAACAATTAACTCTTTGCACTGAAAGAATCTTTGAGCTTATGGGACACAAAGTATGTCACAAAACTGCCAGCAGAAATCACTGGAAGGATCTTTTGAAGACAGCTGTGGATATACATTTACTTTTGCGGATTGGCACAAGCATTATCATCTTTCCAAGTCTGTGATTAAGTACCAAACACCATCAAAACTTTTGATATATAATTCAAAAAACAAGCATGGAGATGTCTCTGGTTTCATAGTCAATACTGGTATAAACCCTAGTTATCTATTACCCTAGTGATAGCTACCTGTTTTACATCATTGTGATAGGTCCCATGGACTTTATAGTATCCCTTATAAAGACAAACAATAAACAATTCAAATTTAGGTGGATTATCTGAGCAGATACTTTGAAAATATCTTTTCAAGGCCCAGATGAGATGATTACCAGAGAAATTACATGGTATTGAAACAGAAACTATGAGTCTGGAATAGAAGCCTTAAGAGGAAGAAAGTAAGTAGGTTTTATTTTCGATCAATGTTACTACTTCTCTGTGCCCAAAATATGGTAAAGAACTGCAACAACAATGATCAACCCATAAAAACATGGCATCATCCTTGTTCTGTCTTTCTTTCACAGAAAATTTTACCCCAGTTGCCTGTTGGATGTCCTCATTTACCCCAACGCATTAGTTTTTATGACAGGACTTGCATTACTGTTTTCATCTAGCAGAACAGCAGGACGTGGTAAAAAGTGCAGCAGACGCTGGTTGCAATATCACCTCTAATACCAGCTGTTTCTGTACTTCCTCGCAGGTGTTTGTCTTCCACATGGCTGACAGCTGAATTCTGTTCAAAAAGGATGACTAAAGCTGCAATAGGTGCAAAGCCAAGTTTCCTCTTGGATTCTCTTCTTCCCCCTGCTGTGCCTCATGTGGCTGGCAGAGCACTGCCATTGTGGAACAGAGGTTGCTGGAAATAAATCCTTCTTAAGCAGACAGGCTTTTGTTCAGTTCTGACTCCAGGCTCCTAGCCCAGTCTTGAGCAATCTGCACTGAGAAAACTCTGTGCATCCATGGTAAGGCTGTTTTTTTAGAGGTTTCTAGTCTGAGCCAATTTGTAGTAAAGAGAACCATTTTCTGAAAGACTGTGTTCTGGGCAGAGGATCTTCATTATCGGTCTTGTCCTAGCATATTCTCTGAGATTTCCATCAAGTTAGGCTTTGGATTTAGATGCAGATACAATCATTCTTAGGTTTCTATATCTGTATTTCTTTATGCGGACTAGTTGCGGAACAAACCAAGGAGGCATACTGTATTCTTGTACCTCTTGCCTGTTAATTAATTAATCCTTCGCTTTTTTCTATACAAATGGGTGAAAGAAACAGTGCATGCACATAAATTTTTCTTTCTGAAAAAGGAACATGTGATTCAACAGCTTATTTCCTGTCACGACCAAAATTTCATCACGTGAAATCCAAGGTTGCTCTGTGCTCTAAAACAGTTAGCACATTATTCATCTTTTTGTGGACATGCAAGAGGCCAAATAATTTTGTGGGCTTTCCTGCTCCTTTTCCACTGCTCTTGTTACCACTTCCAGAAGCCAGTGTCTGTAATGTCTTTGCACAAGTCTACAAACTGAGGCACTTTTTAGAACCAAGATTTTTTGGATGCACTCATAATAGCATCGTGTTTGTGAAGCATTTTGTATAACTGTTCAAAGAGCATCCTTCTCTCATTTTCTTAGTGATGATGGTAGACAACCCCTCCTGTCTATCAGTTAGAAGCTGTCAACCCCTGTCACCCAGGTTCTGAGCATTTCTAGCCAGTCTTCACCTGTCAGCTATTTTTGTTGAATGCTTTGGTGAATCATATAAAAATTGTATAAGTGTGACTTTTGCTGTGATATGCACTTTACAGACCCTTCACTTCTTTTGCAGCTAAAAAGAGAAGAATAAGGACTATAAAGAGTTCCCATGTTTCTTCTCTAACTGAAAGTCTGAAAATTCACATTCACGTGTCTGTATCCTGTTCTGCAGAATGGCAGGGCAATTTTGCAACAGCTATGAGCTTCTGGGTAGCAGCTTTGTTGTTCTTTTCATTCCCACCTAAGATGCTTGCTTTTCCCCATTCTTATTCCACCTCAAGCAACACATTCGATTTTTTGTTATCTACATGTGACACTGTTACATGGGGTTTTTTCCTGGATTTATTTAATGGATGATCTTTGCCTAGACTTCATCTGTTACAAATTGCCACATCCAGGCTTGGACTCCTATGTTTAAACACCTTGACAATACACTGCTTTTTCAGATTTTTCTATTTTCTGAAAGAATACCTGAATGTACCAACATGTCAAATATCTTAGAAGCAACAAAGCATACAGAACAAATGAGAAAAGCCATAAAACAAAATGTCAGCTGATTCACAGTGTACCTGATTATTTCATTTCCGAGGTATTAACCACGCTGTTGCTGTGTTGGCTATGTCTAAAAGGAAATGTGGAAACTTCCTTTGGCTTAGAATACTGATGATACTAAAGATACTAATGCTTATCTGGTATCTTTTAAATATTCAATATCTTGTGTCCTTTTATCCAAGATTAAGACAGATGGGTTTTGAATCAACAGACTACACTTGGGTAGCCAGATAGGGTACCAGATGGGTATCCTTATTCACTTACATGAAGTTCTGTATTGTTTCCCTTGGGAAATATTAAGAGTAGCATGTTTACTAGAGAGCCAGCCACACTAAAGGCTTTGTTTGTTCAATTGACTGCTGCTTATAGGCAATAATTGCAGCATGACAGAAGGTAACAGACCAACATATTCATTTTTCAGTGCATAACTACAGCCTGAGCATAAATAGCTGGGATTACTATGAGTGGGAAGAACCATTTAGGTATACAACAGAAAAGAAAAATATATAGAGAATTATTTTTGCATAAAGGTTTCCTTGGTCTCTTTAAACCTGTCCATTACTTATGAAGCCACAATATTTCTTAAAATGCTTTAATTGAAAGAGATTCTATAGAGATACTGATATCTTTTATTAGACTGACTACATATAGCCGTAAAGAGTGGACCATTTTAAGTGTTTTATAGCATATTGTAAGTACCTTAAATCTGAGTGGATAAATGTGCACATATGAAAGAACACATCTTTCTTTCATTAGGTAAGTGTAACAGCATTAGCCAAATTCAGCCATGACTGGGAGAAAAAACAAAAGAAAAGGTAAAAAAAGGTGAGTCCCTGGGAGGAGTGCTGTGGGGAGGATGCCTGCATTCTTCAGAATCTTCACTTAGAATCTGGCCAGGGCATCGTTCGGGGTTCCTATCTACTTCAGTGCAGCCAGACTTGCATTGTCTGTCTCCTTCTGAGGTTTTTCAGCCCTTCCCCAGCTGTCTCCCCTTCACACAGCCCAGTAAAGTCCAGGTTCAGCCAGAGAACAGACAGGAAGTGGCCTTTCGCACATCCTGAGCCCTCCAAGTCCTAAAGAAATTGATTTGTTGGGCTTAGGCCCTACTGCCTCACCCCAGTGCTACATGCTGTGTAACAGGGCTGGTGTGGGCACTTGTCCCCAGAGAGGACCGGGAGCTGTGAAAGTTAATCAGAGATTAATTCCTGCCTCTTGGTGAGAGCAGGCCATGTTTGCCACGGATGTCGGAACACACTGACATGTCCCACAGAGCAGCTTCTGCAGGTCCCTGCCTCAGGACACGGGTGCTTGTGAGTCTCACTGCTGGAGATCTCTATATGTTATATATAGTCAGTCCTGGTACCTAAAGCGACATGTGGCCTTCACTGCTGAACTGTAAGCCTGGCCAGCACATAAGCCTTGGTGTAACCCATTCCTTTGAGCTACGCCTACATTATGTACGGCCGAGATTATCGCTATTTTTTTTTTTTAAGCTTTCCATCAGCCATTTGTCCCCGAACTGAAAGAGCCAATTCGAAAGTAAGAAAAGCTTAGGGACGGAACAGGCTTTCAACAAAAACTGCGGAGAGCAAACTGGGGAAAGCGAAGGGAAGTTGTTGCGACCAAGAGCTCCCTCTTGCGTATGACAGCAAGAGCAGAAGGTCCCTGCCCGCGCAGGTCTCGCCCTTCTGCTCTGCAGAAGCAAGGGCAGCCTGCGGGGGGGCGTCCCGGGCCGAGCCCCCGGCAGCGGCTTCCCGAGCTGACGGCTTAGCTCTGCTCTGGGTACGTCCTGAGCTTTGTCGTGGCAGGGTGGAAGTACGTTTCTATAACGTAAAAACTTTTTCCAACATTTGCAATCATGTTTATTTCACTAGTTTGTCTTAAAAGAAAAAAAAAAAAGGGAAAGAAAAAAACACGACAGAACTGACATTTTGAAACAAATTCTTATCCATTTGAACTTCTTACTTACAAATATGTTTTTTAAAAGTGTTGAAATTCAAAGTGTTATGTTTTCGTGAATACAGGTTCACGTATTCTTCTTGGCAGTAAGACTGGAGGCTCTGCAAGAGTGCGTGTGGGTTATTTCAGAGGGTAACAGAGGTCACAGCTTTCCCAGTAATCTCCCTTCTTCTGATTCCATGCTGGCCAACTCCTTGTACTGCAGCAGGTCTCAACTTCTTCCTCTGTGAAGCTGTACATGTAGAAATACAGTAAATGCTTGATTTTGGATGCAGCTAAATTTCTTTTTCATCTAAAACATTTATTTAAATGTGTTGTTTTCTTGGGGTGTCCTGTCTGGATGTGTTTTGGCTTTTATGTAATCACCTATCATGAGCATAGACAGTAGTGCACTGACTTTTTAGACACAAGCAAGCTCATTTCTTGTTCACTGCAGTTTTCAAAACATGAGAACAGAGGTTAGAAAATGCAGCGAACCTTAAAAGAAAGGATAAATTCAAGCAGTTTTAAGGTCTGGTGATTTTCTTCCCCCACAGCATGACTTTGCACAAATCACACTGAAACTGTGGGATGAAACTGTGTTAGTGGTTAGTATACCTGACCACCTCTCAAGTGTTTTGCAGGTGACAAAGTTGTTCAGGGCTGCTTCTTTAAGTATGAAAAGGAAGATTAATTTGTATTATAACCTGAGTGGCTTATTTTAGTAATTTTAATGTATCAAAAATGGAGCACTGTACTGGCAAGTAAGCAGGAATTAGTAACTGGATATCAAGGTCTATTATTTATGTAAAATCTGTCAAAGCAAGCCCAAAGCAAAGATTTTGAAAGCTGAGGTACTTAAAGTGGTGAAGCTTTACCATGTTAGGTAGGTTTGAGCAGTGAGATAAAGCACACCGTGGAATGTACTTTCAGTGAGAATTAAATTAAAATGGTAAAGTGGATTTATTTAACTGTTACACACAACTAGATTTCTGGAAAGGTATGATGGCCACACAGACTAAGGAATTTTATGAAAACACCTTTCAAAACCTTCAATAGGGAGGACTGCATATTAGAGGACTGTAAAGGTGAAGAACAGCTTTTTCTGTTTTACTACTCAAATAACAAGAAATGTTATTTCAGTCGTAAGATCTCATTTTATCTGCCTGAAATTACATCCATATCTACAGCCTCTAATATTGACAAAAGGTCTCTAACTGCCTCAGGAGAAAAGATTTAAAACTTGTCTCAGCTACAAAGCAGAGAAGAAGAAATACAGACACCCGAGTTTCCTCTACTTTGTGAGTCTATTCAGTCTTTCCGCAGCTGCTTCCATGTGCGTTTCTGAAGAAATGAACTGCTTCTACCACTACAGTTCATTAGCATTCTTCAGGAGAGCATGTGTTAATGAATGCCTGCACAAGAAATGCTTGCTGTTTGACAATTTTAATCTTCCACAGATAGAAAGTCACAACATACCTTTAGAAAGTTGAAATCAAACCAATCTAACAGTGAAATGAATCCTTGTTTTTTCTAGTCTTTGACAACTATGTTCCAACTTTACCTGTAAGGTAAAAAAAGCACATTAATAAAATTATCTAGCTGTGTGTGTACGTTTGGGGGAGGTTATAATTCAGAATTCTGCTTGCTAGTATTCTGTCACAATAGAGGAAAAATGATAAAGATTCTTCTCAAGCAAGAACTACGCTGAAGACCATCTGAAACTTAGTCTCACCCTAATTAGATTGTCCAGTATGAAAGAAAAACTCTACATATGACTTCCTCTAAAATATATTTATTGAACTTATTTTGAGTTTAACATTCAAATATTATTTGTGCAGTAAGAGAATAAAGACAGCATATGAAATTTTATTATATCACAAACAGAATGGTTACACATGGAGATAGAACAATGGAAACTGGGAAGAATCTGGTAACAGTGACAGCAGCACCAGCAACCTGGAAAACCAGCAACCTGATTAATTTTTTTATTCCTTGTAAGAATTACCAATTATTAACTGGCTAACTCAAGGAAAATTACAATGAAATCAGCAAGTACAAAGGCATATGTAATGTTCTTCTAAATGAGGAAAGCTCAGATCCCTAGTGTTACAAATTAATATATAGTTCCATGTATCATTTAGGGAATTGGGTATCGCTGTGACTGGGGTGTTTAGGAACAAATAAGCCAGTTTCAAGCTTCACAGGATGTACTGATGTTCATAAGCAGTTCACGATGCTAACAGTTAATTCTTAATTACTATCAACCATTATTGCTACATACACAAAACAATTAGTCCTTAACAAATCTATCCCAGATGACCTGGGAGTACACAACACAGTGGAGCTGATGCTACGTAGTTAGTGCTGATGGCTGCGCTCCATGGTGGTCCTTAGTCACCAGGACCAAGGTGATCAGGCTTGAGACCTCCTTGCAGGCAGTTTGCCGTCTTCGTTCTTTACTCAGCTCATGTTTTATACTCTCCATCCAAGATCCAAAAGGAAAGGAAGTGATCTTATCTGCTCTTGATGACTTATTTGGGGGACTGGGACATGTTCTGGGTGTTGCTTATTCTGAAGGTGCCACCAGACACCCTTCTTGCCTGCTCTGCAGAATTGTCTTGGTCTTACCAGGCATCTTTCCCCTTCTGTTTCGTTGTTTGTTTATTTGTTGACAGGTTTCCAATTGTCATTTCTTAGGTAAGCCTGATTTTGCCTATTTAGCAAGGCTTTAAGAAAATAGCTGGAAAGGGTGACCTAGGAAGGAGTAAGCTGTACAGGATCACTTTGGGTTGCTATGAAAAATCACAGAGTGAGACTTCCTGAAACGTATCTCTTGCCACACGAAGGAGAAGGTGATTGGGAATGCTCTGCAAAGGCATACAGGTCCTACAAGCCTGTAGTCACTGATTTAAGTAAAATGGCTGAAGCTGCTTCCTATGGCACAGATAATCTGCTTTTGAGCTATCTCAACTGTTGGCTGACAAATGCAATCTGAGATAAAAAGAGTGTGTTTAAATGAAAACAGCAAAGATCTGAGGGCTAATTGTAGGTGGGTAATGTCTGCCTCAGAGGTGGGGGGAATACACGGTAAAGCATCTGCTATCTCACTTTAATCCACATCTGAAAATCTACCAGAGCCTTCAACGTACGAATTTGGGGTGCCTCCGTCCTGTGAAATCCACAGTCCTCCAACAGATGCGCAGGCTGCTCATGCAGTGCTGAGAATGAAATTTGCAGGCTCCAGAAGCCGGCTCAGGAGCCACCCAGTTGAGACTGGAGGATTATGAAGCAGCATCCCCTGGGGTGCCTCTGAAGCCAGGAGGTGCTTCAAGCAGGTTAGCCCTTTTCCAGAGGAGCAAAATGGGAGGCCAGGCCTACCCCTGACGAGGGCATCCTCCTGCCTGGGAGATTGGAGCCGAGTTTTCTTTTTCCTGCCCTGCCCTGCCTGATTTACCACAGAGCTTGAAATAAACATAAGGATGGGGGTTATCTTTGATTTCTTCTCCCGAATCCGTGTTACCTTGTAACAACAACTGAGTATTTACTGGAGCAGAACTTAAAGCCCACACTGCTGCAGCCAGGGTGAGCACTTTAATCGGTGCTTTCTCTCTACGGGGTGTGTGTGTGTGTGTGTGTGTGTGAACGTTTAACCACCTGTGAAGCAGAGCCCTTCAGGTTCGTTCCTGCGCGTTGCGTTTCTCGAAGGCGGAGAGCTCCGAGGCCTCTCTCCGCGGCTGTCGGGCGGCGACAGCCCTCTGTCTCAGCTCCAGATCGTGCCCCGCGGGACCCCGAAGGCAATTTAACCCGTTCGACGGACGCAGAGCCAAACATCCTGACAGGACCGGGGGGGCCCGGCCGGGCCGGGCCTCCCCTGGCCCCGTTCCATAGACGCTGGCGGCACCCCCGGCCCCGCCCCGAGGCCCCGCCCCTTCCACGTCCGCAAAACCACCCGCGGGGGTGGGGGGCGCTCACCCGGAAGTGCTCCCGGAGGGCGACACCGCCCAGCGAGGGTGCTTCCGGGTAGCAGCGCGCTTACCCGCTCGGCCTCTCCGCCACGCCGCCTCCGCCTCCTCCCGCCGGGCCGTCCTCCGCCCACCCCCGTCCCCGTCCCCCCCTCGCCTCTCCCCGCGTCGGGCGATGCCGCTGCGGGGCTCCCGGGCCGCGGGGCCGTGGGGGCGGCGGCTGCCGCTGCTTCTGTTGGCGCTGGCGGCCTGCGCCGCGCGGGCCTCCGAGATCACCTTCGAGCTGCCCGACAACGCCAAGCAGTGCTTCTACGAGGAGATCGCCCAGGGCACCAAGTGCACCCTCGAGTTCCAGGTAGCGGGGCGGCCGGGGGCGGCCTCGCGGGGAAGGGCCGGCCCGGGGCCGGGGCCGGGGCCGGGCCCGGGGCCGGGCGTGCCGCGCTGGCGGAGCTGGGCCCCGGCCCGCCGCCGCCTCCGCCGGGGAGTGGTGGCCGAGCGGTGGGTGCTGTCGGGGGAGCCGCTCGGCTTCGTTCGTGAACCGCGGGCTGCTGCGAGCAGTTGTCGGGAGAAGCGCCTGGGGGGGTGAGCGGTAGCTGGAGCCAGGGCTGGGTTTGCAGCTCGGCTGAGGAAATCGTGCACGCTGCCCCGCGCTCTGCGGGGGGGGCGAGGGGCGAGTTTAGCTCAGAGCCGAGAAAGGCGCACGAAGTTGCCCCTGAAAACTGGCAGCGTCTTTTACCCTGATCGCTGCCGCGCAGCGTCCCAGCCCAGCGGCGTGGAGAATACCTAAAGAACAGCTGCCCAAGGAGATGCCGTGAAAGCGGTTTCCTTGTGGTTTACGAAGCATTTGCACTATGAGCACGATACAAATGAAGGAGCTTATGCTTCTTATTTCAGAGCATGGCTCAAATTGAGGTCACGTAGCAAACAGTAAGAAAGCCGCAGAATAGGTATGTGGTATCAGCACAGTGTCCCAGGCACGTAGTGAGACAGGGAAGAGTCTTACAAAAAATAAAACCTGCGGGTAGCCAACATCTTATTGACAACTATGGCTAACATGCACATATTAAGTGAGGCTGCACGGTTTTTTCTTACTTTTCCCAGTTTCTAACAGTTTGAACATGCAGCTCTATCATGATGATAGAGCACGCTGTTCAGCTTCAAGGTGTTTTGAGCAAACAGCTCTGACAGTTTTGGTGCCTTTGAGTGTATCGGCAGGGTTGGAACCTTTCAGTCTGTCACTTCAGCTGGTGAAGTCACTGACAGCACAGCAGCAGCATGAGAGAGAAATCATCCTTTGCAATGGGAATCACAGTTACTTTTGGGGGCTTTTGAAGGGGCTGTGTACTTTTATGGTCTGACTTTTCCTGTTGAAGTTCCGTGTCTTTCTCTTTCCTGCCTGCTGTCCCACCTTTAGTATTTTGGGGAATGTTGCTGCCAAATATTGGTCCCTCTGTCCTACAAGTTCTAGTTCTCAAGATATCTTTTTCTCCTACCCAAATGTTTCTTGTCCCTGCCAGTTACTTTAATAAAGTCTTTTCTGTGCAGTACTTTTCCCCCCTGTTTTGAAGTGGATGTCATTGGAGGTTGCTGGGCAGATAAGCCTGCCGTTGTCATTTTTGTCGGTGATCAGAACAGGAGTAGCATTCTTAAAAAGAAAGTCTGGCTTTGGCCAGCTGCCAGCAGACTGAAGCGCTGTGTGCATGTCCTTTGGCTGTATGTCTTAAGAGCTGACAGGAGGCTCAAGCAAGCTCTGTGGGAAGGAATCCTAGGGCAACTTTAAGATCTGGCAAATCTTTACCATGTGTATGTAAACTGGCCCTTCTGGAGTGTGTGATGTAACTGAATGTGAGTGACTTTCATGTAATTGGCAAAAGGCATGGCCCCTGTCAACTTTGAGATCATACTTCAAAAGTGAACCATCATTTCATTATAGAAAATCTTGGTTTTGTTTTTCCTTCCAACCAGGTAAGCATTTATGTGTGAAAGTCTCAACTAGATGCAGACATCCAGACATCCAAAAATATTTTTTTTTTCTTTGTATCCTGTCATCACATTTTTGGAGAAACTATGAAGATGCTGCTTACCAACTGAATGTTTTTAAAACTTCCTGTTTGCAGAGCAGCTACTGCTCAGATCTCTTGTTATTTCAGTTGTACCATTAATGTTATCATTTTAATAACTTGATACCTAAATAAACTGATGTCAGTTTAAATAACACTATGTGAACCGAAGTGCAGCTACTCGGATACTAAAATTTTTCAGTCATTTCAGCACACATATAAGAGGGACCTACCTTTAGATATAAGTCTCTTCCTCATTCAGCATGCTTTATCTTAAAAGCAAAAAGTTTGGAGCAAGGATTAAGTGTGAAAGTATTAGCCTAAGAGTCATCAGAACACCAAGTTATGAATACCTAAGCTACTGATTAGTCTTTCTGTAGAGGTGGGATGGCTAGTCTACCCAGCAATATGCTGTAGACCCAAGAATGATCAAAGCCTGAAAAACAAACCCCTTGAGACAATCGTGAAGTTTCAAGTCACTCGTTAGGCATTATCCGGATGTGCTGTTTTTTGGGAAGAAATGCTGTGGCTAACTGTGCAGGAGGGAGGCAGCAGACCACCCCACCCTATCCCCCAAACATTGCTCTGTTCACAAGCACACGGGAAGACTAGCCAGGTTGAAATACCTGTTCTACTGGTCGAACACCATTCCTGCAGCCTAAAGCAGCTTGAGCTAATAGGGTGGTTGCACTCTTTTGGCTGAAGAGAAAGGAGCTGTTTTACTGCATGTTAGCAATCTCGGGCAGCTGAAAGCAGTTCCATGGAGGACTTGTGCATACAGCAAATGGTTGATTTGTTGCAGTAATGTCTTTGCTGCCCCATCAAGTTTCATCTACTGTAGCCTTTTATGTTGTGCAATTATTTATAACAAACTAACTAAAATTGCTCTCATAAACGGTTTGAAAATATAATTGACATTACATATGCTGAACCTAAAATATTTTGAATTATGTTCTTCGTGTATTCCGTAAGAAAATAATTTTGCAGACTTGCTTTGAAACATATTCAAATTAATGCATTGTATTTTAAAACATTTGTTAAAGCAAAAAATCTTGCAGTGCCACTTGACAAGTCATACTTCTTAGAAGAAATGTTTAAATCTGTTTTGTTAAAAGGAGAATTTCTTGGGTTTTGTTTTCAGGTGATCACTGGAGGTCATTATGATGTTGACTGTCGGTTGGAAGATCCTGATGGCATTGTATTATACAAAGAGATGAAGAAACAATATGATAGCTTCACGTTTACTGCATCCAGAAACGGAACATACAAATTCTGCTTCAGCAATGAATTCTCTACTTTCACACACAAAACTGTGTACTTTGATTTCCAGGTTGGAGAAGATCCACCACTGTTCCCTAGTGAGAACAGAGTAACTGCACTTACCCAGGTAAGATGCTGTTCGTGTTTGAGAGCAGCTGTTAGGTGGAGGCAATGTTTTTTTTCAAGTTCAGCTGCATTAGATATTTATATCAGTTTTGAAAATCAACAGATTGGAGCTTTTAAAATAATCTGAATTACTACAGATAAGCTTTCTTTCTGAAGATAAGATTTATAGAACACAAAACAGCTGAGAAGGAATCAGCAAGTGCTTAAGAGAAAATTAGGGTAGTAACTTAAACTCTAGGCCACTTTATTTTTTTTAAGGGAACCTCCTTTTAATGCCATGTTTGTGTGCCTCTTGAAGTGTGGATTTCACAAACTGTAAATATTGGTGGATCAGGGTTTTAAAAATTTCCAAACTTTGGAGAAACTTTGAGAATTGTGTTTATATTTAAAACCATAGAGTCTTTTGCGGGGGAGGACTTAAGTTGACCTCTCATGTAACTGCCATTTTTAAAATGGAGAATTCTAGCAAAATAAACAAACGAACAAAATCAACCATATTGAGCTGGCTATTTGTCCTTTATAAGACACTACAAAGTGTCAGAGCGTTATTATATTCTCAGCATTTTACAGTTTTGTACTGCCTCTACCCAATCTAAATCCATCAAAACTTCCCTTGGAACACTCACTTCATGAATTCCCACTAATGTCGTTGCATTATAACCATCACCAAACCTCGCTTTAAACAACCATTAAAGAATGCTGGACGTGGTCACTATTTTGCTAGTCTCAACTCAACGGTGTAGATACCGGTTCCCAAATGCCAATCTTACTTGAATTTACCTCACATAAGTCTGCAGTAGCTGAGATCTATAATGAGTAGATGACTTGCTGTGAATTCAACTACAGCTCTTACCTCTTTCTTCTTGTCACTCTTCTTCTCTGCTTTATTTTGTATCTGATTCTTCATCCTGTATCTTTCCATTGCTTTTCCCTACTTTAGTCTTCATTCTGTTCAGTCTGTGTGTTCTGTTACATCTGGTTTTCCTTTTGCTATCTTGGATTCAGCAGGGGGATTTTGAGAATGCAGAACACGTGGTTCCTGGGTCCAGCATCTCTGCAGACCCTTGCAGCCTGTGGGAGAAGATTTATAAAAAAATAGTTTGTCACTGGGTTGTAGCTTACACAATGCAAATAAGTTATTTCGGAAAGGGAAAGTTAACTTTCAGAGTACAACACATCTTTGGTAAGAAGGTTCTTGTTGCAGTTTTCTTGAGGCTTGTAGGAAGACCAAATGAGGGCAGCCTTTCACAGGGACAGTAAAAGGTAAATCCCTAAAACCAGAGTGACTTTGTGTTTAAATCCCTTCTACAAACTAGGAGACCTCTATAATTTATCAGTGAGACCAATGGCAGAACTTAGTTTGGAAAACCTCTTCCTGAATTTTGTTGAGAAGAATATCTTAGACTTGTTCAGACACCTGTCTTAAGTCATCAACTTGAAGATGTTAGACACAGATATAAGTAACTGAGAGTGGCCCTATCAGTGTGTTAAATATTTCCTTTTATAATAGTTTGTGCTGTTTGATCTTCAGGAAATACTAATTTTAAGCCATAAAACAAAAACAAGTTGTGACTAGAAAGAAGGTATTTTGAAGATCTATTGATTAATCTCTTGGTGATCAAAACGCAGTGAGTAGTACTGACGTTTACTTACAGAAGATAAGCTGGAAGGAGTTACGTGAAAAATGATCTAGGGCTTAAATTGGTAATACTTTTTTTTTTAAATGAAAAATGACAATGAAGTTGAGCAATTTGTTAACCACTTTTTGCGCATGTGACTAAGAGAAGGGTCTCCTGCCGAAAGAACATGTTGCGTTTAGTAATGTAGATTTTAGGATATTGTGCAATTTGAGTGAGAATTATGCAGTGAAGAATGTCATACTTGTGAAACACAGGAGCATTTAATATATACTATGTGAATCTTAATGCTATAAGCAACTGCTTATTTTCTGGTATGTGTGGAATTAACAATGGGGGCATCACTGACATTTCAAAAATCTTTCTAATGTTCATTTTGAACCCAAATATACATGAATTTAAGATTTGTTTAGTCATTCTCAGAGCTTCTTGCTTTTTATTACATCTACAGTTTTACACTCTTCTGTATTTAAGAGTGAGTCGCATTCCTTTGTGTAAGTTAAATGTTACAGCATTTACAGTATTTCAGTCTGACAATGGACTGAGTTAATCCTTAGCTTGCAAAGTTACATGAATCCTAATTTTCAATATCAAACCAGAAAACTTTGCAGAAAAAGCATTAGAAGGGTTATTAATTCAGTGGTGTCTATTTGTTTGCTTCTCTAGATGGAGTCTGCATGTGTTTCAATTCATGAAGCTTTGAAGTCTGTCATCGATTATCAGACTCACTTCCGCTTGAGGGAAGCGCAGGGCCGCAGCAGAGCAGAGGATTTAAACACAAGGGTGGCCTACTGGTCAATAGGGGAAGCAATCATTCTTCTTGTCGTTAGTATCGGGCAGGTCTTTCTCCTCAAAAGCTTCTTCTCGGATAAAAGAACCACAACAACCCGTGTTGGATCATAACTGGTAGTGGTAATGCTTCAGGTCATTGTGTGTACTCATCTGTAAAAAATAACTGTTCTCCAATTAATTGTAAGTGCAAAGGATCTGAATATATGCAACATTCAAATGTGTCTACCCCATATCGTATTAAAAAATCACAAAACAAACCCAAAAAGTTATGAAAGGGAAACAGGATTTGAAATATTCTAAAAATACTTCAGAACTTGAGTGCTTTCCGATTCCTGTATTAAATATCTGGCAGTGACCAGCCTCTTTATTTCTACTGATTGTAATCCAAACTGAGTTTGATTTTTACCAGTAAGATTAGCCATCTGCAGTATAACACTTTAAAATAGCCCAACAGTCTAGTGTCTGACATGAGACAATATATATAAAAATTTGATTTGATTTTTGTTTTCAGGCTGAATGTATTTGATTATAAAACCAAATGTGATGAACTGCAGTGCATTCTTTTGATTTGCTGTTAAAAAAAATAATCCAATGGTACCCCTTGCTTATTTGTAAAATTGTTGCAAGCTTGACACTACATCATGGTGCAAAGTCTTCATCAGCCTGGTAAGTCTCCATCTTCAAAACTTACTAAATTTTATACTTGAGTATGTTTGCTTAAACGTACATTCTTCTATATTAAAATAAACCCATTTCTTCTTTGACAATGTTTGTTTTCCTGAAGAAATTGTAAGCTGAGACTACTCAGGAAATCCACTTTCTATATTAAAAAATCCAAATCTCCAACGTTATTTAAAAAACATGCAATAAAATAGGGAGTCTTGTAACTTTGTCACTGAAACTGTATAGTTTCTGCACTCATATATGCTGCTGCTTTTTGGATTTAAGACGAGAAGTAGCTTGGTTTGTTAAGCAGCACAGCACCAGCACTGGATGAGGTTGTATTATGTGTTAGGCACATACAAAGCGTTTTACTAAATTGTTTTCCTATTAAGAGGCCAATTTGATATTGATACTGCATTGCACAAGTGCTGTAAATTTTACTTTCCTGTGTGTGGTGCACTGATACATGATGGCCTTGTGCATCTAATTGCCACTCTTTTTTGTTAGTGGTCAGGAAGTGTTTTAAGTATTTCAGGTTATCTTTTTGGTAGAGTTATAGTTACATTGTTTCCACTGCTCATGTCTTTAATAGCTTATGTACTGTAAAGTCTTGGTTTATTTGGATATGGAAGGTAGTAAATGTATGTACATACAAGTAGCTTGAATTGAGCTGGTCATAATAAGGCTAAACTCTTTCAATTGGCTCTGGAGAAATATGTAGACTGACCAGTTCTTTCTTAAGTGCACACAAGATAAACTAAGGTGAAAAATTTTGTTGTATATTACTGGCTAATTCAAAAGATGCTTCTTAAGTTCTCAGCAAGCAGAGAAAGAATGCTAAACCTTTAATAATTGCCTGTATTTTTTCTAGCAAAAATTTGAAATTGCATGTACAGGTAACACTTGAGCAGTCTGAAGAATTGATCTGAGATTGCTTGATTTTAAAGTCTTCTGATGGCCGAAAAAAATAAAAGTTCACCTGTTGTGAACTGAACGACTGCTCTTTTGGAAACTGAAGAAAAACCTCAAACAGCTCAAAAATTACTTAAAAGGTCATGGGGGTATTAAAAAACTTAACATATGTAAAATTCAGGATTATATGTAATGTTCTTCTGTCCTGTACTGAATTTTAAATATTGCAGTCCCATTTTGGGATGCAAGCTTCCCAGAAACAGTGAGACTCACAAAGATCAGAAAACAAAAAAAATAGTGCTTTCTTATGATACAAATCTATGCCTGCACACAATATTCTTGATTGTACCTATATGCTTTATTCTTGTGTTTCAGCAACTAATATTCACTACTTTTTGTGCTGCGTTGCACACAATAATGAAGCAAGTGGTACACTTTGGGTGCAAGTGTCACATGAAAATATGATTTAATTTTGATAGCGTTCACTGTCATCTTCTGGAGTTTGAATATCACTTGTGTAGCTTTAATCACAACAAAAGCATTTGTTTTAAAGATTGAAACGTGTTTGGGTTTTCTTCCACTGACTTGTTCTGTGTGCTGTCAAAATTGGTAAACAATGGGGTAAAACAGATAATGATTGGCCATCGCATACATGTCTCTCTATTCTTTCATGTTTGAATGTGTGAAGTGGGACTGTTCAGCTCAATATTAATCCCACTGCAGAGGCTTAGTGGACTTGACTTTTGCATTGAAGTTAGGTATCCAAACCAATCTTCTGATATCCTGCTGCATAATATGCAGCAATAGCTTAAAAATGCCTTTATTTTTGTGTTACTAAAAACATGGCACAAATACACATGTTTAAACATAGCTGTATATAGTTTTTAAAATAAGTGACTGAATAGGATATAATAAAACACATGCTAACGCAGTGGGTGAAGAAATGCGTTGTGACTTTTGGTTAAAGGTGCATCTTTTTAATATATGAAAGGAATAGTTTGGTTAATGGTGTGATACATGAGTAAACACCCTGCGTTAAAGGGGATATAACTGTGTTTTTAATTGCTAAAGGCCCTGGGTTTCAGCTATTCCTTGGATGTTTTATGTTTACAGAACTTCTCATGTCCTTGTCAGTTCTTGTTTTAGTTTGGGGGGGGGAAAAAAAGTTTAGTTTGAATAAGAGAAAAAGCAGACCCTGTGAATATTGTATGGGAAAAATAAAAATTAATATATGAATGTGGTCTAATTGTTTTGTTTGCACGTGGGAGTGGGGAGCATTATTCTTCAAAAAAGCTTTGAATAACGATTTGAGTAGTCAACTTTTATTTTAACACATTACAGTTAATCTGCCCCTGACACTTGATCATTACTTCTATTGCTGTACATCACGAAGTGTACCGGTTCACTGCTGTTCATAATTGGCTGTGCTTTCAGGTCACTGGAAAAACTCACGTTTCGGCAAGATAATGTGGTTACTGGCTCTTTGCTCAGCACTTCAGCAGTGCAGGTAGTAATATCCATAAATCTGTTCTTGCTGGAGTGGAATTCAAAGTATATGACTACAGGTGCCAGGAATGACTTGAGACATACTGCATCTTCTCACATTAATTCTGTAGATACAAGGTTAATATAGAGTGAGCTAGAAAAGTGCATCCCATTAGTGTTGTCTAATGATGAGATATAAACTTCAAATATGTAGTAACTAAGTGTGTGACTTGAGATATTTTATATTGTGTAGCTTCTTGCTGAATCTTGGCACATACTAGTTAAGTTTTAAAAACTAGATAGAATAGGCATCATTGCTGTGTGTGGCACCTTCCAAAATGGCTTTTTCGTGCTGTTTGTGTTTCTCCAATATTGGTAGCTGTACATTCACAATTTTTCAAGAATATTTATAGTACTTGGATTAAAAAAAGCTTTTGTCTAGAAGCATGGGTAAATTCTCTTTCAGTGATGTGTTATTGTTATGGTCAAGCAGTTGTCTGGGGGTTTTTTTAGGTGCCTGGCACCCAGGATTTGAAAGTAGCTTAAGGTAAGTTGTGGTCTGAAGCACTTTTCCACTGAAAGCTGATCCTCTTACAAAAAAAAAATTTTAGACAAAGTGAAAAGATGAGTCAGCAGATCAGCTGATTTCTATGATGATGAAGGCTTTTATCAAGGAGGAAGTAAAAATGTGCTGTGGACCACTGCAACCCATTTTAAACAGTTTTTTGGACTGCCAGGCTGCCGCAGGGCACAACTGCCTCAGGGGCACCGCAGGCTGGATTTTGTATGACTTATGCAATGGCAAAAACAATTGAGAGAAATATTTAAAGCCTGACCCTGCAGTTCAGCAGGGAGTTACAGTGTAACACATCAGTGTGCAGAAAGCTGGTATACTGCACCAGGTTACTCTAGGAGAGGTTCCACACTTGGTATGTGAGTGAAGTTCATGTGATACAGATCCAGTTTCCCAAATAGAGTGGGGTTTTGCAGCTTATAGTTACATTGTACATCTCTAAAAGAAAGCAAGCTTATTGCATATTATCAAGAACTCAGATTTACATGGTCTAATGCAATTCTGGAGTCATTGCTGTTGACTTCAGAGGGTTTTGTATGGATTTACCTTCAGGTGCCATCAAAGTGTGTCTCCTAATCATTATTCTTGATGTGCAAATGTTTTGTGCCTTTACTTTCTGCCTAACTGGACTCTTTACAGGAAGTAGATGTAGTAATACTAATGGAGAAATCCACCAGTAAGGGGAGCATCATCTAATGTCAATCATTATTTAAAACTAAGTCTTAGCAATCCTCACTACCATTACTGAGTTACTTCCCTCAGCTGCTGAGGTAGTCTCTATGCATTTACTGCTGATGAGTGCTAATTCTGCTTGTCAGTAAGACCATGGACATGTTCCTTGAAGTGATTAAAATCTTCCAGCGTCACCTGCTTTCTTATTAAAAACAGATTAAACTCCTGCTTCTGTATAGCTCAGTGGAGGAGGAGTCCTCCAGGGGTGAGATGAAACCAAGAGTTTTAACACAGGCTCTAAATGAGACAGATGCAAAGACTTTCACACTCCTCCCCTTGACTTCCACAGCTGTCAAATCAGGTTCCAGAAAAGTGAGGTTATGGCGCGCGCATACTGAGGATCCTACTGATCTTGACCGAGTAAGTGTTGTGAGACACGAGGGGAAGCAGTGACTTGACTCAGGTTAGTAAATACTCCAGTAACCCGACAGTAGGTGCTCTCAAAAGGTTCATGATTTGAATTAGAAAGCCCATGTTACAAACCTCAGGGCAAGATCTTTTGTAAGCATAACATGCTTTTACTTCGTGATACTTCTAAGCAGATTGATTTGACCCACTCACGCCTTCTCCCCCACCTGCTGACAAATCCAGGACATGTGCAAGTGGTCTGGTCAGCATCACTGGTGTGCAATAGTGATTTTAAGCAATTTGACTGCCTTGTGTGTCTCTGTTTATGTTTCTTAGCCTTACAGGCTGTTTTGCAGGTGGGCTAACAGGAAAAGGAGTGATATGGGATATGCTGTAGCTAGAGGCTGTTGAGCAGGACTTCCTAAATATTTTCATGGCCTGTATCTCCACCATGAGACACTGTCCAGCTCGGAGTGCAGTGAATGAGACACGATACAGCAGGATGCCACCCCTTCAGCAGCCTGCACTGTTCAGGTACATGTTAAGTAGCTGAATGCATTTTGTTGGTGTGCTCCCACAGGAAGGTTGTCGATCTGCCAGTTGTGTGATAGGGCACAGTCAGTGATCAGCTGCATATATGAGAGGTCTCCACTTGGTGGAGTGTTCCTGGTTTAAGCAAGAGCTTTCTTTTTAGGGATGTGATTGGTTCTAATCTGTGTGTTGGGTATTCTTTCCTAAATTTATGTACACGTATTTTCCTGATGGAAAGAACAGCAGATTTGTTTATTCCTTACTGTAAATGAATGTTCTTTATAAATTACCAAAAAGGAAGTATGTTGACAATTTTGATATGCAGGATATCATGAACTGAGGAGCAGCATTTTCCTTCTGGAAGAACTCAAACATGAGGGAAAAGGATTTGGGAATGTTAACATATTGATATGAGACAATTTTTTTGGCAATGCACTGCCTTTTGCTCTGGTGTTCGCAGAACACAATACCACTGGCTGTCAAGGAAGTGTTTCAACAGGGACAGAAAGAAGGGGGAAAGGGAGGCAGAAGAGAGAGGGGCAAGAGAAAGAGGAAAAGTGAGGGGGGAAGAAAGGGAAGGAGAGGACAAAGGAGGGAGGGAGGGAAAGAGGGAGTGAGGGAGGGAAGGAAGGAAGAAAAGGAGGAAGGAAGGAAAGAAGGGAGGAAGGGAGGGAGGAAGAGAGGCAAGGACTGAAGAGGGAAGGAAAGGAGGGAGAAAGAGAGGACAGAGGGGACAGAGCAGTGAGAGGAGCCCATGTGCCAGGTTTGGGAGGTTTGAGGAGTGCCCGGCTTGCTCCCCATGGACAAGAGGAAAGCAGGAAGCAAAAGCACGGGGAGATGATGCGAGAGCTAGAGAAGAGGGGACCAGAGTAGCCCAGGCAAACGCATAGCCTTCTCCTCTGGAGCTTGTTGCCTCCTGCTCCCAGCCGTGCCTTGCTCTACCACCAGCACACTGAAACAAATTTGTCGCTGTCTGATTGACTTCTGCTTACCATCACAGCAGATAAGGCATGCTTGTTTGGCAGGCTTACCATCTCCATAACCAACCTGTCTTTCTCCAGGAGGAAGGTGAGGTCAGATGAAACAGAAATGCTCGTCTTTCTTTTGCTGCTAGACTGTGATGCCAGGGGAAGATGAATGACTTGAGCACCTCCATGAAAACAGCCTGGTGATGAATTAGAATAGCATAGTGAAAAGGAAAGGAAAGAGGAAAGGAAGGGGAAAGGAAAAGGGAAAAGGAAAGGGAAAGGGAAAAGAAGGAAAAGGAACTACTACTACAGCAGGAGCTACTGCTGGTAGGATTCAGGATTCAGCTGAGAAGATGACACTTCTCTGCCAAAGGCCTCCCGGGATTCTGGGATAACTGTGGGATTTTAGCAGAATGTGAGGGTACAGGGAGTATGCAAAGAGGTGACCTTTGAGCACAAGCCTCTTGTCAACATCTGCATCTTCCCAAGATCATGCTCCTTCTCTCTTCTTCTCTGGTGGTATTTCTGCACTTCTTCTCATTCCCTGCCCTTCATCCATCCTTCTTTGACAGCCCTCCCAGTGGTGAGGTTGCCCTGGCCAACATCAGGCAGCAAAGAGAAACCAGAGCAGAAGTGTCAGTAGGTGGGCAGAGAGAGGGACTGGAGGCAGGCTGAGGGTATCGGACCTGTGACGAAAACAGCTTCCCCTCCTGCCCACTCTGCCCTCAGCGTCTGTTGTGCTGCCGGTGCGTGGCTGCAGCAGGATTTCCTGCAGGAGGAGGCACCACCAACATGGTTTGGCTAAGCCTTGGCGGTAGCAGGGACATGTCCTGCATGTGCTGGGACCAAAACCCAACAACCTTACTGCCAGTGATTCAAATTTGCCATACATCTACGATGCAGATATTCTGCCTCACGTATTTGATTTTGCCACCCATTTTCACGGGCTCTACACGGTACGGTGGAAGAATGTTCTGCCCTTAATAAACCGATCTCTTTTGTGGTTTCTCAAGGATGAGGGAAGGGCATGGTCATCACACCATGGGCCTCGTGCTTCCCCCTGCTGTGCAACCAAGAGAAAAGCACGGGTGTGCAGAAACTGTTTCCCTAGGTCCTGATCTTCTGAAATGTTAGTGTGGGCCTAGCTGGAGGGTACCGCCCTAACATCAACACTGTTTATAAGAGAAATCTTATGAAAAGATTCATTTTAGATGGATGAGGCATTTTACACTAAAAAAATATATATATTTAATTTTGACTTTGTACAGTTAAATAGTACTCACGGCTTAATACTCTTTGGAATATTTCGCTGTTGCCAGAACTTCTCTGCTTCTCCCACTCCCCTCTTACCCGAAGTACAATGCTTATGAAACGCATAATTTTGCATTTTATCCTGGAAAAGTCTTTGCTCATTGTTTTTCCTGCAAGCTTTGATGTTTATCTGGGAAACCAGAGCTGTGGGATGGAGCACAGTGCTTCCCGTTCTTGTTTTTTCCACTGTGCAGCTGATGGTGACTGCGGCAGCGATGGTTTGGCAAAGGCACCTGCCGTGAAGCTGGAGGGGTCTCGGGAAGGAACTAAGAGTATGGAAACAGTACCGCCCAGAAACAGAGGGCGGTGACTCGTGCCGCCGCCTGGTAATGCCAGTGCTTTCCGAGTTTGTGCCTCTGTTGTGACGGCTGCTCTAGAGAGGAGACGCTGGCTGTGACCAAGATGGGAGAAACTGAAGGAGTGTCCTCAGGATCAGGGTGATTTGAGATTCCCTGTCTGGTCTGTAATTTTGGGGTGCAAAACAGAGACGCTGAAGCCAGAGCATCCATCCATTCCTCAGCTGGCAAAGCAGAATGGAGAGAGCCGTGGAAGAAGCTCTGACTTGCAAGCCTTGCCTATGCTGAGACCGGTCATTCCTGCATTCCCCAAAACACACCAAGAAGTTGTTTCCCGCGCAGTTCAGGGCACCGAGGGAGGGTGAGGATGGGTTCACGTGCAAACGGAGGACATCGTTAAGAAAGCCCTTCCTCTGTCAGAACCAATCCCTGCCTCCTGATTTCAGGTCACCCCTCTCTGAAACCAAAGCGCCTCAGAGAGACAGGCAGAAAGCTGGCAAAGCATTTCCCAGGGGGTAAACACCGGTTCACCTTGGGAACTGCTTCCCTGCACCGCCTGTGCTGGGATGAAATCTAGCAACAGGCACGTTCTGTCTATGTGTCTGTGTTCTCACGCCTCCTGTGAAAGAAGCTGGGCTCCTCTGAATGCCAAGGCACAGCCAAAGGAGGAAGGACTGTGTGTTATATAGCGTGTGTGTTATATAGCGGTGTTCAAAATGCAATTTTCGGGGAGAGAAGCAATCAGAGCTCTACAAAGGAGCACACTGCTGTGATTCCTACCACCACGTAGCATGCAGCTGCAGAAACCAGCAGCAGAAAGGTCAGCTCTCTGCACCTTCTTGTGAAAGTTCTCCACAATTACACCATCACAAATCCACCGGCTATCTGCGGCCGGGAACATGGCTGTGACGCTGCCTCCTCCAAGACACTAGCGTGCCAGGTGCGAGCACCGAAGAACTGGTGCTGTCAGCGGCTGTTGAACATGAGAAGCCTTCGAAACAGGGGAACTCATGGGGTTATTCAGCCTGTTCCTTGGCCGGTCGCTGCCTTCCACACCCGGCTTCTTCACTGCTTCCAAAGACGACTGAAACCGAGCTCTGCACGCACATACACGAACCCCCAGGCGCCGGCACAGGCACCTCCAGCAGGACAAACCTCTACCCACCTTGGAGAGGCTCCTGCTTTGTCAGGCTCTGTGGGGTGCAGAGAGGAGTGCTGGAGGTGGCAAGGTTATAGCTCATCCCAACTCCTTTCACGGACAATAACAGAACTCAAGCTCAGTGGATTTTCTTTAATTTATTTTTTTTTAATATCAAACTGAATTTATTTTTTCGTTGTTTTATCCGTTTACTCTTTTTTATGCTACTTTCAACTTCTGTACATAGTCCTTTCCTTCCTTTGCTGTTTCTATCTCTTCCTTTCTTTGCACCTTCCCCTCCCTGATTGTCAGCTGAGCTATTTTCAGATCTTTTAGGGTCCTATTTTTCACCCACCTGGTACCAGATGTGCCAACATAATAATAATTCTCATTATTTTGCCCATAACTGCCGTCTCTTTGGGCCATTTTCCCAGCTGGCAAAGTTTTGGTCTTTCATCTGCAATTTTCTGACAGTAAGGTGGGTAAGGACAGAAGCAAGTGATTTCCTAAGGACTGCAGTGCAACAAGGAATGGCAAGCCAGAGCTTTTCTCTCTCAAGCAAAGCTGCTTTGAAAGGACTGGTGAACTCCCATCACGGAAAGGAAGAGATGCTGACAAAGGATCAGACTGAATGGATTTCAAAGGGGACAGGAAGCTCGGCTTGCAAGATGAGGCACAAGAATCTTTTTCCCAACAAGACTTTTGGCATCGCTTTAGCACCACTTCATGATGGTGAGCTGTCCCAGGAGAAGAGCTTTGTCAGCCCCCCACCCTGTTTGCACAGCCCTCCTGCCGGTGGCGGGAGTGCTCCGGCTGTAGGTGTGCAGCCTGCTGCGCCCAGCTGGGAGAGGAAGCCCCTGCCAAGCCCCTCAGGCACACCTGGGTTGGGGGGGACCGCTCCTTGCTGTCCCCACAGCAACACCCCACAGCGCGGTCCAGGGCTCCGAGGATGCTCCTTCCAGCTGGGCAGAGCTCAGGATGCCCTTCCTGGCACTGGGACCGGGTGGGGGCACCAGATGGGGATGGCCAGCAGAGACCACGGGTGATGCCCAGTTCGGTCCCCATCGGACCTGTGACGAAACCAGCTTCCCCTCCTGCCCGCTCTGCCCTCAGCGTCTGTTGTGCTGCCGGTGCGTGGCTGCAGCAGGATTTCCTGCAGGAGGAGGCACCGCCAACATGGCCCTGGGGCGCCGGGGACCCATGGCCGTGCCCCCCAGCTGGCTGGCAGCAGCCGTGGTGGGGCACGGGGGTGCCGGGAAAGGCACCAGGAGAAGGGGGAGAAAGCAGCACCCGGAGACTGTGTCAGGGAAACAGGAATTTATTTCCTTTTCCTTGAATCAAGGGTTGACGGAGCCCTGCTAGTGCCGCCGGCGGGGTGGCCTCTTGCAGGGCTGGGCAGAGTCCTGGGGGCCGGAGGCCTTCCTCTTTGGGGGGCGCCGGGGCCCCCTGGGCAAGCGGTCCCTGCCCCGGCCAGGAGCGGAGGGGCTGCAGCCCTGGGCGGAGGGACCTGCCGCCACCGCCTCCCCCGGCTCCTCCTGGGGCTGATCTTGCTCTGCAGGGACGGGCGCAGATGGGGGGCTGTCAGGACCCCCGCGGAGGGTGGCCTCGGACGTGCTGGCTTCCTCCTCCACGTCGGGGCCTGCAGCGCTGCTGGAGGAGGCCGGGTGGGAAGCGGGAGTCCGCCCCGGGGAGGCCGTGGAGCTGTGGCTGGCTGCAGGGCCGTCGTCCTCCCCGCCGGCAGCGCGGGGGTCCTGCTGGCCCAGGTGCTGGTGGATCGCCCAGCCGCACAGGCGAACGGCAGCGGTGATGAGCCGGGGGACGAATGTCCGCGTGTGTTGTGACAGGCAGTTCTGCAGCTTCTGCACCAACACCTCCTCGTCCAGGCCCCAGAGGCACAGGTGGGCCACAATGATCCCCTGCGCGGCGGCCGCCCCCCACCACTGCTCCTCGTAGAGCACCCCGAGCTCATATCGCAGCCAGGGCAGCAGGGGCCTGATGTTATCGGGGTGGCTCTTGAAAAAGTCCGCCCAGACCGCAGGAGGGAAGCTGCCCACCTGAGCCCAGGGCACCACCAGCCCCGCAGGCCCCTGCTCGTCCTGGTGGTCTTCAGCCGTCGGCTCTCTGAGGCTTGGGACACGCAATGTCAAAAAATCGTCCTCCGACCGCACTGAGAACAAGATGGCCGTCATCCCCGACCTGCACAGGGGGCAGTTTGGCTTCTGCCATACCCAGCGCAGTGCACAGCCTAAGCAAAATTGGTGGAGGCAAGGCGACACGTAGGCGATGTCGTCTTTGTCGTCGCAGCAGATGGGGCAGCTCCACTCGCTCTCGGTGGCCATGCTCTCTGCATGCTGAGGTGAGCTGGGAAGCGCTGAGGATAAGGAGCTGCTCCCTCTTGCTGGCGCTGCAGCGGCGGCTGTCGTGCGCTGCAAAATGGAGAGAGGCCACGGTCACTCGCTGTCCCGGGGAGGGGAGGGGAGGGGAGGAGAGGAAGAAATGCCCAGGCCCCTCGAGAAGGACACCCTCCTGGCTCCCCAAGCCCCATCACCCGCCCCACGGCTGCTCGGGGGGGACGTTTCCCCGCACGGCTCACCTCCGCTGCCGCACGCGCACCCCGCGGTGCCCGGCTGCCTGAACCAGGCCGGGCTGGGGAAACACGGGGCATGGCTCTGGGACGGGCACTGAGAGCTGCCGATGGCAGCCACCAAAGCACCACCCAGCACCCGGAGAAGCCTTGCTCGACCCTCCAGACCTCGCAGGCACGCTCGGCAGGAGTCCAGGCACGAGCCAGACTGGCCAAGGCTCTGCTGGTGCCCGAAGACAAGCAGCGAGGGACATGAGGTCACAGTGCATCGCCCGCTGATGTCACAGGCCACCGCTCGGCCTTCCACCCCCACAGGTGCACAGCATCTGGAGAAGAAGAAAACAGCGTTTCTTGTTTTCATCTTCTACATTTCCGTGTTGCCCTGGCTTGGTCACCTGCAACACACGCCCATGACTGTGTGTCTCGTCCCCACTCCTGACGCCTTGCAGAGGTCTCCTGCAAGGGGGAGCCTGGTGGGAACAGTCGGCGTGGACTGCCCGCGGCTGGGTGACGTGTCCCCCAGCTGGCTGCCTTTCCCCGTGCAATGCCGGGATTTGCAGAGGGGACCTGGGTGCTTAGTGGCCAGCCCTGGGTGAGAGTCTCCCGGCCTGCTGGGTCGTGCCCCCCGCCGGCGGGGAGAAGCCTAAAGGGGCATTTTGCTCCAGCCCCTTCCACTCCCGCTGGCACTCGCCCACAGTGCCGGGTCCCTCTCCGCTTACCACGATTGCCATGCTTCTGGTAGCTGGTGCTCCTGGCCAACTGTTGCACTGGTGGTCCTCAAAGGCGCTAGCAATGGAGCCTGAGCCTACATACGCAGGAAGGAGCTGTAGTTGCTGTCCCTCCCGAGTACGGCAGAAGGGCCGCAGGCGCCCTGCTCACGACTCCGGGGAGCCCAGGATCGATCACCGCGTGGGCCATGCTGTCCCATCGTCCATCCGTTCCTGCTTCTGGCTTTTATAATCATTTACAGGCATTAGTCCAAGCACTTCTTTTTTATTTCGGAAGAGCATTTTCTGTTCCAGGTTGACTGCCTAGAGAGTGAAGGGTGCTGTGTAAGTCGGCCACGGGGGTCTGCACGTTAAAAATCTCGTGAGGTGACAGCCCATATTTGCTATTCCCAATGCTTCTCGTCTGCGTCAATGGGAGAGGCAAACACACTCAGGCATTTCAGGCCAGTCTCCGCACAAAGTTTTTGCCCATTTGCTTTTACAGTCAAGAGTTTTTCCTCTCTACAGCCCCATTGGATTGGGCGTGATGGGCACAAAGACACTTTGGTTCTGTTTGCAGGGCTGCACGATTCCTCCGCAATGCTTGCCCAGAAAAGTGGGTCCCCGTGTTGCTATCTAGCGGTAGGGGAATGCTAAACGCAGGAATGAGTTCTCTCTGCAATTTGTTTTTGCAACAGTTGTTTCATCTGCATGTTTACAAGGACAGGCCTCCATCCTGAGAAGGTTTCTAAAACGAGAAGGACCTATGCAAAATCACAGCATCTAGGCCTCTGAATAAAGTAAATCTGCAAATTTACAAATGGTTCCCACGGTGCCAGGTGTGCAGCTATACTTGTCTTCTCCTTCTGTCTTACACCGTTTTGTTGAAAACTTCTCCTAACCGTATGAAGCCTTAAGAATTTGAAGGGTACTATGCTAGCAAGCTTCAGTCGTTAACACCTTCACTTCTGACCAAATGAAAGCCCTTCCCCGACTGTTCAAACTACAGAACTACTTGAATAACTGAAAACGTGTATGAATTATACAAATCCTAAATTTATGTGGAGTGTTTAAAAAGAAAAAGAAATCGTACTTAAAGTTCTTCAACTTTCCTTCGCCAGTGTTAGCTGTATCTTCCGATACACCAACACTGTGTACTCGCTGACTACGCTAAAACCTTCTGTTGCTCTCATCCCATTCCAAAACAATGTTGAGAATGGACAGATAATGGGAAAAGAGCTGCACAAGCAAACTTTCAGGCAAACCCATCAAAAATGTGGAGCAAACCTATCCTGTCATGGAGCTGCCGTCATCCCCCCTGTGATGCTGTGGGCCACTGACTGGGCCACGCGAGCAAGGGCAGGTCTATCTGTTCTTCCTCTTGCTGTAAGCCCAAAGCCGCTTTGCCTGCAGCTTGCAGGGAGCTGTAAAGCACTCCAGCCAGGCCCACGGCAGGGTGTTGTCTGCCTCCTTGGGTTGCTGTAGGACAATTACTGGGATGCAATCAAGTGAACTACAGCTTGAAACCGGGCTGGGAGAGAAGGGGTGGGGGTAAGCAGTAGGACAGTTTCCCTACCTCTCCTTTACCATCTTCTCAGGCACATCTCCGAGGGAGGAATCCCCGGGCACATCACAGGAGTCTGAACAACCCCACTTTCTTCAGCCTTTAAATACCTAATCTCAACCACTGCTGGCTGAGGAGGTAGTTTAGTTCATATTCAGTACAAACTGAACCTTCTAAAGCAATGTTCCTGCTGCTTTGGTGAATGAGCCCGGTATCTCTGGTTCTCCATCAACGGGAGGATCGGTCTGAATGCTGTCTCAGCTCTTTCCCTGCACCGACCCCCTTCAGTGCCGAGGATGGCACCGAAACTGTCACCTGGCCTGTCCCTGTGCGCGGGTTGTTGTCGTTCCTAAGGGCAGGATCCCTGGAAGGGTTCCAGCTCTTAGGGGAGGAAAAGGTTAAAAAAGCCCCAACCGTCCATCTCCTTGGACCAGGGACTTACCTGAGCATCCTCGGGGACAAGGATCTCTCGTGCCTCTAGCAGTCGGACTGGCTGACCGTGGGTTGTCCTCTGCAGCCAGCTCTTGTTAACAAACTGGATGGGATGCATGTGTCTACGGAGGTTGGCCTTTCCAATAGGTATGTGATTTACAGAGCCCTGTAATACTCGGTTCTACTACTTGTCTCTGTCAGGTTTAAATCTCTGTAAGATGAGGCCACTCTTTTGCAACGGTGCATTTCCCTTTCCTATCCGATTCTTCACAAATTTGGAAAGTCAATTTGTAGAGAGCTTAGAACCATAGACTCACAGAATCATTTAGGTTGGAAAAGACCTCTAAGGCTATCGAGTCCAACCGCAAACCTAACACTGCCAAGTCCACCACAAAACCCTGTCCCCAAGTGCCACATCTACACGTCTTTTAAATACCTCCTGGGATGGTGACTCAACCTCTTCCCTGGGCAGCCTGTTCCAGTGCTCC
Organism: Haliaeetus albicilla; assembly: GCF_947461875.1. NCBI lineage: Eukaryota > Metazoa > Chordata > Aves > Accipitriformes > Accipitridae > Haliaeetus > Haliaeetus albicilla. Next base: position 54,746,506 of record NC_091516.1, read on the forward strand.
ATAAGCCTTTTGGTGAAGAAATTCTTCCTGCCTTTTGCTCTGGTGTTCGCAGAACACAATACCACTGGCTGTCAAGGAAGTGTTTCAACAGGGACAGAAAGAAGGGGGAAAGGGAGGCAGAAGAGAGAGGGGCAAGAGAAAGAGGAAAAGTGAGGGGGGAAGAAAGGGAAGGAGAGGACAAAGGAGGGAGGGAAGAAGGGAGGGAGGGAGGAAGGGAAAGAGGGAGGGAGTGAGGGAGGGAAGGAAGGAAGGAAGGAAGGAAAGAAGGAAGGAAGGAAGGGAGGAAGAGAGGCAAGGACTGAAGAGGGAAGGAAGGAAGGGAGAAAGAGAGGACAGAGGGGACAGAGCAGTGAGAGGAGCCCGTGTGCCAGGTTTGGGAGGTTTGAGGAGTGCCCGGCTTGCTCCCCATGGACAAGAGGAAAGCAGGAAGCAAAAGCACGGGGAGATGATGCGAGAGCTAGAGAAGAGGGGACCAGAGTAGCCCAGGCAAACGCATAGCCTTCTCCTCTGGAGCTTGTTGCCTCCTGCTCCCAGCCGTGCCTTGCTCTACCACCAGCACGCTGAAACAAATTTGTCGCTGTCTGATTGACTTCTGCTTACCATCACAGCAGATAAGGCATGCTTGTTTGGCAGGCTTACCATCTCCATAACCAACCTGTCTTTCTCCAGGAGGAAGGTGAGGTCAGATGAAACAGAAATGCTCGTCTTTCTTTTGCTGCTAGACTGTGATGCCAGGGGAAGATGAATGACTTGAGCACCTCCATGAAAACAGCCTGGTGATGAATTAGAATAGCATAGTGAAAAGGAAAGGAAAGAGGAAAGGAAGGGGAAAGGAAAAGGGAAAAGGAAAGGGAAAGGGAAAAGAAGGAAAAGGAACTACTACTACAGCAGGAGCTACTGCTGGTAGGATTCAGGATTCAGCTGAGAAGATGACACTTCTCTACCAAAGGCCTCCCGGGATTCTGGGATAACTGTGGGATTTTAGCAGAATGTGAGGGTACAGGGAGTATGCAAAGAGGTGACCTTTGAGCACAAGCCTCTTGTCAACATCTGCATCTTCCCAAGATCATGCTCCTTCTCTCTTCTTCTCTGGTGGTATTTCTGCACTTCTTCTCATTCCCTGCCCTTCATCCATCCTTCTTTGACAGCCCTCCCAGTGGTGAGGTTGCCCTGGCCAACATCAGGCAGCAAAGAGAAACCAGAGCAGAAGTGTCAGTAGGTGGGCAGAGAGAGGGACTGGAGGCAGGCTGAGGGTATCGGACCTGTGACGAAAACAGCTTCCCCTCCTGCCCACTCTGCCCTCAGCGTCTGTTGTGCTGCCGGTGCGTGGCTGCAGCAGGATTTCCTGCAGGAGGAGGCACCACCAACATGGTTTGGCTAAGCCTTGGCGGTAGCAGGGACATGTCCTGCATGTGCTGGGACCAAAACCCAACAACCTTACTGCCAGTGATTCAAATTTGCCATACATCTACGATGCAGATATTCTGCCTCACGTATTTGATTTTGCCACCCATTTTCACGGGCTCTACACGGTACGGTGGAAGAATGTTCTGCCCTTAATAAACCGATCTCTTTTGTGGTTTCTCAAGGATGAGGGAAGGGCATGGTCATCACACCATGGGCCTCGTGCTTCCCCCTGCTGTGCAACCAAGAGAAAAGCACGGGTGTGCAGAAACTGTTTCCCTAGGTCCTGATCTTCTGAAATGTTAGTGTGGGCCTAGCTGGAGGGTACCGCCCTAACATCAACACTGTTTATAAGAGAAATCTTATGAAAAGATTCATTTTAGATGGATGAGGCGTTTTACACTAAAAAAATATATATATTTAATTTTGACTTTGTACAGTTAAATAGTACTCACGGCTTAATACTCTTTGGAATATTTCGCTGTTGCCAGAACTTCTCTGCTTCTCCCACTCCCCTCTTACCCGAAGTACAATGCTTATGAAACGCATAATTTTGCATTTTATCCTGGAAAAGTCTTTGCTCATTGTTTTTCCTGCAAGCTTTGATGTTTATCTGGGAAACCAGAGCTGTGGGATGGAGCACAGTGCTTCCCGTTCTTGTTTTTTCCACTGTGCAGCTGATGGTGACTGCGGCAGCGATGGTTTGGCAAAGGCACCTGCCGTGAAGCTGGAGGGGTCTCGGGAAGGAACTAAGAGTATGGAAACAGTACCGCCCAGAAACAGAGGGCGGTGACTCGTGCCGCCGCCTGGTAATGCCAGTGCTTTCCGAGTTTGTGCCTCTGTTGTGACGGCTGCTCTAGAGAGGAGACGCTGGCTGTGACCAAGATGGGAGAAACTGAAGGAGTGTCCTCAGGATCAGGGTGATTTGAGATTCCCTGTCTGGTCTGTAATTTTGGGGTGCAAAACAGAGACGCTGAAGCCAGAGCATCCATCCATTCCTCAGCTGGCAAAGCAGAATGGAGAGAGCCGTGGAAGAAGCTCTGACTTGCAAGCCTTGCCTATGCTGAGACCGGTCATTCCTGCATTCCCCAAAACACACCAAGAAGTTGTTTCCCGCGCAGTTCAGGGCACCGAGGGAGGGTGAGGATGGGTTCACGTGCAAACGGAGGACATCGTTAAGAAAGCCCTTCCTCTGTCAGAACCAATCCCTGCCTCCTGATTTCAGGTCACCCCTCTCTGAAACCAAAGCGCCTCAGAGAGACAGGCAGAAAGCTGGCAAAGCATTTCCCAGGGGGTAAACACCGGTTCACCTTGGGAACTGCTTCCCTGCACCGCCTGTGCTGGGATGAAATCTAGCAACAGGCACGTTCTGTCTATGTGTCTGTGTTCTCACGCCTCCTGTGAAAGTAGCTGGGCTCCTCTGAATGCCAAGGCACAGCCAAAGGAGGAAGGACTGTGTGTTATATAGCGTGTGTGTTATATAGCGGTGTTCAAAATGCAATTTTCGGGGAGAGAAGCAATCAGAGCTCTACAAAGGAGCACACTGCTGTGATTCCTACCACCACGTAGCATGCAGCTGCAGAAACCAGCAGCAGAAAGGTCAGCTCTCTGCACCTTCTTGTGAAAGTTCTCCACAATTACACCATCACAAATCCACCGGCTATCTGCGGCCGGGAACATGGCTGTGACGCTGCCTCCTCCAAGACACTAGCGTGCCAGGTGCGAGCACCGAAGAACTGGTGCTGTCAGCGGCTGTCGAACACGAGAAGCCTTCGAAACAGGGGAACTCATGGGGTTATTCAGCCTGTTCCTTGGCCGGTCGCTGCCTTCCACACCCGGCTTCTTCACTGCTTCCAAAGACGACTGAAACCGAGCTCTGCACGCACTTACACGAACCCCCAGGCGCCGGCACAGGCACCTCCAGCAGGACAAACCTCTACCCACCTTGGAGAGGCTCCTGCTTTGTCAGGCTCTGTGGGGTGCAGAGAGGAGTGCTGGAGGTGGCAAGGTTATAGCTCATCCCAACTCCTTTCACGGACAATAACAGAACTCAAGCTCAGTGGATTTTCTTTAATTTATTTTTTTTTAATATCAAACTGAATTTATTTTTTCGTTGTTTTATCCGTTTACTCTTTTTTATGCTACTTTCAACTTCTGTACATAGTCCTTTCCTTCCTTTGATGTTTCTATCTCTTCCTTTCTTTGCACCTTCCCCTCCCTGATTGTCAGCTGAGCTATTTTCAGATCTTTTAGGGTCCTATTTTTCACCCACCTGGTACCAGATGTGCCAACATAATAATAATTCTCATTATTTTGCCCATAACTGCCGTCTCTTTGGGCCATTTTCCCAGCTGGCAAAGTTTTGGTCTTTCATCTGCAATTTTCTGACAGTAAGGTGGGTAAGGACAGAAGCAAGTGATTTCCTAAGGACTGCAGTGCAACAAGGAATGGCAAGCCAGAGCTTTTCTCTCTCAAGCAAAGCTGCTTTGAAAGGACTGGTGAACTCCCATCACGGAAAGGAAGAGATGCTGACAAAGGATCAGACTGAATGGATTTCAAAGGGGACAGGAAGCTCGGCTTGCAAGATGAGGCACAAGAATCTTTTTCCCAACAAGACTTTTGGCATCGCTTTAGCACCACTTCATGATGGTGAGCTGTCCCAGGAGAAGAGCTTTGTCAGCCCCCCACCCTGTTTGCACAGCCCTCCTGCCGGTGGCGGGAGTGCTCCGGCTGTAGGTGTGCAGCCTGCTGCGCCCAGCTGGGAGAGGAAGCCCCTGCCAAGCCCCTCAGGCACACCTGGGTTGGGGGGGACCGCTCCTTGCTGTCCCCACAGCAACACCCCACAGCGCGGTCCAGGGCTCCGAGGATGCTCCTTCCAGCCGGGCAGAGCTCAGGATGCCCTTCCTGGCACTGGGACCGGGTGGGGGCACCAGATGGGGATGGCCAGCAGAGACCACGGGTGATGCCCAGTTCGGTCCCCATCGGACCTGTGACGAAACCAGCTTCCCCTCCTGCCCGCTCTGCCCTCAGCGTCTGTTGTGCTGCCGGTGCGTGGCTGCAGCAGGATTTCCTGCAGGAGGAGGCACCGCCAACATGGCCCTGGGGCGCCGGGGACCCATGGCCGTGCCCCCCAGCTGGCTGGCAGCAGCCGTGGTGGGGCACGGGGGTGCCGGGAAAGGCACCAGGAGAAGGGGGAGAAAGCAGCACCCGGAGACTGTGTCAGGGAAACGGGAATTTATTTCCTTTTCCTTGAATCAAGGGTTGACGGAGCCCTGCTAGTGCCGCCGGCGGGGTGGCCTCTTGCAGGGCTGGGCAGAGTCCTGGGGGCCGGAGGCCTTCCTCTTTGGGGGGCGCCGGGGCCCCCTGGGCAAGCGGTCCCTGCCCCGGCCAGGAGCGGAGGGGCTGCAGCCCTGGGCGGAGGGACCTGCCGCCACCGCCTCCCCCGGCTCCTCCTGGGGCTGATCTTGCTCTGCAGGGACGGGCGCAGATGGGGGGCTGTCAGGACCCCCGCGGAGGGTGGCCTCGGACGTGCTGGCTTCCTCCTCCACGTCGGGGCCTGCAGCGCTGCTGGAGGAGGCCGGGTGGGAAGCGGGAGTCCGCCCCGGGGAGGCCGTGGAGCTGTGGCTGGCTGCAGGGCCGTCGTCCTCCCCGCCGGCAGCGCGGGGGTCCTGCTGGCCCAGGTGCTGGTGGATCGCCCAGCCGCACAGGCGAACGGCAGCGGTGATGAGCCGGGGGACGAATGTCCGCGTGTGTTGTGACAGGCAGTTCTGCAGCTTCTGCACCAACACCTCCTCGTCCAGGCCCCAGAGGCACAGGTGGGCCACAATGATCCCCTGCGCGGCGGCCGCCCCCCACCACTGCTCCTCGTAGAGCACCCCGAGCTCATATCGCAGCCAGGGCAGCAGGGGCCTGATGTTATCGGGGTGGCTCTTGAAAAAGTCCGCCCAGACCGCAGGAGGGAAGCTGCCCACCTGAGCCCAGGGCACCACCAGCCCCGCAGGCCCCTGCTCGTCCTGGTGGTCTTCAGCCGTCGGCTCTCTGAGGCTTGGGACACGCAATGTCAAAAAATCGTCCTCCGACCGCACTGAGAACAAGATGGCCGTCATCCCCGACCTGCACAGGGGGCAGTTTGGCTTCTGCCATACCCAGCGCAGTGCACAGCCTAAGCAAAATTGGTGGAGGCAAGGCGACACGTAGGCGATGTCGTCTTTGTCGTCGCAGCAGATGGGGCAGCTCCACTCGCTCTCGGTGGCCATGCTCTCCGCATGCTGAGGTGAGCTGGGAAGCGCTGAGGATAAGGAGCTGCTCCCTCTTGCTGGCGCTGCAGCGGCGGCTGTCGTGCGCTGCAAAATGGAGAGAGGCCACGGTCACTCGCTGTCCCGGGGAGGGGAGGGGAGGGGAGGAGAGGAAGAAATGCCCAGGCCCCTCGAGAAGGACACCCTCCTGGCTCCCCAAGCCCCATCACCCGCCCCACGGCTGCTCGGGGGGGACGTTTCCCCGCACGGCTCACCTCCGCTGCCGCACGCGCACCCCGCGGTGCCCAGCTGCCTGAACCAGGCCGGGCTGGGGAAACACGGGGCATGGCTCTGGGACGGGCACTGAGAGCTGCCGATGGCAGCCACCAAAGCACCACCCAGCACCCGGAGAAGCCTTGCTCGACCCTCCAGACCTCGCAGGCACGCTCGGCAGGAGTCCAGGCACGAGCCAGACTGGCCAAGGCTCTGCTGGTGCCCGAAGACAAGCAGCGAGGGACATGAGGTCACAGTGCATCGCCCGCTGATGTCACAGGCCACCGCTCGGCCTTCCACCCCCACAGGTGCACAGCATCTGGAGAAGAAGAAAACAGCGTTTCTTGTTTTCATCTTCTACATTTCCGTGTTGCCCTGGCTTGGTCACCTGCAACACACGCCCATGACTGTGTGTCTCGTCCCCACTCCTGACGCCTTGCAGAGGTCTCCTGCAAGGGGGAGCCTGGTGGGAACAGTCGGCGTGGACTGCCCGCGGCTGGGTGACGTGTCCCCCAGCTGGCTGCCTTTCCCCGTGCAATGCCGGGATTTGCAGAGGGGACCTGGGTGCTTAGTGGCCAGCCCTGGGTGAGAGTCTCCCGGCCTGCTGGGTCGTGCCCCCCGCCGGCGGGGAGAAGCCTAAAGGGGCATTTTGCTCCAGCCCCTTCCACTCCCGCTGGCACTCGCCCACAGTGCCGGGTCCCTCTCCGCTTACCACGATTGCCATGCTTCTGGTAGCTGGTGCTCCTGGCCAACTGTTGCACTGGTGGTCCTCAAAGGCGCTAGCAATGGAGCCTGAGCCTACATACGCAGGAAGGAGCTGTAGTTGCTGTCCCTCCCGAGTACGGCAGAAGGGCCGCAGGCGCCCTGCTCACGACTCCGGGGAGCCCAGGATCGATCGCCGCGTGGGCCATGCTGTCCCATCGTCCATCCGTTCCTGCTTCTGGCTTTTATAATCATTTACAGGCATTAGTCCAAGCACTTCTTTTTTATTTCGGAAGAGCATTTTCTGTTCCGGGTTGACTGCCTAGAGAGTGAAGGGTGCTGTGTAAGTCGGCCACGGGGGTCTGCACGTTAAAAATCTCGTGAGGTGACAGCCCATATTTGCTATTCCCAATGCTTCTCGTCTGCGTCAATGGGAGAGGCAAACACACTCAGGCATTTCAGGCCAGTCTCCGCACAAAGTTTTTGCCCATTTGCTTTTACAGTCAAGAGTTTTTCCTCTCTACAGCCCCATTGGATTGGGCGTGACGGGCACAAAGACACTTTGGTTCTGTTTGCAGGGCTGCACGATTCCTCCGCAATGCTTGCCCAGAAAAGTGGGTCCCCGTGTTGCTATCTAGCGGTAGGGGAATGCTAAACGCAGGAATGAGTTCTCTCTGCAATTTGTTTTTGCAACAGTTGTTTCATCTGCATGTTTACAAGGACAGGCCTCCATCCTGAGAAGGTTTCTAAAACGAGAAGGACCTATGCAAAATCACAGCATCTAGGCCTCTGAATAAAGTAAATCTGCAAATTTACAAATGGTTCCCACGGTGCCAGGTGTGCAGCTATACTTGTCTTCTCCTTCTGTCTTACACCGTTTTGTTGAAAACTTCTCCTAACCGTATGAAGCCTTAAGAATTTGAAGGGTACTATGCTAGCAAGCTTCAGTCGTTAACACCTTCACTTCTGACCAAATGAAAGCCCTTCCCCGACTGTTCAAACTACAGAACTACTTGAATAACTGAAAACGTGTATGAATTATACAAATCCTACATTTATGTGGAGTGTTTAAAAAGAAAAAGAAATCGTACTTAAAGTTCTTCAACTTTCCTTCGCCAGTATTAGCTGTATCTTCCGATACACCAACACTGTGTACTCGCTGACTACGCTAAAACCTTCTGTTGCTCTCATCCCATTCCAAAACAATGTTGAGAATGGACAGATAATGGGAAAAGAGCTGCACAAGCAAACTTTCAGGCAAACCCATCAAAAATGTGGAGCAAACCTATCCTGTCATGGAGCTGCCGTCATCCCCCCTGTGATGCTGTGGGCCACTGACTGGGCCACGCGAGCAAGGGCAGGTCTATCTGTTCTTCCTCTTGCTGTAAGCCCAAAGCCGCTTTGCCTGCAGCTTGCAGGGAGCTGTAAAGCACTCCAGCCAGGCCCACGGCAGGGTGTTGTCTGCCTCCTTGGGTTGCTGTAGGACAATTACTGGGATGCAATCAAGTGAACTACAGCTTGAAACCGGGCTGGGAGAGAAGGGGTGGGGGTAAGCAGTAGGACAGTTTCCCTACCTCTCCTTTACCATCTTCTCAGGCACATCTCCGAGGGAGGAATCCCCGGGCACATCACAGGAGTCTGAACAACCCCACTTTCTTCAGCCTTTAAATACCTAATCTCAACCACTGCTGGCTGAGGAGGTAGTTTAGTTCATATTCAGTACAAACTGAACCTTCTAAAGCAATGTTCCTGCTGCTTTGGTGAATGAGCCCGGTATCTCTGGTTCTGCATCAACGGGAGGATCGGTCTGAATGCTGTCTCAGCTCTTTCCCTGCACCGACCCCCTTCAGTGCCGAGGATGGCACCGAAACTGTCACCTGGCCTGTCCCTGTGCGCGGGTTGTTGTCGTTCCTAAGGGCAGGATCCCTGGAAGGGTTCCAGCTCTTAGGGGAGGAAAAGGTTAAAAAAGCCCCAACCGTCCATCTCCTTGGACCAGGGACTTACCTGAGCATCCTCGGGGACAAGGATCTCTCGTGCCTCTAGCAGTCGGACTGGCTGACCGTGGGTTGTCCTCTGCAGCCAGCTCTTGTTAACAAACTGGATGGGATGCATGTGTCTACGGAGGTTGGCCTTTCCAATAGGTATGTGATTTACAGAGCCCTGTAATACTCGGTTCTACTACTTGTCTCTGTCAGGTTTAAATCTCTGTAAGATGAGGCCACTCTTTTGCAACGGTGCATTTCCCTTTCCTATCCGATTCTTCACAAATTTGGAAAGTCAATTTGTAGAGAGCTTAGAACCATAGACTCACAGAATCATTTAGGTTGGAAAAGACCTCTAAGGCTATCGAGTCCAACCGTAAACCTAACACTGCCAAGTCCACTACAAAACCCTGTCCCCAAGTGCCACATCTACACGTCTTTTAAATACCTCCTGGGATGGTGACTCAACCTCTTCCCTGGGCAGCCTGTTCCAGTGCTCCGTAAGCCTTTTGGTGAAGAAATTCTTCCTGCCTTTTGCTCTGGTGTTCGCAGAACACAATACCACTGGCTGTCAAGGAAGTGTTTCAACAGGGACAGAAAGAAGGGGGAAAGGGAGGCAGAAGAGAGAGGGGCAAGAGAAAGAGGAAAAGTGAGGGGGGGAGAAAGGGAAGGAGAGGACAAAGGAGGGAGGGAAGAAGGGAGGGAGGGAGGGAGGGAGGGAGGAAGGGAAAGAGGGAGGGAGTGAGGGAGGGAAGGAAGGAAGGAAGGAAGGAAAGAAGGAAGGAAGGAAGGGAGGAAGAGAGGCAAGGACTGAAGAGGGAAGGAAGGAAGGGAGAAAGAGAGGACAGAGGGGACAGAGCAGTGAGAGGAGCCCGTGTGCCAGGTTTGGGAGGTTTGAGGAGTGCCCGGCTTGCTCCCCATGGACAAGAGGAAAGCAGGAAGCAAAAGCACGGGGAGATGATGCGAGAGCTAGAGAAGAGGGGACCAGAGTAGCCCAGGCAAACGCATAGCCTTCTCCTCTGGAGCTTGTTGCCTCCTGCTCCCAGCCGTGCCTTGCTCTACCACCAGCACGCTGAAACAAATTTGTCGCTGTCTGATTGACTTCTGCTTACCATCACAGCAGATAAGGCATGCTTGTTTGGCAGGCTTACCATCTCCATAACCAACCTGTCTTTCTCCAGGAGGAAGGTGAGGTCAGATGAAACAGAAATGCTCGTCTTTCTTTTGCTGCTAGACTGTGATGCCAGGGGAAGATGAATGACTTGAGCACCTCCATGAAAACAGCCTGGTGATGAATTAGAATAGCATAGTGAAAAGGAAAGGAAAGAGGAAAGGAAGGGGAAAGGAAAAGGGAAAAGGAAAGGGAAAGGGAAAAGAAGGAAAAGGAACTACTACTACAGCAGGAGCTACTGCTGGTAGGATTCAGGATTCAGCTGAGAAGATGACACTTCTCTGCCAAAGGCCTCCCGGGATTCTGGGATAACTGTGGGATTTTAGCAGAATGTGAGGGTACAGGGAGTATGCAAAGAGGTGACCTTTGAGCACAAGCCTCTTGTCAACATCTGCATCTTCCCAAGATCATGCTCCTTCTCTCTTCTTCTCTGGTGGTATTTCTGCACTTCTTCTCATTCCCTGCCCTTCATCCATCCTTCTTTGACAGCCCTCCCAGTGGTGAGGTTGCCCTGGCCAACATCAGGCAGCAAAGAGAAACCAGAGCAGAAGTGTCAGTAGGTGGGCAGAGAGAGGGACTGGAGGCAGGCTGAGGGTATCGGACCTGTGACGAAAACAGCTTCCCCTCCTGCCCACTCTGCCCTCAGCGTCTGTTGTGCTGCCGGTGCGTGGCTGCAGCAGGATTTCCTGCAGGAGGAGGCACCACCAACATGGTTTGGCTAAGCCTTGGCGGTAGCAGGGACATGTCCTGCATGTGCTGGGACCAAAACCCAACAACCTTACTGCCAGTGATTCAAATTTGCCATACATCTACGATGCAGATATTCTGCCTCACGTATTTGATTTTGCCACCCATTTTCACGGGCTCTACACGGTACGGTGGAAGAATGTTCTGCCCTTAATAAACCGATCTCTTTTGTGGTTTCTCAAGGATGAGGGAAGGGCATGGTCATCACACCATGGGCCTCGTGCTTCCCCCTGCTGTGCAACCAAGAGAAAAGCACGGGTGTGCAGAAACTGTTTCCCTAGGTCCTGATCTTCTGAAATGTTAGTGTGGGCCTAGCTGGAGGGTACCGCCCTAACATCAACACTGTTTATAAGAGAAATCTTATGAAAAGATTCATTTTAGATGGATGAGGCATTTTACACTAAAAAAATATATATATTTAATTTTGACTTTGTACAGTTAAATAGTACTCACGGCTTAATACTCTTTGGAATATTTCGCTGTTGCCAGAACTTCTCTGCTTCTCCCACTCCCCTCTTACCCGAAGTACAATGCTTATGAAACGCATAATTTTGCATTTTATCCTGGAAAAGTCTTTGCTCATTGTTTTTCCTGCAAGCTTTGATGTTTATCTGGGAAACCAGAGCTGTGGGATGGAGCACAGTGCTTCCCGTTCTTGTTTTTTCCACTGTGCAGCTGATGGTGACTGCGGCAGCGATGGTTTGGCAAAGGCACCTGCCGTGAAGCTGGAGGGGTCTCGGGAAGGAACTAAGAGTATGGAAACAGTACCGCCCAGAAACAGAGGGCGGTGACTCGTGCCGCCGCCTGGTAATGCCAGTGCTTTCCGAGTTTGTGCCTCTGTTGTGACGGCTGCTCTAGAGAGGAGACGCTGGCTGTGACCAAGATGGGAGAAACTGAAGGAGTGTCCTCAGGATCAGGGTGATTTGAGATTCCCTGTCTGGTCTGTAATTTTGGGGTGCAAAACAGAGACGCTGAAGCCAGAGCATCCATCCATTCCTCAGCTGGCAAAGCAGAATGGAGAGAGCCGTGGAAGAAGCTCTGACTTGCAAGCCTTGCCTATGCTGAGACCGGTCATTCCTGCATTCCCCAAAACACACCAAGAAGTTGTTTCCCGCGCAGTTCAGGGCACCGAGGGAGGGTGAGGATGGGTTCACGTGCAAACGGAGGACATCGTTAAGAAAGCCCTTCCTCTGTCAGAACCAATCCCTGCCTCCTGATTTCAGGTCACCCCTCTCTGAAACCAAAGCGCCTCAGAGAGACAGGCAGAAAGCTGGCAAAGCATTTCCCAGGGGGTAAACACCGGTTCACCTTGGGAACTGCTTCCCTGCACCGCCTGTGCTGGGATGAAATCTAGCAACAGGCACGTTCTGTCTATGTGTCTGTGTTCTCACGCCTCCTGTGAAAGTAGCTGGGCTCCTCTGAATGCCAAGGCACAGCCAAAGGAGGAAGGACTGTGTGTTATATAGCGTGTGTGTTATATAGCGGTGTTCAAAATGCAATTTTCGGGGAGAGAAGCAATCAGAGCTCTACAAAGGAGCACACTGCTGTGATTCCTACCACCACGTAGCATGCAGCTGCAGAAACCAGCAGCAGAAAGGTCAGCTCTCTGCACCTTCTTGTGAAAGTTCTCCACAATTACACCATCACAAATCCACCGGCTATCTGCGGCCGGGAACATGGCTGTGACGCTGCCTCCTCCAAGACACTAGCGTGCCAGGTGCGAGCACCGAAGAACTGGTGCTGTCAGCGGCTGTTGAACACGAGAAGCCTTCGAAACAGGGGAACTCATGGGGTTATTCAGCCTGTTCCTTGGCCGGTCGCTGCCTTCCACACCCGGCTTCTTCACTGCTTCCAAAGACGACTGAAACCGAGCTCTGCACGCACATACACGAACCCCCAGGCGCCGGCACAGGCACCTCCAGCAGGACAAACCTCTACCCACCTTGGAGAGGCTCCTGCTTTGTCAGGCTCTGTGGGGTGCAGAGAGGAGTGCTGGAGGTGGCAAGGTTATAGCTCATCCCAACTCCTTTCACGGACAATAACAGAACTCAAGCTCAGTGGATTTTCTTTAATTTATTTTTTTTTAATATCAAACTGAATTTATTTTTTCGTTGTTTTATCCGTTTACTCTTTTTTATGCTACTTTCAACTTCTGTACATAGTCCTTTCCTTCCTTTGCTGTTTCTATCTCTTCCTTTCTTTGCACCTTCCCCTCCCTGATTGTCAGCTGAGCTATTTTCAGATCTTTTAGGGTCCTATTTTTCACCCACCTGGTACCAGATGTGCCAACATAATAATAATTCTCATTATTTTGCCCATAACTGCCGTCTCTTTGGGCCATTTTCCCAGCTGGCAAAGTTTTGGTCTTTCATCTGCAATTTTCTGACAGTAAGGTGGGTAAGGACAGAAGCAAGTGATTTCCTAAGGACTGCAGTGCAACAAGGAATGGCAAGCCAGAGCTTTTCTCTCTCAAGCAAAGCTGCTTTGAAAGGACTGGTGAACTCCCATCACGGAAAGGAAGAGATGCTGACAAAGGATCAGACTGAATGGATTTCAAAGGGGACAGGAAGCTCGGCTTGCAAGATGAGGCACAAGAATCTTTTTCCCAACAAGACTTTTGGCATCGCTTTAGCACCACTTCATGATGGTGAGCTGTCCCAGGAGAAGAGCTTTGTCAGCCCCCCACCCTGTTTGCACAGCCCTCCTGCCGGTGGCGGGAGTGCTCCGGCTGTAGGTGTGCAGCCTGCTGCGCCCAGCTGGGAGAGGAAGCCCCTGCCAAGCCCCTCAGGCACACCTGGGTTGGGGGGGACCGCTCCTTGCTGTCCCCACAGCAACACCCCACAGCGCGGTCCAGGGCTCCGAGGATGCTCCTTCCAGCCGGGCAGAGCTCAGGATGCCCTTCCTGGCACTGGGACCGGGTGGGGGCACCAGATGGGGATGGCCAGCAGAGACCACGGGTGATGCCCAGTTCGGTCCCCATCGGACCTGTGACGAAACCAGCTTCCCCTCCTGCCCGCTCTGCCCTCAGCGTCTGTTGTGCTGCCGGTGCGTGGCTGCAGCAGGATTTCCTGCAGGAGGAGGCACCGCCAACATGGCCCTGGGGCGCCGGGGACCCATGGCCGTGCCCCCCAGCTGGCTGGCAGCAGCCGTGGTGGGGCACGGGGGTGCCGGGAAAGGCACCAGGAGAAGGGGGAGAAAGCAGCACCCGGAGACTGTGTCAGGGAAACGGGAATTTATTTCCTTTTCCTTGAATCAAGGGTTGACGGAGCCCTGCTAGTGCCGCCGGCGGGGTGGCCTCTTGCAGGGCTGGGCAGAGTCCTGGGGGCCGGAGGCCTTCCTCTTTGGGGGGCGCCGGGGCCCCCTGGGCAAGCGGTCCCTGCCCCGGCCAGGAGCGGAGGGGCTGCAGCCCTGGGCGGAGGGACCTGCCGCCACCGCCTCCCCCGGCTCCTCCTGGGGCTGATCTTGCTCTGCAGGGACGGGCGCAGATGGGGGGCTGTCAGGACCCCCGCGGAGGGTGGCCTCGGACGTGCTGGCTTCCTCCTCCACGTCGGGGCCTGCAGCGCTGCTGGAGGAGGCCGGGTGGGAAGCGGGAGTCCGCCCCGGGGAGGCCGTGGAGCTGTGGCTGGCTGCAGGGCCGTCGTCCTCCCCGCCGGCAGCGCGGGGGTCCTGCTGGCCCAGGTGCTGGTGGATCGCCCAGCCGCACAGGCGAACGGCAGCGGTGATGAGCCGGGGGACGAATGTCCGCGTGTGTTGTGACAGGCAGTTCTGCAGCTTCTGCACCAACACCTCCTCGTCCAGGCCCCAGAGGCACAGGTGGGCCACAATGATCCCCTGCGCGGCGGCCGCCCCCCACCACTGCTCCTCGTAGAGCACCCCGAGCTCATATCGCAGCCAGGGCAGCAGGGGCCTGATGTTATCGGGGTGGCTCTTGAAAAAGTCCGCCCAGACCGCAGGAGGGAAGCTGCCCACCTGAGCCCAGGGCACCACCAGCCCCGCAGGCCCCTGCTCGTCCTGGTGGTCTTCAGCCGTCGGCTCTCTGAGGCTTGGGACACGCAATGTCAAAAAATCGTCCTCCGACCGCACTGAGAACAAGATGGCCGTCATCCCCGACCTGCACAGGGGGCAGTTTGGCTTCTGCCATACCCAGCGCAGTGCACAGCCTAAGCAAAATTGGTGGAGGCAAGGCGACACGTAGGCGATGTCGTCTTTGTCGTCGCAGCAGATGGGGCAGCTCCACTCGCTCTCGGTGGCCATGCTCTCCGCATGCTGAGGTGAGCTGGGAAGCGCTGAGGATAAGGAGCTGCTCCCTCTTGCTGGCGCTGCAGCGGCGGCTGTCGTGCGCTGCAAAATGGAGAGAGGCCACGGTCACTCGCTGTCCCGGGGAGGGGAGGGGAGGGGAGGGGAGGGGAGGAGAGGAAGAAATGCCCAGGCCCCTCGAGAAGGACACCCTCCTGGCTCCCCAAGCCCCATCACCCGCCCCACGGCTGCTCGGGGGGGACGTTTCCCCGCACGGCTCACCTCCGCTGCCGCACGCGCACCCCGCGGTGCCCGGCTGCCTGAACCAGGCCGGGCTGGGGAAACACGGGGCATGGCTCTGGGACGGGCACTGAGAGCTGCCGATGGCAGCCACCAAAGCACCACCCAGCACCCGGAGAAGCCTTGCTCGA
This sequence comes from Haliaeetus albicilla, assembly GCF_947461875.1. NCBI lineage: Eukaryota > Metazoa > Chordata > Aves > Accipitriformes > Accipitridae > Haliaeetus > Haliaeetus albicilla. Next base: position 54,761,687 of record NC_091516.1, read on the forward strand.
CCCTCCAGACCTCGCAGGCACGCTCGGCAGGAGTCCAGGCACGAGCCAGACTGGCCAAGGCTCTGCTGGTGCCCGAAGACAAGCAGCGAGGGACATGAGGTCACAGTGCATCGCCCGCTGATGTCACAGGCCACCGCTCGGCCTTCCACCCCCACAGGTGCACAGCATCTGGAGAAGAAGAAAACAGCGTTTCTTGTTTTCATCTTCTACATTTCCGTGTTGCCCTGGCTTGGTCACCTGCAACACACGCCCATGACTGTGTGTCTCGTCCCCACTCCTGACGCCTTGCAGAGGTCTCCTGCAAGGGGGAGCCTGGTGGGAACAGTCGGCGTGGACTGCCCGCGGCTGGGTGACGTGTCCCCCAGCTGGCTGCCTTTCCCCGTGCAATGCCGGGATTTGCAGAGGGGACCTGGGTGCTTAGTGGCCAGCCCTGGGTGAGAGTCTCCCGGCCTGCTGGGTCGTGCCCCCCGCCGGCGGGGAGAAGCCTAAAGGGGCATTTTGCTCCAGCCCCTTCCACTCCCGCTGGCACTCGCCCACAGTGCCGGGTCCCTCTCCGCTTACCACGATTGCCATGCTTCTGGTAGCTGGTGCTCCTGGCCAACTGTTGCACTGGTGGTCCTCAAAGGCGCTAGCAATGGAGCCTGAGCCTACATACGCAGGAAGGAGCTGTAGTTGCTGTCCCTCCCGAGTACGGCAGAAGGGCCGCAGGCGCCCTGCTCACGACTCCGGGGAGCCCAGGATCGATCACCGCGTGGGCCATGCTGTCCCATCGTCCATCCGTTCCTGCTTCTGGCTTTTATAATCATTTACAGGCATTAGTCCAAGCACTTCTTTTTTATTTCGGAAGAGCATTTTCTGTTCCGGGTTGACTGCCTAGAGAGTGAAGGGTGCTGTGTAAGTCGGCCACGGGGGTCTGCACGTTAAAAATCTCGTGAGGTGACAGCCCATATTTGCTATTCCCAATGCTTCTCGTCTGCGTCAATGGGAGAGGCAAACACACTCAGGCATTTCAGGCCAGTCTCCGCACAAAGTTTTTGCCCATTTGCTTTTACAGTCAAGAGTTTTTCCTCTCTACAGCCCCATTGGATTGGGCGTGACGGGCACAAAGACACTTTGGTTCTGTTTGCAGGGCTGCACGATTCCTCCGCAATGCTTGCCCAGAAAAGTGGGTCCCCGTGTTGCTATCTAGCGGTAGGGGAATGCTAAACGCAGGAATGAGTTCTCTCTGCAATTTGTTTTTGCAACAGTTGTTTCATCTGCATGTTTACAAGGACAGGCCTCCATCCTGAGAAGGTTTCTAAAACGAGAAGGACCTATGCAAAATCACAGCATCTAGGCCTCTGAATAAAGTAAATCTGCAAATTTACAAATGGTTCCCACGGTGCCAGGTGTGCAGCTATACTTGTCTTCTCCTTCTGTCTTACACCGTTTTGTTGAAAACTTCTCCTAACCGTATGAAGCCTTAAGAATTTGAAGGGTACTATGCTAGCAAGCTTCAGTCGTTAACACCTTCACTTCTGACCAAATGAAAGCCCTTCCCCGACTGTTCAAACTACAGAACTACTTGAATAACTGAAAACGTGTATGAATTATACAAATCCTACATTTATGTGGAGTGTTTAAAAAGAAAAAGAAATCGTACTTAAAGTTCTTCAACTTTCCTTCGCCAGTATTAGCTGTATCTTCCGATACACCAACACTGTGTACTCGCTGACTACGCTAAAACCTTCTGTTGCTCTCATCCCATTCCAAAACAATGTTGAGAATGGACAGATAATGGGAAAAGAGCTGCACAAGCAAACTTTCAGGCAAACCCATCAAAAATGTGGAGCAAACCTATCCTGTCATGGAGCTGCCGTCATCCCCCCTGTGATGCTGTGGGCCACTGACTGGGCCACGCGAGCAAGGGCAGGTCTATCTGTTCTTCCTCTTGCTGTAAGCCCAAAGCCGCTTTGCCTGCAGCTTGCAGGGAGCTGTAAAGCACTCCAGCCAGGCCCACGGCAGGGTGTTGTCTGCCTCCTTGGGTTGCTGTAGGACAATTACTGGGATGCAATCAAGTGAACTACAGCTTGAAACCGGGCTGGGAGAGAAGGGGTGGGGGTAAGCAATAGGACAGTTTCCCTACCTCTCCTTTACCATCTTCTCAGGCATATCTCCGAGGGAGGAATCCCCGGGCACATCACAGGAGTCTGAACAACCCCACTTTCTTCAGCCTTTAAATACCTAATCTCAACCACTGCTGGCTGAGGAGGTAGTTTAGTTCATATTCAGTACAAACTGAACCTTCTAAAGCAATGTTCCTGCTGCTTTGGTGAATGAGCCCGGTATCTCTGGTTCTGCATCAACGGGAGGATCGGTCTGAATGCTGTCTCAGCTCTTTCCCTGCACCGACCCCCTTCAGTGCCGAGGATGGCACCGAAACTGTCACCTGGCCTGTCCCTGTGCGCGGGTTGTTGTCGTTCCTAAGGGCAGGATCCCTGGAAGGGTTCCAGCTCTTAGGGGAGGAAAAGGTTAAAAAAGCCCCAACCGTCCATCTCCTTGGACCAGGGACTTACCTGAGCATCCTCGGGGACAAGGATCTCTCGTGCCTCTAGCAGTCGGACTGGCTGACCGTGGGTTGTCCTCTGCAGCCAGCTCTTGTTAACAAACTGGATGGGATGCATGTGTCTACGGAGGTTGGCCTTTCCAATAGGTATGTGATTTACAGAGCCCTGTAATACTCGGTTCTACTACTTGTCTCTGTCAGGTTTAAATCTCTGTAAGATGAGGCCACTCTTTTGCAACGGTGCATTTCCCTTTCCTATCCGATTCTTCACAAATTTGGAAAGTCAATTTGTAGAGAGCTTAGAACCATAGACTCACAGAATCATTTAGGTTGGAAAAGACCTCTAAGGCTATCGAGTCCAACCGCAAACCTAACACTGCCAAGTCCACCACAAAACCCTGTCCCCAAGTGCCACATCTACACGTCTTTTAAATACCTCCTGGGATGGTGACTCAACCTCTTCCCTGGGCAGCCTGTTCCAGTGCTCCGTAAGCCTTTTGGTGAAGAAATTCTTCCTGCCTTTTGCTCTGGTGTTCGCAGAACACAATACCACTGGCTGTCAAGGAAGTGTTTCAACAGGGACAGAAAGAAGGGGGAAAGGGAGGCAGAAGAGAGAGGGGCAAGAGAAAGAGGAAAAGTGAGGGGGGAAGAAAGGGAAGGAGAGGACAAAGGAGGGAGGGAAGAAGGGAGGGAGGGAGGGAGGGAGGGAGGAAGGGAAAGAGGGAGGGAGTGAGGGAGGGAAGGAAGGAAGGAAGGAAGGAAAGAAGGAAGGAAGGAAGGGAGGAAGAGAGGCAAGGACTGAAGAGGGAAGGAAGGAAGGGAGAAAGAGAGGACAGAGGGGACAGAGCAGTGAGAGGAGCCCGTGTGCCAGGTTTGGGAGGTTTGAGGAGTGCCCGGCTTGCTCCCCATGGACAAGAGGAAAGCAGGAAGCAAAAGCACGGGGAGATGATGCGAGAGCTAGAGAAGAGGGGACCAGAGTAGCCCAGGCAAACGCATAGCCTTCTCCTCTGGAGCTTGTTGCCTCCTGCTCCCAGCCGTGCCTTGCTCTACCACCAGCACGCTGAAACAAATTTGTCGCTGTCTGATTGACTTCTGCTTACCATCACAGCAGATAAGGCATGCTTGTTTGGCAGGCTTACCATCTCCATAACCAACCTGTCTTTCTCCAGGAGGAAGGTGAGGTCAGATGAAACAGAAATGCTCGTCTTTCTTTTGCTGCTAGACTGTGATGCCAGGGGAAGATGAATGACTTGAGCACCTCCATGAAAACAGCCTGGTGATGAATTAGAATAGCATAGTGAAAAGGAAAGGAAAGAGGAAAGGAAGGGGAAAGGAAAAGGGAAAAGGAAAGGGAAAGGGAAAAGAAGGAAAAGGAACTACTACTACAGCAGGAGCTACTGCTGGTAGGATTCAGGATTCAGCTGAGAAGATGACACTTCTCTGCCAAAGGCCTCCCGGGATTCTGGGATAACTGTGGGATTTTAGCAGAATGTGAGGGTACAGGGAGTATGCAAAGAGGTGACCTTTGAGCACAAGCCTCTTGTCAACATCTGCATCTTCCCAAGATCATGCTCCTTCTCTCTTCTTCTCTGGTGGTATTTCTGCACTTCTTCTCATTCCCTGCCCTTCATCCATCCTTCTTTGACAGCCCTCCCAGTGGTGAGGTTGCCCTGGCCAACATCAGGCAGCAAAGAGAAACCAGAGCAGAAGTGTCAGTAGGTGGGCAGAGAGAGGGACTGGAGGCAGGCTGAGGGTATCGGACCTGTGACGAAAACAGCTTCCCCTCCTGCCCACTCTGCCCTCAGCGTCTGTTGTGCTGCCGGTGCGTGGCTGCAGCAGGATTTCCTGCAGGAGGAGGCACCACCAACATGGTTTGGCTAAGCCTTGGCGGTAGCAGGGACATGTCCTGCATGTGCTGGGACCAAAACCCAACAACCTTACTGCCAGTGATTCAAATTTGCCATACATCTACGATGCAGATATTCTGCCTCACGTATTTGATTTTGCCACCCATTTTCACGGGCTCTACACGGTACGGTGGAAGAATGTTCTGCCCTTAATAAACCGATCTCTTTTGTGGTTTCTCAAGGATGAGGGAAGGGCATGGTCATCACACCATGGGCCTCGTGCTTCCCCCTGCTGTGCAACCAAGAGAAAAGCACGGGTGTGCAGAAACTGTTTCCCTAGGTCCTGATCTTCTGAAATGTTAGTGTGGGCCTAGCTGGAGGGTACCGCCCTAACATCAACACTGTTTATAAGAGAAATCTTATGAAAAGATTCATTTTAGATGGATGAGGCATTTTACACTAAAAAAATATATATATTTAATTTTGACTTTGTACAGTTAAATAGTACTCACGGCTTAATACTCTTTGGAATATTTCGCTGTTGCCAGAACTTCTCTGCTTCTCCCACTCCCCTCTTACCCGAAGTACAATGCTTATGAAACGCATAATTTTGCATTTTATCCTGGAAAAGTCTTTGCTCATTGTTTTTCCTGCAAGCTTTGATGTTTATCTGGGAAACCAGAGCTGTGGGATGGAGCACAGTGCTTCCCGTTCTTGTTTTTTCCACTGTGCAGCTGATGGTGACTGCGGCAGCGATGGTTTGGCAAAGGCACCTGCCGTGAAGCTGGAGGGGTCTCGGGAAGGAACTAAGAGTATGGAAACAGTACCGCCCAGAAACAGAGGGCGGTGACTCGTGCCGCCGCCTGGTAATGCCAGTGCTTTCTGAGTTTGTGCCTCTGTTGTGACGGCTGCTCTAGAGAGGAGACGCTGGCTGTGACCAAGATGGGAGAAACTGAAGGAGTGTCCTCAGGATCAGGGTGATTTGAGATTCCCTGTCTGGTCTGTAATTTTGGGGTGCAAAACAGAGACGCTGAAGCCAGAGCATCCATCCATTCCTCAGCTGGCAAAGCAGAATGGAGAGAGCCGTGGAAGAAGCTCTGACTTGCAAGCCTTGCCTATGCTGAGACCGGTCATTCCTGCATTCCCCAAAACACACCAAGAAGTTGTTTCCCGCGCAGTTCAGGGCACCGAGGGAGGGTGAGGATGGGTTCACGTGCAAACGGAGGACATCGTTAAGAAAGCCCTTCCTCTGTCAGAACCAATCCCTGCCTCCTGATTTCAGGTCACCCCTCTCTGAAACCAAAGCGCCTCAGAGAGACAGGCAGAAAGCTGGCAAAGCATTTCCCAGGGGGTAAACACCGGTTCACCTTGGGAACTGCTTCCCTGCACCGCCTGTGCTGGGATGAAATCTAGCAACAGGCACGTTCTGTCTATGTGTCTGTGTTCTCACGCCTCCTGTGAAAGTAGCTGGGCTCCTCTGAATGCCAAGGCACAGCCAAAGGAGGAAGGACTGTGTGTTATATAGCGTGTGTGTTATATAGCGGTGTTCAAAATGCAATTTTCGGGGAGAGAAGCAATCAGAGCTCTACAAAGGAGCACACTGCTGTGATTCCTACCACCACGTAGCATGCAGCTGCAGAAACCAGCAGCAGAAAGGTCAGCTCTCTGCACCTTCTTGTGAAAGTTCTCCACAATTACACCATCACAAATCCACCGGCTATCTGCGGCCGGGAACATGGCTGTGACGCTGCCTCCTCCAAGACACTAGCGTGCCAGGTGCGAGCACCGAAGAACTGGTGCTGTCAGCGGCTGTTGAACACGAGAAGCCTTCGAAACAGGGGAACTCATGGGGTTATTCAGCCTGTTCCTTGGCCGGTCGCTGCCTTCCACACCCGGCTTCTTCACTGCTTCCAAAGACGACTGAAACCGAGCTCTGCACGCACTTACACGAACCCCCAGGCGCCGGCACAGGCACCTCCAGCAGGACAAACCTCTACCCACCTTGGAGAGGCTCCTGCTTTGTCAGGCTCTGTGGGGTGCAGAGAGGAGTGCTGGAGGTGGCAAGGTTATAGCTCATCCCAACTCCTTTCACGGACAATAACAGAACTCAAGCTCAGTGGATTTTCTTTAATTTATTTTTTTTTAATATCAAACTGAATTTATTTTTTCGTTGTTTTATCCGTTTACTCTTTTTTATGCTACTTTCAACTTCTGTACATAGTCCTTTCCTTCCTTTGCTGTTTCTATCTCTTCCTTTCTTTGCACCTTCCCCTCCCTGATTGTCAGCTGAGCTATTTTCAGATCTTTCAGGGTCCTATTTTTCACCCACCTGGTACCAGATGTGCCAACATAATAATAATTCTCATTATTTTGCCCATAACTGCCGTCTCTTTGGGCCATTTTCCCAGCTGGCAAAGTTTTGGTCTTTCATCTGCAATTTTCTGACAGTAAGGTGGGTAAGGACAGAAGCAAGTGATTTCCTAAGGACTGCAGTGCAACAAGGAATGGCAAGCCAGAGCTTTTCTCTCTCAAGCAAAGCTGCTTTGAAAGGACTGGTGAACTCCCATCACGGAAAGGAAGAGATGCTGACAAAGGATCAGACTGAATGGATTTCAAAGGGGACAGGAAGCTCGGCTTGCAAGATGAGGCACAAGAATCTTTTTCCCAACAAGACTTTTGGCATCGCTTTAGCACCACTTCATGATGGTGAGCTGTCCCAGGAGAAGAGCTTTGTCAGCCCCCCACCCTGTTTGCACAGCCCTCCTGCCGGTGGCGGGAGTGCTCCGGCTGTAGGTGTGCAGCCTGCTGCGCCCAGCTGGGAGAGGAAGCCCCTGCCAAGCCCCTCAGGCACACCTGGGTTGGGGGGGACCGCTCCTTGCTGTCCCCACAGCAACACCCCACAGCGCGGTCCAGGGCTCCGAGGATGCTCCTTCCAGCCGGGCAGAGCTCAGGATGCCCTTCCTGGCACTGGGACCGGGTGGGGGCACCAGATGGGGATGGCCAGCAGAGACCACGGGTGATGCCCAGTTCGGTCCCCATCGGACCTGTGACGAAACCAGCTTCCCCTCCTGCCCGCTCTGCCCTCAGCGTCTGTTGTGCTGCCGGTGCGTGGCTGCAGCAGGATTTCCTGCAGGAGGAGGCACCGCCAACATGGCCCTGGGGCGCCGGGGACCCATGGCCGTGCCCCCCAGCTGGCTGGCAGCAGCCGTGGTGGGGCACGGGGGTGCCGGGAAAGGCACCAGGAGAAGGGGGAGAAAGCAGCACCCGGAGACTGTGTCAGGGAAACGGGAATTTATTTCCTTTTCCTTGAATCAAGGGTTGACGGAGCCCTGCTAGTGCCGCCGGCGGGGTGGCCTCTTGCAGGGCTGGGCAGAGTCCTGGGGGCCGGAGGCCTTCCTCTTTGGGGGGCGCCGGGGCCCCCTGGGCAAGCGGTCCCTGCCCCGGCCAGGAGCGGAGGGGCTGCAGCCCTGGGCGGAGGGACCTGCCGCCACCGCCTCCCCCGGCTCCTCCTGGGGCTGATCTTGCTCTGCAGGGACGGGCGCAGATGGGGGGCTGTCAGGACCCCCGCGGAGGGTGGCCTCGGACGTGCTGGCTTCCTCCTCCACGTCGGGGCCTGCAGCGCTGCTGGAGGAGGCCGGGTGGGAAGCGGGAGTCCGCCCCGGGGAGGCCGTGGAGCTGTGGCTGGCTGCAGGGCCGTCGTCCTCCCCGCCGGCAGCGCGGGGGTCCTGCTGGCCCAGGTGCTGGTGGATCGCCCAGCCGCACAGGCGAACGGCAGCGGTGATGAGCCGGGGGACGAATGTCCGCGTGTGTTGTGACAGGCAGTTCTGCAGCTTCTGCACCAACACCTCCTCGTCCAGGCCCCAGAGGCACAGGTGGGCCACAATGATCCCCTGCGCGGCGGCCGCCCCCCACCACTGCTCCTCGTAGAGCACCCCGAGCTCATATCGCAGCCAGGGCAGCAGGGGCCTGATGTTATCGGGGTGGCTCTTGAAAAAGTCCGCCCAGACCGCAGGAGGGAAGCTGCCCACCTGAGCCCAGGGCACCACCAGCCCCGCAGGCCCCTGCTCGTCCTGGTGGTCTTCAGCCGTCGGCTCTCTGAGGCTTGGGACACGCAATGTCAAAAAATCGTCCTCCGACCGCACTGAGAACAAGATGGCCGTCATCCCCGACCTGCACAGGGGGCAGTTTGGCTTCTGCCATACCCAGCGCAGTGCACAGCCTAAGCAAAATTGGTGGAGGCAAGGCGACACGTAGGCGATGTCGTCTTTGTCGTCGCAGCAGATGGGGCAGCTCCACTCGCTCTCGGTGGCCATGCTCTCCGCATGCTGAGGTGAGCTGGGAAGCGCTGAGGATAAGGAGCTGCTCCCTCTTGCTGGCGCTGCAGCGGCGGCTGTCGTGCGCTGCAAAATGGAGAGAGGCCACGGTCACTCGCTGTCCCGGGGAGGGGAGGGGAGGGGAGGAGAGGAAGAAATGCCCAGGCCCCTCGAGAAGGACACCCTCCTGGCTCCCCAAGCCCCATCACCCGCCCCACGGCTGCTCGGGGGGGACGTTTCCCCGCACGGCTCACCTCCGCTGCCGCACGCGCACCCCGCGGTGCCCGGCTGCCTGAACCAGGCCGGGCTGGGGAAACACGGGGCATGGCTCTGGGACGGGCACTGAGAGCTGCCGATGGCAGCCACCAAAGCACCACCCAGCACCCGGAGAAGCCTTGCTCAACCCTCCAGACCTCGCAGGCACGCTCGGCAGGAGTCCAGGCACGAGCCAGACTGGCCAAGGCTCTGCTGGTGCCCGAAGACAAGCAGCGAGGGACATGAGGTCACAGTGCATCGCCCGCTGATGTCACAGGCCACCGCTCGGCCTTCCACCCCCACAGGTGCACAGCATCTGGAGAAGAAGAAAACAGCGTTTCTTGTTTTCATCTTCTACATTTCCGTGTTGCCCTGGCTTGGTCACCTGCAACACACGCCCATGACTGTGTGTCTCGTCCCCACTCCTGACGCCTTGCAGAGGTCTCCTGCAAGGGGGAGCCTGGTGGGAACAGTCGGCGTGGACTGCCCGCGGCTGGGTGACGTGTCCCCCAGCTGGCTGCCTTTCCCCGTGCAATGCCGGGATTTGCAGAGGGGACCTGGGTGCTTAGTGGCCAGCCCTGGGTGAGAGTCTCCCGGCCTGCTGGGTCGTGCCCCCCGCCGGCGGGGAGAAGCCTAAAGGGGCATTTTGCTCCAGCCCCTTCCACTCCCGCTGGCACTCGCCCACAGTGCCGGGTCCCTCTCCGCTTACCACGATTGCCATGCTTCTGGTAGCTGGTGCTCCTGGCCAACTGTTGCACTGGTGGTCCTCAAAGGCGCTAGCAATGGAGCCTGAGCCTACATACGCAGGAAGGAGCTGTAGTTGCTGTCCCTCCCGAGTACGGCAGAAGGGCCGCAGGCGCCCTGCTCACGACTCCGGGGAGCCCAGGATCGATCACCGCGTGGGCCATGCTGTCCCATCGTCCATCCGTTCCTGCTTCTGGCTTTTATAATCATTTACAGGCATTAGTCCAAGCACTTCTTTTTTATTTCGGAAGAGCATTTTCTGTTCCGGGTTGACTGCCTAGAGAGTGAAGGGTGCTGTGTAAGTCGGCCACGGGGGTCTGCACGTTAAAAATCTCGTGAGGTGACAGCCCATATTTGCTATTCCCAATGCTTCTCGTCTGCGTCAATGGGAGAGGCAAACACACTCAGGCATTTCAGGCCAGTCTCCGCACAAAGTTTTTGCCCATTTGCTTTTACAGTCAAGAGTTTTTCCTCTCTACAGCCCCATTGGATTGGGCGTGACGGGCACAAAGACACTTTGGTTCTGTTTGCAGGGCTGCACGATTCCTCCGCAATGCTTGCCCAGAAAAGTGGGTCCCCGTGTTGCTATCTAGCGGTAGGGGAATGCTAAACGCAGGAATGAGTTCTCTCTGCAATTTGTTTTTGCAACAGTTGTTTCATCTGCATGTTTACAAGGACAGGCCTCCATCCTGAGAAGGTTTCTAAAACGAGAAGGACCTATGCAAAATCACAGCATCTAGGCCTCTGAATAAAGTAAATCTGCAAATTTACAAATGGTTCCCACGGTGCCAGGTGTGCAGCTATACTTGTCTTCTCCTTCTGTCTTACACCGTTTTGTTGAAAACTTCTCCTAACCGTATGAAGCCTTAAGAATTTGAAGGGTACTATGCTAGCAAGCTTCAGTCGTTAACACCTTCACTTCTGACCAAATGAAAGCCCTTCCCCGACTGTTCAAACTACAGAACTACTTGAATAACTGAAAACGTGTATGAATTATACAAATCCTACATTTATGTGGAGTGTTTAAAAAGAAAAAGAAATCGTACTTAAAGTTCTTCAACTTTCCTTCGCCAGTATTAGCTGTATCTTCCGATACACCAACACTGTGTACTCGCTGACTACGCTAAAACCTTCTGTTGCTCTCATCCCATTCCAAAACAATGTTGAGAATGGACAGATAATGGGAAAAGAGCTGCACAAGCAAACTTTCAGGCAAACCCATCAAAAATGTGGAGCAAACCTATCCTGTCATGGAGCTGCCGTCATCCCCCCTGTGATGCTGTGGGCCACTGACTGGGCCACGCGAGCAAGGGCAGGTCTATCTGTTCTTCCTCTTGCTGTAAGCCCAAAGCCGCTTTGCCTGCAGCTTGCAGGGAGCTGTAAAGCACTCCAGCCAGGCCCACGGCAGGGTGTTGTCTGCCTCCTTGGGTTGCTGTAGGACAATTACTGGGATGCAATCAAGTGAACTACAGCTTGAAACCGGGCTGGGAGAGAAGGGGTGGGGGTAAGCAGTAGGACAGTTTCCCTACCTCTCCTTTACCATCTTCTCAGGCACATCTCCGAGGGAGGAATCCCCGGGCACATCACAGGAGTCTGAACAACCCCACTTTCTTCAGCCTTTAAATACCTAATCTCAACCACTGCTGGCTGAGGAGGTAGTTTAGTTCATATTCAGTACAAACTGAACCTTCTAAAGCAATGTTCCTGCTGCTTTGGTGAATGAGCCCGGTATCTCTGGTTCTGCATCAACGGGAGGATCGGTCTGAATGCTGTCTCAGCTCTTTCCCTGCACCGACCCCCTTCAGTGCCGAGGATGGCACCGAAACTGTCACCTGGCCTGTCCCTGTGCGCGGGTTGTTGTCGTTCCTAAGGGCAGGATCCCTGGAAGGGTTCCAGCTCTTAGGGGAGGAAAAGGTTAAAAAAGCCCCAACCGTCCATCTCCTTGGACCAGGGACTTACCTGAGCATCCTCGGGGACAAGGATCTCTCGTGCCTCTAGCAGTCGGACTGGCTGACCGTGGGTTGTCCTCTGCAGCCAGCTCTTGTTAACAAACTGGATGGGATGCATGTGTCTACGGAGGTTGGCCTTTCCAATAGGTATGTGATTTACAGAGCCCTGTAATACTCGGTTCTACTACTTGTCTCTGTCAGGTTTAAATCTCTGTAAGATGAGGCCACTCTTTTGCAACGGTGCATTTCCCTTTCCTATCCGATTCTTCACAAATTTGGAAAGTCAATTTGTAGAGAGCTTAGAACCATAGACTCACAGAATCATTTAGGTTGGAAAAGACCTCTAAGGCTATCGAGTCCAACCGTAAACCTAACACTGCCAAGTCCACCACAAAACCCTGTCCCCAAGTGCCACATCTACACGTCTTTTAAATACCTCCTGGGATGGTGACTCAACCTCTTCCCTGGGCAGCCTGTTCCAGTGCTCCATAAGCCTTTTGGTGAAGAAATTCTTCCTGCCTTTTGCTCTGGTGTTCGCAGAACACAATACCACTGGCTGTCAAGGAAGTGTTTCAACAGGGACAGAAAGAAGGGGGAAAGGGAGGCAGAAGAGAGAGGGGCAAGAGAAAGAGGAAAAGTGAGGGGGGAAGAAAGGGAAGGAGAGGACAAAGGAGGGAGGGAAGAAAGGAGGGAGGGAGGGAGGAAGGGAAAGAGGGAGGGAGGGAGGGAGGGAAGGAAGGAAGGAAAGAAGGAAAGACGGAAGGAAGGGAGAAAAGAAGGGAGGAAGGGAGGGAGGAGGAGAGGCAAGGACTGAAGAGGGAAGGAAGGAAGGGAGAAAGAGAGGACAGAGGGGACAGAGCAGTGAGAGGAGCCCGTGTGCCAGGTTTGGGAGGTTTGAGGAGTGCCCGGCTTGCTCCCCATGGACAAGAGGAAAGCAGGAAGCAAAAGCACGGGGAGATGATGCGAGAGCTAGAGAAGAGGGGACCAGAGTAGCCCAGGCAAACGCATAGCCTTCTCCTCTGGAGCTTGTTGCCTCCTGCTCCCAGCCGTGCCTTGCTCTACCACCAGCACACTGAAACAAATTTGTCGCTGTCTGATTGACTTCTGCTTACCATCACAGCAGATAAGGCATGCTTGTTTGGCAGGCTTACCATCTCCATAACCAACCTGTCTTTCTCCAGGAGGAAGGTGAGGTCAGATGAAACAGAAATGCTCGTCTTTCTTTTGCTGCTAGACTGTGATGCCAGGGGAAGATGAATGACTTGAGCACCTCCATGAAAACAGCCTGGTGATGAATTAGAATAGCATAGTGAAAAGGAAAGGAAAGAGGAAAGGAAGGGGAAAGGAAAAGGGAAAAGGAAAGGGAAAGGGAAAAGAAGGAAAAGGAACTACTACTACAGCAGGAGCTACTGCTGGTAGGATTCAGGATTCAGCTGAGAAGATGACACTTCTCTACCAAAGGCCTCCCGGGATTCTGGGATAACTGTGGGATTTTAGCAGAATGTGAGGGTACAGGGAGTATGCAAAGAGGTGACCTTTGAGCACAAGCCTCTTGTCAACATCTGCATCTTCCCAAGATCATGCTCCTTCTCTCTTCTTCTCTGGTGGTATTTCTGCACTTCTTCTCATTCCCTGCCCTTCATCCATCCTTCTTTGACAGCCCTCCCAGTGGTGAGGTTGCCCTGGCCAACATCAGGCAGCAAAGAGAAACCAGAGCAGAAGTGTCAGTAGGTGGGCAGAGAGAGGGACTGGAGGCAGGCTGAGGGTATCGGACCTGTGACGAAAACAGCTTCCCCTCCTGCCCGCTCTGCCCTCAGCGTCTGTTGTGCTGCCGGTGCGTGGCTGCAGCAGGATTTCCTGCAGGAGGAGGCACCACCAACATGGTTTGGCTAAGCCTTGGCGGTAGCAGGGACATGTCCTGCATGTGCTGGGACCAAAACCCAACAACCTTACTGCCAGTGATTCAAATTTGCCATACATCTACGATGCAGATATTCTGCCTCACGTATTTGATTTTGCCACCCATTTTCACGGGCTCTACACGGTACGGTGGAAGAATGTTCTGCCCTTAATAAACCGATCTCTTTTGTGGTTTCTCAAGGATGAGGGAAGGGCATGGTCATCACACCATGGGCCTCGTGCTTCCCCCTGCTGTGCAACCAAGAGAAAAGCACGGGTGTGCAGAAACTGTTTCCCTAGGTCCTGATCTTCTGAAATGTTAGTGTGGGCCTAGCTGGAGGGTACCGCCCTAACATCAACACTGTTTATAAGAGAAATCTTATGAAAAGATTCATTTTAGATGGATGAGGCATTTTACACTAAAAAAAAATACATATTTAATTTTGACTTTGTACAGTTAAATAGTACTCACGGCTTAATACTCTTTGGAATATTTCGCTGTTGCCAGAACTTCTCTGCTTCTCCCACTCCCCTCTTACCCGAAGTACAATGCTTATGAAACGCATAATTTTGCATTTTATCCTGGAAAAGTCTTTGCTCATTGTTTTTCCTGCAAGCTTTGATGTTTATCTGGGAAACCAGAGCTGTGGGATGGAGCACAGTGCTTCCCGTTCTTGTTTTTTCCACTGTGCAGCTGATGGTGACTGCGGCAGCGATGGTTTGGCAAAGGCACCTGCCGTGAAGCTGGAGGGGTCTCGGGAAGGAACTAAGAGTATGGAAACAGTACCGCCCAGAAACAGAGGGCGGTGACTCGTGCCGCCGCCTGGTAATGCCAGTGCTTTCTGAGTTTGTGCCTCTGTTGTGACGGCTGCTCTAGAGAGGAGACGCTGGCTGTGACCAAGATGGGAGAAACTGAAGGAGTGTCCTCAGGATCAGGGTGATTTGAGATTCCCTGTCTGGTCTGTAATTTTGGGGTGCAAAACAGAGACGCTGAAGCCAGAGCATCCATCCATTCCTCAGCTGGCAAAGCAGAATGGAGAGAGCCGTGGAAGAAGCTCTGACTTGCAAGCCTTGCCTATGCTGAGACCGGTCATTCCTGCATTCCCCAAAACACACCAAGAAGTTGTTTCCCGCGCAGTTCAGGGCACCGAGGGAGGGTGAGGATGGGTTCACGTGCAAACGGAGGACATCGTTAAGAAAGCCCTTCCTCTGTCAGAACCAATCCCTGCCTCCTGATTTCAGGTCACCCCTCTCTGAAACCAAAGCGCCTCAGAGAGACAGGCAGAAAGCTGGCAAAGCATTTCCCAGGGGGTAAACACCGGTTCACCTTGGGAACTGCTTCCCTGCACCGCCTGTGCTGGGATGAAATCTAGCAACAGGCACGTTCTGTCTATGTGTCTGTGTTCTCACGCCTCCTGTGAAAGTAGCTGGGCTCCTCTGAATGCCAAGGCACAGCCAAAGGAGGAAGGACTGTGTGTTATATAGCGTGTG
This sequence comes from Haliaeetus albicilla, assembly GCF_947461875.1. NCBI lineage: Eukaryota > Metazoa > Chordata > Aves > Accipitriformes > Accipitridae > Haliaeetus > Haliaeetus albicilla. The sequence continues at coordinate 54,776,730 of NC_091516.1, forward strand.
TGTTATATAGCGGTGTTCAAAATGCAATTTTCGGGGAGAGAAGCAATCAGAGCTCTACAAAGGAGCACACTGCTGTGATTCCTACCACCACGTAGCATGCAGCTGCAGAAACCAGCAGCAGAAAGGTCAGCTCTCTGCACCTTCTTGTGAAAGTTCTCCACAATTACACCATCACAAATCCACCGGCTATCTGCGGCCGGGAACATGGCTGTGACGCTGCCTCCTCCAAGACACTAGCGTGCCAGGTGCGAGCACCGAAGAACTGGTGCTGTCAGCGGCTGTTGAACACGAGAAGCCTTCGAAACAGGGGAACTCATGGGGTTATTCAGCCTGTTCCTTGGCCGGTCGCTGCCTTCCACACCCGGCTTCTTCACTGCTTCCAAAGACGACTGAAACCGAGCTCTGCACGCACTTACACGAACCCCCAGGCGCCGGCACAGGCACCTCCAGCAGGACAAACCTCTACCCACCTTGGAGAGGCTCCTGCTTTGTCAGGCTCTGTGGGGTGCAGAGAGGAGTGCTGGAGGTGGCAAGGTTATAGCTCATCCCAACTCCTTTCACGGACAATAACAGAACTCAAGCTCAGTGGATTTTCTTTAATTTATTTTTTTTTAATATCAAACTGAATTTATTTTTTCGTTGTTTTATCCGTTTACTCTTTTTTATGCTACTTTCAACTTCTGTACATAGTCCTTTCCTTCCTTTGCTGTTTCTATCTCTTCCTTTCTTTGCACCTTCCCCTCCCTGATTGTCAGCTGAGCTATTTTCAGATCTTTCAGGGTCCTATTTTTCACCCACCTGGTACCAGATGTGCCAACATAATAATAATTCTCATTATTTTGCCCATAACTGCCGTCTCTTTGGGCCATTTTCCCAGCTGGCAAAGTTTTGGTCTTTCATCTGCAATTTTCTGACAGTAAGGTGGGTAAGGACAGAAGCAAGTGATTTCCTAAGGACTGCAGTGCAACAAGGAATGGCAAGCCAGAGCTTTTCTCTCTCAAGCAAAGCTGCTTTGAAAGGACTGGTGAACTCCCATCACGGAAAGGAAGAGATGCTGACAAAGGATCAGACTGAATGGATTTCAAAGGGGACAGGAAGCTCGGCTTGCAAGATGAGGCACAAGAATCTTTTTCCCAACAAGACTTTTGGCATCGCTTTAGCACCACTTCATGATGGTGAGCTGTCCCAGGAGAAGAGCTTTGTCAGCCCCCCACCCTGTTTGCACAGCCCTCCTGCCGGTGGCGGGAGTGCTCCGGCTGTAGGTGTGCAGCCTGCTGCGCCCAGCTGGGAGAGGAAGCCCCTGCCAAGCCCCTCAGGCACACCTGGGTTGGGGGGGACCGCTCCTTGCTGTCCCCACAGCAACACCCCACAGCGCGGTCCAGGGCTCCGAGGATGCTCCTTCCAGCCGGGCAGAGCTCAGGATGCCCTTCCTGGCACTGGGACCGGGTGGGGGCACCAGATGGGGATGGCCAGCAGAGACCACGGGTGATGCCCAGTTCGGTCCCCATCGGACCTGTGACGAAACCAGCTTCCCCTCCTGCCCGCTCTGCCCTCAGCGTCTGTTGTGCTGCCGGTGCGTGGCTGCAGCAGGATTTCCTGCAGGAGGAGGCACCGCCAACATGGCCCTGGGGCGCCGGGGACCCATGGCCGTGCCCCCCAGCTGGCTGGCAGCAGCCGTGGTGGGGCACGGGGGTGCCGGGAAAGGCACCAGGAGAAGGGGGAGAAAGCAGCACCCGGAGACTGTGTCAGGGAAACGGGAATTTATTTCCTTTTCCTTGAATCAAGGGTTGACGGAGCCCTGCTAGTGCCGCCGGCGGGGTGGCCTCTTGCAGGGCTGGGCAGAGTCCTGGGGGCCGGAGGCCTTCCTCTTTGGGGGGCGCCGGGGCCCCCTGGGCAAGCGGTCCCTGCCCCGGCCAGGAGCGGAGGGGCTGCAGCCCTGGGCGGAGGGACCTGCCGCCACCGCCTCCCCCGGCTCCTCCTGGGGCTGATCTTGCTCTGCAGGGACGGGCGCAGATGGGGGGCTGTCAGGACCCCCGCGGAGGGTGGCCTCGGACGTGCTGGCTTCCTCCTCCACGTCGGGGCCTGCAGCGCTGCTGGAGGAGGCCGGGTGGGAAGCGGGAGTCCGCCCCGGGGAGGCCGTGGAGCTGTGGCTGGCTGCAGGGCCGTCGTCCTCCCCGCCGGCAGCGCGGGGGTCCTGCTGGCCCAGGTGCTGGTGGATCGCCCAGCCGCACAGGCGAACGGCAGCGGTGATGAGCCGGGGGACGAATGTCCGCGTGTGTTGTGACAGGCAGTTCTGCAGCTTCTGCACCAACACCTCCTCGTCCAGGCCCCAGAGGCACAGGTGGGCCACAATGATCCCCTGCGCGGCGGCCGCCCCCCACCACTGCTCCTCGTAGAGCACCCCGAGCTCATATCGCAGCCAGGGCAGCAGGGGCCTGATGTTATCGGGGTGGCTCTTGAAAAAGTCCGCCCAGACCGCAGGAGGGAAGCTGCCCACCTGAGCCCAGGGCACCACCAGCCCCGCAGGCCCCTGCTCGTCCTGGTGGTCTTCAGCCGTCGGCTCTCTGAGGCTTGGGACACGCAATGTCAAAAAATCGTCCTCCGACCGCACTGAGAACAAGATGGCCGTCATCCCCGACCTGCACAGGGGGCAGTTTGGCTTCTGCCATACCCAGCGCAGTGCACAGCCTAAGCAAAATTGGTGGAGGCAAGGCGACACGTAGGCGATGTCGTCTTTGTCGTCGCAGCAGATGGGGCAGCTCCACTCGCTCTCGGTGGCCATGCTCTCCGCATGCTGAGGTGAGCTGGGAAGCGCTGAGGATAAGGAGCTGCTCCCTCTTGCTGGCGCTGCAGCGGCGGCTGTCGTGCGCTGCAAAATGGAGAGAGGCCACGGTCACTCGCTGTCCCGGGGAGGGGAGGGGAGGGGAGGAGAGGAAGAAATGCCCAGGCCCCTCGAGAAGGACACCCTCCTGGCTCCCCAAGCCCCATCACCCGCCCCACGGCTGCTCGGGGGGGACGTTTCCCCGCACGGCTCACCTCCGCTGCCGCACGCGCACCCCGCGGTGCCCGGCTGCCTGAACCAGGCCGGGCTGGGGAAACACGGGGCATGGCTCTGGGACGGGCACTGAGAGCTGCCGATGGCAGCCACCAAAGCACCACCCAGCACCCGGAGAAGCCTTGCTCAACCCTCCAGACCTCGCAGGCACGCTCGGCAGGAGTCCAGGCACGAGCCAGACTGGCCAAGGCTCTGCTGGTGCCCGAAGACAAGCAGCGAGGGACATGAGGTCACAGTGCATCGCCCGCTGATGTCACAGGCCACCGCTCGGCCTTCCACCCCCACAGGTGCACAGCATCTGGAGAAGAAGAAAACAGCGTTTCTTGTTTTCATCTTCTACATTTCCGTGTTGCCCTGGCTTGGTCACCTGCAACACACGCCCATGACTGTGTGTCTCGTCCCCACTCCTGACGCCTTGCAGAGGTCTCCTGCAAGGGGGAGCCTGGTGGGAACAGTCGGCGTGGACTGCCCGCGGCTGGGTGACGTGTCCCCCAGCTGGCTGCCTTTCCCCGTGCAATGCCGGGATTTGCAGAGGGGACCTGGGTGCTTAGTGGCCAGCCCTGGGTGAGAGTCTCCCGGCCTGCTGGGTCGTGCCCCCCGCCGGCGGGGAGAAGCCTAAAGGGGCATTTTGCTCCAGCCCCTTCCACTCCCGCTGGCACTCGCCCACAGTGCCGGGTCCCTCTCCGCTTACCACGATTGCCATGCTTCTGGTAGCTGGTGCTCCTGGCCAACTGTTGCACTGGTGGTCCTCAAAGGCGCTAGCAATGGAGCCTGAGCCTACATACGCAGGAAGGAGCTGTAGTTGCTGTCCCTCCCGAGTACGGCAGAAGGGCCGCAGGCGCCCTGCTCACGACTCCGGGGAGCCCAGGATCGATCACCGCGTGGGCCATGCTGTCCCATCGTCCATCCGTTCCTGCTTCTGGCTTTTATAATCATTTACAGGCATTAGTCCAAGCACTTCTTTTTTATTTCGGAAGAGCATTTTCTGTTCCGGGTTGACTGCCTAGAGAGTGAAGGGTGCTGTGTAAGTCGGCCACGGGGGTCTGCACGTTAAAAATCTCGTGAGGTGACAGCCCATATTTGCTATTCCCAATGCTTCTCGTCTGCGTCAATGGGAGAGGCAAACACACTCAGGCATTTCAGGCCAGTCTCCGCACAAAGTTTTTGCCCATTTGCTTTTACAGTCAAGAGTTTTTCCTCTCTACAGCCCCATTGGATTGGGCGTGACGGGCACAAAGACACTTTGGTTCTGTTTGCAGGGCTGCACGATTCCTCCGCAATGCTTGCCCAGAAAAGTGGGTCCCCGTGTTGCTATCTAGCGGTAGGGGAATGCTAAACGCAGGAATGAGTTCTCTCTGCAATTTGTTTTTGCAACAGTTGTTTCATCTGCATGTTTACAAGGACAGGCCTCCATCCTGAGAAGGTTTCTAAAACGAGAAGGACCTATGCAAAATCACAGCATCTAGGCCTCTGAATAAAGTAAATCTGCAAATTTACAAATGGTTCCCACGGTGCCAGGTGTGCAGCTATACTTGTCTTCTCCTTCTGTCTTACACCGTTTTGTTGAAAACTTCTCCTAACCGTATGAAGCCTTAAGAATTTGAAGGGTACTATGCTAGCAAGCTTCAGTCGTTAACACCTTCACTTCTGACCAAATGAAAGCCCTTCCCCGACTGTTCAAACTACAGAACTACTTGAATAACTGAAAACGTGTATGAATTATACAAATCCTACATTTATGTGGAGTGTTTAAAAAGAAAAAGAAATCGTACTTAAAGTTCTTCAACTTTCCTTCGCCAGTATTAGCTGTATCTTCCGATACACCAACACTGTGTACTCGCTGACTACGCTAAAACCTTCTGTTGCTCTCATCCCATTCCAAAACAATGTTGAGAATGGACAGATAATGGGAAAAGAGCTGCACAAGCAAACTTTCAGGCAAACCCATCAAAAATGTGGAGCAAACCTATCCTGTCATGGAGCTGCCGTCATCCCCCCTGTGATGCTGTGGGCCACTGACTGGGCCACGCGAGCAAGGGCAGGTCTATCTGTTCTTCCTCTTGCTGTAAGCCCAAAGCCGCTTTGCCTGCAGCTTGCAGGGAGCTGTAAAGCACTCCAGCCAGGCCCACGGCAGGGTGTTGTCTGCCTCCTTGGGTTGCTGTAGGACAATTACTGGGATGCAATCAAGTGAACTACAGCTTGAAACCGGGCTGGGAGAGAAGGGGTGGGGGTAAGCAGTAGGACAGTTTCCCTACCTCTCCTTTACCATCTTCTCAGGCATATCTCCGAGGGAGGAATCCCCGGGCACATCACAGGAGTCTGAACAACCCCACTTTCTTCAGCCTTTGAATACCTAATCTCAACCACTGCTGGCTGAGGAGGTAGTTTAGTTCATATTCAGTACAAACTGAACCTTCTAAAGCAATGTTCCTGCTGCTTTGGTGAATGAGCCCGGTATCTCTGGTTCTGCATCAACGGGAGGATCGGTCTGAATGCTGTCTCAGCTCTTTCCCTGCACCGACCCCCTTCAGTGCCGAGGATGGCACCGAAACTGTCACCTGGCCTGTCCCTGTGCGCGGGTTGTTGTCGTTCCTAAGGGCAGGATCCCTGGAAGGGTTCCAGCTCTTAGGGGAGGAAAAGGTTAAAAAAGCCCCAACCGTCCATCTCCTTGGACCAGGGACTTACCTGAGCATCCTCGGGGACAAGGATCTCTCGTGCCTCTAGCAGTCGGACTGGCTGACCGTGGGTTGTCCTCTGCAGCCAGCTCTTGTTAACAAACTGGATGGGATGCATGTGTCTACGGAGGTTGGCCTTTCCAATAGGTATGTGATTTACAGAGCCCTGTAATACTCGGTTCTACTACTTGTCTCTGTCAGGTTTAAATCTCTGTAAGATGAGGCCACTCTTTTGCAACGGTGCATTTCCCTTTCCTATCCGATTCTTCACAAATTT